>NC_041390.1:358225413-358527185 GCF_002162155.2 Triticum dicoccoides | reverse complement strand
GCGTCTGGGTGAAGTAGTCGTGTCCCGCGGAGTGATGATGCGCGGGACGTCCGAGTCTGGCAAGTTGATGAAGATGTGCCCAACTGAGCGGTGACGCGCAGGGTGGCCGAGCAGGCAAGTTGTTGAAGACGTGCCCAAGTGACTGGCGACGCGCGGGGCGGTTGAGCAGGCAAGTTGATGAAGACGTGCCCAACTGAGCGGCGACGCGCGGGGCGGCCAAGCGGGCAAGTTGATGAAGACGTGCCCAACTGAGCGACAACGCGCGAGGCTTCCAGGTGAAGTAGACGCGTCCCACGGAGTGGCGAGGTGCGGGGCATCGGAGTGAAGTAGACGCATCCTGCAGAATGGCGACCCACGAGGCGTCCGAGTGGGTAAGTTGTTGAAGACGTGCCCAGACGAACGCTGAGTGACATAGACATGCCTATCCGAGTGGCGTCCCGCAGGACGGAGGAATTGTGAGGACATTTCCAACCGAGTGGTTGCTGGACTGAAACGTCTATGTCCGTCTGCCGAAGTGGTCTATTAACCATCCAAGAAAATTCATCCGAACATGCATTTTAGTGAGCTTAACCCATCCGAGTGAACCTGGGTTCGAATAGAAAAGGAACTATTAAGCGAGTGTCGAGTAATTTGTAAAATGATCGAAGAGGATAAGGTCCTTAATCCTCCGCCGAGTGGCTAGAGAGACTTGGTCTGTCGGGTTCATCGTTATCAAAGAGGAGTGCCGCCAGCCCCCGGAGGGAGGGGCCGTATGTGGGGGTTCATTGATGACATTGCAGATGAGGCTGGAGATTACGACAAACCGGACGGCGCCGGTGGTCGTGCGTAGAGGTTCGACGATGGCCTCGCAGACGAAGCCGGAGACTATGATGAGGCGGATGGCGCCGGTGGCTGCACGCTGAAGCCAACAAACCGAGTAACCTACACGTTAATTGTCCAAAGTGCAGAAATCATCTCCGGGCTGGCTGGCCAAGTGAACCAGTTCGTTAGCCGGCCGAGTGAAATGGTTAATCAGCCGAGTAGTGAAGCACAGATGGGAAGCAATCCGGTCGCCACGCCATCAGTCGAGTGGAATAAATGGTGAGTCGGTGGGGCGATGTTGTTCGTCTCAGTGCCTGCACGTTAACAAGTACACGTACATTTACAAATATTTTTTTGCTGTACCAGCACTTCCCTGCAAGTTAGCAAGTATAGCCAGCATAGCCACTGGGTTAACGGCATGCATGCATGCACTAATTAACTAGTGCTGAAGCAACACACTTATGGCCGCAATAATTAGGTAACTGACGTTGTAAATCCTCACCAATTGGTCGCTTAATGAGACGATTATACCTTGACAAAGCAGAGCCAGCAGGGTTGCCTATTGGTGGGAGTTGTCCTTCCGTTTCCTTGTTTTTTCCTGCATGCAGTTAATTGATCATGGAAGTGGCCACGTTATGCATGCACTTACGAGGGAGTTTACGGGGCCATCCGTTGCAGGTAGTGGGTCGTGATTGTTTTGTAGGTTGCCGCTGCGGCGCGCCTCCACTGCGGAGACCGTTGCTAGCGACTGGCACCGGAGGAAAGGGCGATGCGGGCCTGCGCCGCGACGGGCCTGCACCTCCATCTCGGAGGCCAAGAACACGAGGTGGAGACGGCAGTCGTGCGTGGGGCTCAATGACAAGGTTGAAGATGACGATGAAGTGGACGACGCCGGCGCCCGCGCGTGGGGCTAGTAAAGGCGTCCCGTGGAGTGGCAGCGAGCGGGGTGTCCGAGTGACATAGACGCGTCCCCCAGAGTGGCGACGCACGGGGCGTCCGGTTGATGTAGACGCGTGTCACGGAGTGACGATGCGCGGAGCATCCGGTGATGTAGACGCGAGCCGCGGAGTGGCGGCGAGCGGGGCGTCCGTAGACGCGTGTCGCGGAGTGACATTCGCGGGGCATCCAAGTGAAGAAGTCGCGTCCCACAGAGTGACGACACGCGGGACGTCCGAATGAAGTGGATGCATTCCGCGGAGCGACGATGAACGGGGCGTCCAAGTGAGTGGGTGTACACGAATGATCGAGTGCCTGAATGTTAGTTGTCTGAATGCAGATTTCATAAAAATGTATCTGAATGAACCTGGACGTTTCCAAGTAAACGAGGCATGCCCGAGTGTAGCATCTATCCGATTGAATAAGTCCGCCCGGGTAAGTTAGAGGTGTACCTTCCCGAGGAAACAGAGACATACCTATTCGACTGTAGGCTTGTGCTTGTCCGAGTGTACAAAAGTACCTGCCCCCGAGTAGGAGGGCAGCTGGGCCGGTTTGAAGTTAACCCGAGTCGGATGTGCGCTGGAGGCTGGCGGGAGTGGCTCCCGAAAACATGGACTAACGCCAGATTAATTACGAAGCTTGCATGGTGCAGCTAATTAATCCGGCATTGAAGACGTCCTCCCATTTCCTGTACTGGGCGCATTTACATGCATGTATGTAATCAAGGAGGAGGCGGTCCACTTACCTTGCATGGCTGAAGGAAAAAAGAAATCCATGGCCAGCAGCCGGCGATGGAGGGAAGAACCGCCGCGCTCGGAGGAGCGACGGGCTTCCTATTTTCGCGCCGCGCCGGATCCACGCGCACGCCGCGGCGACCACGCTGGAGAAGCCAACGAGGAAGGAGTGAAGCACACCTGCGACACCGACGAGAGGTGTAGTTCCGACGCAGATGGACGCGCCAGAAGCCAGCGAAGCCAGACGGGCGGCTGTTAACTTGGTGGAGGCGTTGGAGGTCGACGACGAAGGAGACGGGCGACAATGGATTGGCCATGTCAAGAGCTCAGCCTCCATGGCGCTCGTAAGAACGATGATTGGTGGCGCGGCGGCGCTGCAGCTGTTGCTCGTGCTCGTGCCTGTACATACAGAAGAAAAAACAACCATTGTTAGGTTAAAGATCGATTGTAAAGAAAAAGATAGTATGGAATGAGATTTCCCGGTCCCTTTGTAAGAAGGGTGTCATGTCTCTCTTGTGGATGGAGTGATGTCCGGAACATCCTGGATCAAATCCTCCATTGATGATTGTTGATCGGCGGACGAAGATTGAAGAAGAAAAAACCATTTGCATCATGGCTTGATAGACGTCATGCCCCACGGTGGGCGCCAACTGTCGTGGTAACGATCCCGACAATAAGAGAGGGGTAGGATAAAGGAGCATGATCTATCAAGATGCATATGGGTGACACGGGGGTTTTAGCGAGTTCGGGCCTCTCACGGTGGAGATAACAACCCTACGTCTCATGCTCCGGAGAGGTTTTGTTTTATCTTAGTATGTATCCAGAGATTACAATGAGAGGAGAATGGATCCCCGTAGTCCTGAGCCTAATGGTGAAAAAGAGAGAGAGATGGAAGAAAAAAGAGCCCCTTAGTCTAGTGGTGGGGGTGGCTTATATAGAGTGCGCCACCCCCTCACCTCCTATGTTACAAAGTGGGGCATTAATGCCATAACTCAGCCTACTACTAAGATGATGCTTCGAGTGCCTTGTCGACTGCTGGTCTTTGCATATCCGAGTGAGATCAGGTGCTCCGAGTGGAATGAGTTGGTCGAGTGGAGTGCTATGCTCCGAGTGGTTGTTGTCGTTCGAGTGACTTGATGGTTATCCGAGTGGATAGTATGTCTGTATGAAGTTTATCTGGACCCACATGTTGTGTGGACCCCATGCTTTATGATATTTGGACCCTTCATGGGCATACCTGTTATGTGTATCCCCAACACCTACCCCCTGGGTGCGCATCCCTGCCTCGTGGCCTCCTTGCTTCTTTCTTGACGTCAACTCCAAGTCTCCTGGATCATGTTTGTTCGAAAAATAACTCTCCCGAAGGTTTCATTCCGTTTGGATTCCGTTTGATATTCCTTTTCTGCGAAACACTGAAATAGGCAAAAGAAGCATCAATTTGCACTGGGCCTTTGGTTAGTAGGTTAGTCCCAAAAATAATATAAAAAGGTATATTAAAGCCCATTTAACATCCAAAACATATAATATAATTGCATGGAACAATCAAAAATTATATATACATTGGAGACGTATCAGACCATGGAAATGATATGTTTATGAATGAAAGAAGGGAAATAGATGAAGTATTCTTTAAACAGGGACCTATTTTGAAACACAACTTGCGTGCCGAAATTCTAGGGGATCCTCCTCCACCCAAGGGTGATCCCGTGTTTGAGCTGAAACCATTGCCTGACACTCTTAAATATGCTTATCTTGATGAAAAGAAGATATATCATGTTATTATTAGTGCTAAACTTTCAGAGCAAGAAGAAGATAAATTATTGAAAACTCTGAAGAAGCATCATGCTGCTATTGGATATACTCTTGATGATCTTAAGGGCATTAGTCCCACTCTATGCCAGCACAAAATAAAATTAGAGCAAGACGCTAAACTGATTGTTGATCACCAACGACGGTTAAATCCTAAGATGAAAGAAGTGGTAAGAAAAGAAATACTAAAGCTTATGGAGGCAGGTATAATTTATCCCCTTGTTGATAGTCAGTGGGTAAGTCATGTCCATTGTGTCCCTAAGAAGGGAGGTACTACTGTTGTTCCTAATGATAAAGATGAATTGATCCAACAAAGAATTGTTACAGGTTATAGAATGGTAATTGATTTCCGCAAACTAAATAAAGCTACTAAAAAGGGTCATTACTCTTTACCTTTTATTGATCAAATGCTAGAAAGATTGTCTAAACATACACATTTTTGCTTTGTAGACGGTTATTCTGGTTTCTCTCAAATACCTGTGTCAAAAGACGATAAGGAAAATACCACTTTTACTTGCCCTTTCAATACCTTTGCTTATAGACGTATGCCTTTTGGTTTACGTAACACAGCTACTACTTTTCAAAATTGTATGTCTACTATATTCTCTGACTTCTGTGAAAATATTGTTGAGGTTTTCATGGATGATATCTCCATATATGGAACTTCTTTTGATGATTGCTTAAGAAACCTTGATCGAGTTTTGCAGAGATGTGGAGAAACTAATCTTGTCTTGAATTGGGAGAAGTGCCACTTTATGGTTAATGAAGGTATTGTCTTGGGGCATAAATTTTATGAAAGAGGTATTGAAGTTGATAAAGCTAAAGTTGATGCTATTGAAAAGATGCCGTGTCCTAAGGACACTAAAGGTATAAGAAGTTTCCTTGGTCATGCCGGTTTTCATAGGAGGTTCATTAAAGACTTCTCAAAAATTTCCAGGCCTGTGACTAATCTCTTACAAAAAGATGTTCCTTTTGTCTTTGATGATGATTGTGTAGAAGCATTTCAAATACTTAAGAAAGCTTTGATTTCTACACCCATTGTTCAACCACCTGATTAGAATTTACCCTTTGAAATTATGTGTGATGCTAGTGATTATGATGTAGGTGCTGTTTTAGGACAAAGAGTTGATAAGAAATTAAATGTTATCCAATATGCTAGTAAAACTCTAGACAATGCCCAACAGAAATTATGCTACTACTAAAAAATAATTTTTAGCAGTTGTGTTTGCTTGTGATAAGTTCAGACCTTATATTGTTGATTCTAAAGTAACTGTTCACACTGATCATGCTGCTATTAAATACCTTATGGAAAAGAAAGATGCTAAACCTAGACTTACTAGATGGGTTCTCCTACTATAAGAATTTGATTTGCATATTATTGATAGAAAAGGAGCTGAGAACCCCGTTGCAGACAACTTGTCAAGGTTAGAGAATGTTCTTGATGACCCACTACCTATTGATGATAGCTTTCTTGATGAATAATTAGCTGTCATAAATGCTTCTCGTACTGCTCCATGATATGCTGAGTATGCCAATTACATTGTTGCTAAATTTATTCCACCTAGTTTCACATACCAGCAAAAGAAAAAAGTTTTTCTATGATTTAAGACATTACATCTGGGATGTCCCACACCTTTATAAAGAAGGAGTGGATGGTGTTATTAGATGTTGTGTACCTGAGCATGAACAGGAAAAGATCCTACACAAGTGTCACTCCGAGGCTTATGGAGGACACCACGCTGGAGATAGAACTGCACATAAGGTATTGCAATCCGGTTTTTATTGGCCTACTCTCTTCAAGGATGCCCGTAAGTTTGTCTTGTCTTGTGATGAATGTCAAAAAATTGGTAATATTAGTATACGTCAAGAAATGCCTATGAATTATTCACTTGTTATTGAACCATTTGATGTTTGGGGCTTTGATTATATGGCACCGTTTCCTTCCTCTAATGGGTATACACATATTTTAATTGCTGTTGATTACATTACTAAGTGGGTAGAAGCTATTCCAACTAGTAGTGCTGATCATAACACATCTATTAAGATGCTTAAAGAAATTATTTTTCCGAGGTTTGGAGTCCCTAGATACTTAATGACTAATGGTGGTTCACACTTTATTCATGGTGCTTTTCCTAAAATGCTTGCTAAGTATGATGTTAATCATACAATTGCATCCCCATATCACCCACAGTCTAGTGGTCAAGTAGAACTGAGCAATAGAGAGCTTAAATTGATTTTGCAAAAGACTGTTAATAGATCTAGAAAGAATTGGTCAAAGAAACTTGATGATGCATTATGGGCTTATAGAACTACATATAAAAATCCTATGGGTATGTCTACGTATAAAATGGTTTATGGAAAAGCATGTCACTTAACTCTCGAACTAGAACATAAGGCATATTGGGCCATTAAAGAGCAAAACTATGACTTCAAACTTGCCGGTGAGAAGAGACTATTTGACATTAGCTCACTTGATGAGTGCAGAACCCAGGCCTATGAGAATGCCAAACTGTTTAAGGAAAAAGTTAAAAGATGGCATGACAAAAGGATACAAAAACGTGAGTTTAATGTAGGTGATTATGTATTGTTATACAACTCTCGTTTAAGATTTTTTGCAGGAAAACTCCTCTCTAAATGGGAAGGTCCTTACGTTGTCGAGGATGTCTATCCTTCCGGTGCCATAAAAATCAACAACTTCGAAGGAACAAATCCGAGAGTGGTGAACGGTCAAAGATCAAACATTATATCTCAGGTAATCCTATAAATGTTGAAACTCATGTTATTGAAACCGTAACCCCGGAGGAGTATATATGGTACACCTTCCAAAACGTTTTAGCCTCCGAAAAGGAAGAGGTATATGGTACGGTAAGTAAACCGACTCCAAAACAGTTCTAATATCAGTTTTTCTCTGTTTTGGAATATTTAAGAAAATAGGAAAATAAGAAGCAGTTCGGAAAGGACATGATGCTCCCAGGAGGGTGGAGGGCACGCCCCCTGCCTCGTGAGCACCTCGTGTGCCCTCCGGACTCCATTTCCTTGCATGATACTTCTTTTGGACGGTAAAAATTCATTATATAATATCCCGAAGGTTTTGACCACCGTACACGCAAATATCTCCTGTTTTGAGCTGTTTCTGTAGCAGATTTAGAGCAAGATGTCATCTCAAGACTCCGACGAAGAGAGCTATGTCTCACATCTCATTGCTGACCCGAAGACCTATGGGGACCTATCTCCTTGTGGTCGAACTACGGATGATGAGGAGGATCAATGATTCAAGTTCAGAGGAGGAGGATGTTCCCCTACCTCAACCTGGGGATATGCACATGAAGTTCAAGAAGTCTAGTCTCCCTAAGAGGGCTAAACTGTCTAACAACCAATCCATTCCTTCTCGTTTTCGGCAGAAAAGCAAAGGAGATTAACGCAACAAGATCTTGAAGCTGGAATCGGAGGTCGATGATTTAAAGGAGGAGATTGCTCTTCTCAATTACAATATGAAAAGGCTGAAGGCACAATTGTCATCATCATCACCATCTCCTCCACCTCCGAAGAAGGAGAACTGAGTATCGGGTATGGGCACTCCCCTTGGTAACTGCCAAGCTTGGGGGAGTGCCCCGGTATCGTATCACCATCACACATTTATCTTTAATGTTTTTCTTAGTTCGGCCCTTTTCATAATATCTTGATCTAGTAGAATAAAGTTTTACTATGATTCAGTTTTGAGTCTTGCTTTATGATCCTTCTATGTAATCGAGTCCGTGAGCTATATATAATAAAGATTAGTTTTGAGTCGAGGGCTTGATTACCTTGCTATGACTTGAGGGAATAAAAGTAAGAATAAAAAGAAATAAATAGCACATATTGATCTTATGGAGAGTAATGACTTCACATATAAAGAGTATGATGAATAAAAGTTGTTGAGAGTTGACAAACATAATTTTGGTCATCCTTGCAATTAATAGGAAGTAATAGAGAAAGATAGGTTTTCACATACGAATATACTATCTTGGACATCTTTTATGATTGTGAGCACTCATTAAAATATGACATGCTAAAGGGTTGATGTTGGACAAGGAAGACAACGTAATGGGTTATGTTTTCTTACATCTGAACTAAATTATATTGTCATGGATCATCCAACATGTTGAGCTTGCCTTTCCCCCTAATGCTAGCCAAATTCTTTGCACCAAGTAGAGATACTACTTGTGCTTCCAAATATCCTTAAACCCAGTTTTGCCATGAGAGTCCATCATATCTACCTATGGATTGAGTAAGATCCTTCAAGTAAGTTGTCATTGTTGCAAGCAATAAAAATTTCTCTCTAAATATGTATGATCTATTAGTGTGGAGAAAATAAGCTCTATACGATCTTGTGATGTGGAAGAAATAAAAGCGACGTACTGCATAATAAAGTTCCATATCACAAGTGGCAATAAAAGTGACGTTCTTTTGCACTAAGATTTCGTGCATCCAACCATAAAAACACATGAGAACCTCTGCTTCCCTCTGCGAAGGGCCTATCTTTTATTTTTGTCTTATGCTTTATACAAGAGTCATGCTGATCTTCACCTTTCCTTTTTACATTTTATACTTTGGCAAGCACTGTGTGTTGGAAAGATCCTGATATATATAGCTAATTGGATGTGGGTTTTCACAAACTATTATTGTTGACATTACCCTTGAGGTAAAAGGTTGGGAGGCAAAACTATAAGCCCCGATCTTTCTCTGTGTCCGATTAAAGCTTCATACACATAAGTATTGTGTGAGCATTAGCAATTGTGAAAGACTAAATGATAGTTGAGGATGTGGACTTGCTAAAAGCTCTTATGTTGACTCTTTCCGATGTTATGATAAATTGCAATTGCAATGACTGAGATTATAGTTTGTTAGTGTTCAATGAAGTTTCTGATTCATACTCTACATTGTGAATAAGACTGTTACTTTAGCATAAGAAATCATATGGCAATATATATATATATATATATATATATATATATATATATATATATATATGTTGCTGTTATAAGAATGATCATGATGCCCTCATGTCCGTATTTTATTTTATCGACACCTCTATCTCTAAACACGTGGACAAATTTTTCGATATCGGCTTCCGCTTGAGGACAAGCAAGGTCTAAGCTTGGGGGAGTTGATACGTCCATTTTGCATCATGCTTTTATATCGATATTTATTACATAATGGGTTGTTATTACACATTATGTCACAATACTTATGCCTATTCTCTCTTATTTTACAAGGTTTACATGAAGAGGGAGAATGCGGCAGCTGGAATTCTGGGCTGTAAAAGGAGCACATATTAGAGACCTACTCTGCACAACTCCAAAAGTCCTAAAACTCCACGGAAGTCAGTTTTAGAAAATATAAAAAATATTGGGCGAAGGAAGCACTAGAGGGGGGCCACCCACCATCCCCGAGGGTGGAGGGCGCGCCCTACCCACTGGGCGCCCCTTGTGTTGTGGGCCCCCTGGCAGGCCTCCGGTGCCCATCTTTGGCTATATGAAGTCTTTCGCCCTGGAAAAAATCATAAGCAAGCTTTCAGGATGAAACACCGCCAAGACGAGGCAGAACCTTGGCGGAACCAATCAAGGGCTCCAGTGGAGCTGTTCTACCGGGGAAGCATCCCTCCGGGAGGGGGAAATCATCACCATCATCATCGCCATCGATCCTCTCATCGGGAGGGGGTCAATCTCCATCAACATCTTCACCAACACCATCTCATCTCAAACCCTAGTTCATCTATTGTATCCAATCTTTGTCTCAAAACCTCAGATTGGTACCTGTGGGTTGCTAGTAGTGTTGATTACTCCTTGTAGTTGATGCTAGTTGGTTTATTTGGTGGAAGATCATATGTTCAGATGCTTTATGCATATTAATACCCCTCTGATTATGAACATGAATATGATTTGTGAGTAGTTACGTTTGTTCCTGAGGACATGGGAGAAGTCTTGCTATAAGTAGGCATGTGAATATGGTATTCGTTCGATATTTTGATGAGATGTATGTTGTTTCTCCTCTAGTGGTGTCATGTGAACGTCGACTACATGAAAGTTCACCATTATTTGGGCCTAGGGGAAGGCATTGGGAAGTAATAAGTAGATGATGGGTTGCTAGAGTGACAAAAGCTTAAACCCTAGTTTATGAGTTGCTTCTTAAGGGGCTGATTTGGATCCACATGTTTCGTGCTATGGTTAGGTTTACCTTAATACTTCTTTTGTAGTTGCAGATGCTTGAAAGAGGGGTTAATCATAAGTGGGATACTTGTCCAAGGAAGGGATGTACCCAAGCACCGGTCCACCCACGTATCAGATTATCAAAGTAACAAACGCGAATCATATGAGCGTGATTAAAACTAGCTTGATGATAATTCCCATGTGTCCTCGAGAGTGTTTTGTTTTATATGAGAGTTTGTCCAGGCTGGTCCTTTGCTACAAAAAGGATTGGGCCATCTTGTTGCACCTTATTTACTTTTATTACTTGTTACCCGTTACAAATTACCTTATCACAAAACTATCTGTTACCGATAATTTCAGTGCTTGCAGAGAATACCTTACTGAAAAGTGCTTATCATTTCCTTATGCTCCTTGTTGGGTTTGACATTCTTACTTATCGAAAGGACTATGATAGATCCCCTATACTTGTGGGTCATAAATCAGCGTGGTAATATTTCGACGGAATTGGCTCGAAGGCCTCGTCGTCGAATTGTGGTAGTAGACGACTATTTGGGTAACTCTTTGTTGGGTGTTGGAGGTCATATTCTTCGGCAGCTAGGATCTGGGTCCTTCTGTCATTGAGTGTATCTTGTTTGGCTTGGAGCCATTGCTGTTGCTTCTTTAGGCTTCTTGAAGTGGCGATTAGTTGGCTCTTAAAGCACTCCTGCTCGAGGGGTTCCTCTGGCACGATGAAATCTTCATTGCCGAGGCTGACATCATCCTCGGAGAGCGGTAGATAGTTGCTATCTTCCGAATCCTTGTTCCCGACCGGATCATCGGGGTTAACTTGCCCCTCCTCCACATCATCCTGTTTGGATGTGGGCTCGGCGGGGGCTTCGGGGTCTTCGGCGTTCTTTGGAGTGTTATTGTCTCTGGTGCCAGTATTACTGTCTTTATCATGACCCGATTTTGAGCGGCGTTGCTGGCGTCGATGCTTCGGTGGTACCTCAGCAGGTTTGTCCTCAACCGGATCCTTCCTGCCTTCGTTGTCATCCTCTTTGGGTGTGTCCACTATATGCACGTTGTATGTGGAAGTGGCCGTCCAACGTCTGGTAAACGGCGGGTCTTGGCCTTGTTCGTATCCTGCATCGTCGTCCATGCAATCGATGTCTTCGGAGGTGTAGTCTAGCATGTCGGTTAAGTCCTCGACAGTGGCTATTGTCGTGGAATTGTCATGGCAGATCTCCTAGTGTGAGGACTTAGTAGTGAGGCTAACTCATCTATGTGGTAGCTTGAGAGGAGTTGAACGGAATCGAGAAACGCAACACACAAGACAAGGGTTTAGACAGCTTTGGGCCCCGGGAAACATCATCCGGTAACAACCCTACATGCTGTTTGTGGCTAGGTCTCATTGTCATCATGAGGGAGTCATCGTAAACCGGCTCTCCTAGTTATGTCTAACCCTTAAGATTTCCCCTCTCCTTTGGGGTGCCCTGCCCCTCCTCATATATGTTGAAGGGGCGGGTTACATGTAGAGTCCAACTCGGATTAAGACTTAAAACTATTTTGACTTCTCTTCATGGGCTTCTTAACGTCTCAGGCTTGTAAACCCCAGGCGACTCTGTCTGCCGGGTTATAACTGTCTACCGGGTTATGACTGTCTGCCAGGTCATAACTGCCTGCCGGGTTATGACTGTCTGCCGGGTTATGATCTGACTTAACACCTGCCGGGTTATCATCTGACTTAACACCTGCCGGGTTATCATCTGACATAACATCTGCCGGGTTATCATCTGACTTAACACCTGCCGGATTATCATCTGACTTAACACCTGCCGGGTTATCATCTGACTTAACACCTGCCGGGTTATCATCTGACTTAACACCTGCCGGGTTATCATCTGACTTAACACCTGCCAGTTTACCAAGTCCTAGTCGGGTTATAACTCCGGCCGGGTCATACCGCGGGGTATATCCCCAACATCTATGAAGTGGGTGGTGTGTGGGACTAAAATTCCTTGCTCTCAGCCCCTAGTCCGGGCTGGGCATAGTTCGAAGGTGATTCCTCTGTAATGGCGAGGGACCGCATTAAGTCTAAAGCCTGGTTTAAGAGAGAGGATTAGACGGGGAAACGAGAGTCCATGGGGCTGGCCAGGGCAAAGGCCTCCTGGCCACGCTTGCTTGGCACGGACTTCGGGAGTTCGAAGCTGGGTTCCGGGGCCGAGTCCGACCTTTCAATGATAGGGGGAACCCAGTCTGATTTCGGGCTGGCCGAGGAAAAAATTGCCTCAAGATCTCTGATAGTGTGCTTCATAGCAGAGAGTCCGGCAGGCTTGAAACTCCCATCTTTGGACCCGGCAGTTTGCTCCGGACCTAAGGCCAGAGCGGTGGTCGGGGCAATGAACCATTCGAAGATGAAGTCTCCTCGGATATCAGCGACATAATTTAGGTTCCCGAAACTGATCTGATGACCAGGGGTGTAGCTTTCGATCTGTTCGAGGTGCCCAACTGAGTTGGCACGCAGAGCGAAGCCGCCAAACACGAAAATTTGTCCAGAGAGGAAAGTTTCCCCCGAAACGGCATCGTTGTTAATGATTGAACAAGCCATCGAACCTTCTGTCGACGACATAGTGGAACTCTCAATGAAAGCACCCTACGTCCTGCTTGATTGACTTCCTACTTCCTGCTATATTGACTTTGATGTTTACCCAGGTTCGGGCCCTCTTAATGGAGGTAATACCCTACTTCTTGCTTGACTGGCTTTGATGAGTATAGGGGTTACAAGAGTTGATCTACCTCGAGATCATAATGGCTAAACCCTAGATGTCTAGCCTATATGATTTGTCTTAGCCTCTATGGACTAAACCCTCCGGTTTATATAGACACTGGAGGGGCCTAGGGTTGTACAAAGTCGGTTTACAGAGAAAGGAAATTATACATCCAGACGCTAGGCTTGCCATCCACGCAAAGGAGAGTCCCATCCGGACACGGGGGGAGGTCTTCTGCCTTGTATCTTCATGGGCATCAGTCCATCCCATATCAGATAGCCCGGACACCCGAGGACCCCTTAGTCCAGAACTCCCTAAGGGGGTGCCCGGAACCCCTTCCGGTGACCTGATATGTACCCGGTACCGCCAGAACACTTCCGGTGTCCGAATATCATCGTCCTATATATGAATCTTTACCTCTCAAACATTTCGAGACTCCTCATCATGTCCGTGATCTCATCTGGGACTCCGAACAACATTCGGTCACCAAATCACATAACTCATATAATACAAAATCGTCATTGAACGTTAAGCGTGCGGACCCTACGGGTTCGAGAACTATGTAGATATGACATTGACACCTCTCCGGTCAATAAAAAATAGCAGAACCTGGATGATCATATTGGTTTCTACATATTCTACGAAGATTTTTATCGGTCATACCATAAAGACAACATATGTTATTGTAACACCCCGGATGTAACTTGCCATATTTGTACTCCGACTCTTGACATTTCGGCTTTAAGTTATGAGATTTCCCTTAGTGGTTGGGTTTTGTCTTCGTTTTGCATTTTGTTCATGTCATGCATTTCATATCATGTCGTCAGTGCATCGCATTTGCATACGTGTTCGTCTCATGCATCCGAGCATTTTCCCCGTTGTCCGTTTTGCAATCCGACACTCCTACGTCCTCCGGCGTCCCCCTTTTGTCTCTTTTCATGAGCGGGTGTTAAACGTTCTCGGAATGGACCGAGATTTGCCAAGTTGCCTTGGTACACCACCGGTAAACCGCCTGTCAAATTTTGTGTCATTTGGAGTCCGTTTGATACTCCAACGGTTACCAGGGAATCGTAAAGGCCTCGTGTGTGTTGTAGCCCAACACCCCTCCAAAACTGCCCAATGACCCTTCCAAACCATCTCCATGTCCTCTGCCGTCGGATCACGATCGCGTGGTCGAAAACTACACCCCATTTGGACACTCCTACCTCCTCCTACCGATAAATATGTGCACTCCTCCGAAAATTCGGGTCTAACCCTAGCTTCTTCCTCCTCCCGCCGCCGGACGTGTCCACCGCCGCCGTCTGACGTGTCCGCCGCCACCCTCCAACCAATCCGCTGCTGCCACATGTCCCCCACACCTCCTCTCTCTCCTCCCCGCCACCAGGCCCGCAGGGGCCCGAGGCCGGCCCGCCCCGGGCCGCACCAGGGCCGCGCCCCGCGCCGCCGCCCGAGATCCTCGCTACCCCACGCGTCGCGCCACCACCCCGCTCCGCCGCGACACCTGCCGCCTTCGCCACCAGTCACCGGCGCCGCCGCCCTGCCGCACGTCCTCCACTGCAGCCACACCGTGCACCACCATCCGGCCTCACCCTCGCCTCCACCGCGCCAGATCCTATCGGGTCCGGAATCCCATGAGCTCCGGCGAGCTCTTCTCTACCCCAAAGACGTTGTCTTCCAACTCCGGCGAGTCCTCCGTCCATCCTCGATCCACGTGCCAGGCCAAACCCTAGATCTCGTGGGGTGAGATTTTCTCTAAGTCCTTTTCCCCTCACTTTTTCAGGCCCTGTTCATTGCATCATAACTCCATGACCGTAGCTTCGTTTCATGCGCATGATATATCAAAATGTTCATTGGGAGATGCTCTTAATTTCATTCAATTGTGGCATGCTTGTTTGAGTCCATATTGATGCCCAAATGTTTGATGCAAGAGTGCTATAAAATGTTTGCTCCTGTCACTTAGCAGTTTATGAGGTTTTGTCATTTTGTCACATTTGTTGTGTGCATCATATGGGAATGAGCTCTACATTTGTTTTGGTCTATGCCATGCCATATTTACAGGGGTGCTTGCAATGTATTTTGGTGATGTTTGTGGTGACTAGCACAAGCATGCAAAGTAGCCTTCGTGATATTGCTGACTTCAGGGACTTGGATTTTACTAAGTTTTTGCTCTGCTGTTATTTTTATGCCATGTAAACATGTTGCTACAGTGAGATCCATGCTTGTTTTGAATTGCTTCGGTAAGGATGATTTTGACACATGGTTGTGCTCTATCAATCCATGCCCCTATTTTCAATTATGGAGTTCTCCAGCATGTCTTAATCTTGATCTACTTTTGCTATAAAATGTTCCTAGCAGATTGTTTACGTGTTAATCAATTTTGCCATGGTTGTTGTAGTTGATCCGTGCATGCTTTGAACTTTCTCTTGCCATGGTTAGATTCATGAACATGTCTTCTTGCTATTTCTATGCTTAGTTTTTCATGCAATGCCTTGTGGTGAGTGAATCGAGCTCGCAAAGATGCCTTCATAATTCTGTTTATGCCATGCTCAGTTTTCTGCAAAGTGTGAAACTGTTAATAAAACTTGCTATATTTACATTGGTGCCATCATATCTTCTGTGCCTTTTTGGCTCATGATCACTAAGGGACTTTTGTTCTATGCATTTATTAGATTCATGCTATGCCTTGTTTTTGTATGATATATTCTTGTAGCATGTTGTTTGCTTGCTCTAAACATGGCTTCCGGATGTTATTCTTGGCATGTGAGTTTTGCCATGCTTGTTTGAACCTGCTATTGTGTGATTTATCCGTAGCTCAGTGTTCATGTTTTGTCAAGCATCTTGAGTAGATCACTGCCATATGGTTTGTTGCTATATTGGAGGCAGTAGCTTAGTTTCTTGTTACATTCTAGATGGCATCATGCTGTTAATCACAGAATTGTGTCATTCTTGTTTTGCTTGCCATTTGCAAACCGTGCGTCCGATTCCGGTGATCTTTATATCGATTTCGACCGAAATCATCTAATCTTTCCAACGGCACATTTGGTTTGCCAAGTTGATGCCTTTTTCATCTTTTTCCTTCCGGAGCACTGATACGTCCATTTTGCATCATGCTTTTATATCAATATTTATTGCATTATGGGCTGTTATTACACATTATGTCACAATACTTATGCCTATTCTCTCTTATTCTACAAGGTTTACATAAAGAGGGAGAATGCCGGTAGCTGGGATTCCAGCTGGAAAAGGAGAAAATATTAGCGACCTATTTCGCACAGCTCCAAAAGTCCTGAAACTTCACAGATGATGTTTTCCAAATATATAAAAAACATTGAGCGCAAGAAATTCACCAGGGGGGCCACACCCTGCCCACGAGGGTGGGTGGCGCGCCCTACCCCCTGGGCGCGCCCCCCTACCTTGTGGGCCCCCTGGTGGCCCTCCGATGACTATCTTTTGTTATATGGACTCTTTCGATGGGAAAAAATCATAAGCCATCTTCTCGGACGAAACTCTGCCGCCACGAGGCGGAACCTTGGGGAACCAATCTAGGGTTCTGGTGGGGCTGTTCTACCGGGGAAACTTCCCTCCCGGAGAGGGAAATCATCGCCATCGTCATCACCAACGCTCCTCTCATCGGGAGAGGCAATCTCCATCAACATCTTCATCAGCACCATCTCATCTCAAAACCCTAGTTCATCTCTTGTATCCAATTCTTGTCTCCAAGTCCGGGATTGGTTCTAGTAGGTTGCTAGTAGTGTTAATTACTCCTTGTAGTTGATGCTAGTTGGTTTAATTGGTGGAAGATCATATGTTCAGATCCTATATGCACATTAATACCCCTCTGATTATGAACATGTTTATGCTTTGTGAGTAGTTACTTTTGTTCCTGAGGACATGGGAGAAGTCTTGCTATTAGTAGTCATGTGAATTTGGTATTCATTCGATATTTTCATGAGATGTATGTTGTCTCTCCTCTAGTGGTGTTATGTGAACGTCGACCACATGACACTTCACCATTATTTGGGCCTAGAGGAAGGCATTGGGAAGTAATAAGTAGATGATGTGTTGCTAGAGTGATAGAAGCTTAAACCCTAGTTTATGCGTTGCTTCGTAAGGGGCTGATTTGGATCCATATGTTTCATGCTATGGTTAGGTTTACCTTAATACTTTTGTTGTATTTGCGGATGCTTGCAATAGAGGTTAATCATAAGTGGGATGCTTGTCCAAGTAAGGGCAGCACCCAAGCACCGGTCCACACACATACCAAATTATCAAAGTATCAAACGCGAATCAGATGAGCGTGATGAAAACTAGCTTGACGATATTCCCATGTGTCCTCGAGAGCGCTTTACACCATATAAGAGTTTGTCCAGGCTTGTACTTTGCTACAAAAAGGATTGGGCCACCTTGCTGCACCTTATTTACTTTTGTTACTTGTTGCTCGTTACAATTATCTTATCACAAAACTATCTGTGAGCACTTATTTTAGTACTTGCAGAGAATACCTTGTTGGAAACCGCTTATCATTTCCTTCTGCTCCTCGTTGGGTTCAACACTCTTACTTATCAAAAGGACTATGATAGATCCCCTATACTTGTGGGTCATCAAGACTCTTTTCTGGCGCCGTTGCCGGGGAGTGAAGCGCCTTTGGTAAGGAAATATTTATATAGTGTGCTGAAATTTACTGTCACTTGTTACTATGGAAAGTAATCCTTTGAGGGCTTGTTCGGGGTTTCTTCACCCCGACCAGTAGAGCAAAGAGTTGCTCCTCAACCCACTGAACCTACTGAAAATGAAAATGCTTGCTTCGAAATTCCTTTGGGTATGGTAGAAAAACTGCTAGCTAATCCTTTTTTGGGAGATGGAACAAAACATCCTGATGAGCATCCAATATATGTGGATGAAGTTTGTGGATTATTTAAGCTTGCAGGTGTACCCGGAGATTTTGTTAAGAAGAAGGTCTTTCCCTTATCTTTGAGGGGAGATGCATCGACATGGTATAGGCTATGTGATGATATGGAGTCTTGGAATTACAAATGATTGAAACTGGAATTTCATCAAAAGTTTTATCCTATGCATCTTGTTCATCATGATCGCAATTATATATATAATTTTTGGCCTCACGAAGGAGAAAGCATCGCTCAAGCTTGGGGGAGGCTTAAATCAATGTTATATTCATGCCCCAATCATGAGCTCTCAAGAGAAATGATTATTCAAAATTTTTATGCTCGGCTTTCTGATAACAATCGCACCATGCTTGATACTTCTTGTGCTGGCTATTTTATGATGAAGACTATTGAATTCAAATGGGATTTATTGGAAAGAATTAAATGTAACTCCGAAGATTGGGACCTCGACAATGGTAAGGAGTCAGGTATGACACCTAGTTTTGATTGTGTTAAATATTTTATGGATACCAATACTTTCCGTAAATTCAGCACTAAATATGGACTTGACTCTGAGATAGTAGCTTCTTTCTGTGAATCTTTTGTTACTTATGTTGATTTCCCCATAGAAGTAAAAGTAGCTACACCTATTAAAGTTGAAGAAAAGACTATTACTTATAATGATCCTATTGTTCCTACTTCTTATGTTGAGAAACCACCTTTCCTTGTTAGGATAAAGGATCATGCTAAAGCTTCAACTATGGTTCGTAAAAGCAATATTAAAACATATACACTTCCTGAGCAAGTTAAAGTTGAACCTAATATTGCTATTGTTAACGATCTCTTGTCTGGTAATATAGATGGACATGTTATTTATTTCTGTGATGAAACTGCTAGAATTGCTAAACCTCGTGATGTAGATAAACCTAGACCTGTGATAGGCATGCCTGTTATTTCTGTTAAAATAGGAGATCATTGTTATCATGGCTTATGTGATATGGGTGCTAGTGCTAGTGCAATACCTATTG
The DNA here is from genome assembly GCF_002162155.2 of Triticum dicoccoides. Lineage (NCBI taxonomy): Eukaryota > Viridiplantae > Streptophyta > Magnoliopsida > Poales > Poaceae > Triticum > Triticum dicoccoides. Next base: position 358,508,059 of record NC_041390.1, on the reverse strand, counting down.
ACTTATACAAAGAAATTATGCATGACATTGCACCTGTTGAGTTAGTTAAACTTGCTAATAGAGATACTATTTCACCAATGGGAATTGTTAGAGATGTTGAAGTCTTGTGTGGGAAAACTAAATATCCTGCTGATTTTCTTGTTCTTGGTTCCCCACAATATAGTTTTTGTCCCATTATATTTGGTAGACCCTTCTTAAGTACTGTTAATGCTACCATAGATTGCAAAAGAGATGTTGTTACTGTCGGTTCAGATGATATGACTCATGAATTTAATTTTTCCAAATTTAGTAGACAACATCGTGAACAAGAATTACCTAGTAAAGATGAAATTATTGGTCTTGCCTCTATTGTCGTACCTCCTAGTGATCCTTTAGAACAATATTTGCTAGACCATAAAAATGATAGGTTTATGAATGAAAGAAGGGAATTAGCTGAAGTATTCTTTAAACAAGAACCTATTCTGAAACATAATTTACCTGTTGAAATCCTAGGAGATCCTCCTCCACCCAAGGGTGATCCCGTGTTTGAGCTTAAACCATTATCAGATAGTCTTAAATATGCTTATCTTGATGAGAAAAAGATATACCCTGTTATTATTAGTGCTGACCTTTCAGAACATGAAGAAGAGAGATTATTGAAAATTTTGAAGAAGCACCGTGCTGCTATTGGGTATACTCTTGATGATCTTAAAGGCATTAGTCCCACTCTATGTCAACATAAAATTAATCTGTAAGATGCTAAACCAGTTCGTGATCATCAACGCCGGCTGAATCCTAAAATGAAAGAAGTGGTAAGAAAGGAGATACTAAAGCTCCTTGAGGAAGGTATAATTTACCCCGTTGCTGATAGTCAGTGGGTAAGCCCTGTCCATTGTGTCCCTAAGAAGGGAGGTATTACTATTGTTCCTAATGGTAAAGATGAATTGATTCCTCAAAGAATTATTACTGGTTATAGGATGGTAATTGATTTCCGCAGATTGAATAAGGCTACTAAAAAAGATCATTACCCCTTACCTTTTATCGATCAAATGCTAGAAATATTATCCAAACATACACATTTTTGCTTTCTAGATGGTTATTCTGGTTTCTCTCAAATACCTGTCTTTGGGCATAAATTTCTGAAAGAGGTATTGAAGTTGATAAAGCCAAGATTGATGCTATTGAAAAGATGCCATGTCCCAAGGACATCAAAGGTATAAGAAGTTTCCTTGGTCATGACGGTTTTTATAGGAGGTTCATTAAGGACTTCTCAAAAATCTCTCGGCCTCTGACTAATTTATTACAAAAAGATATACCATTTGTCTTTGATGATGATTGTGTAGACGCATTTGAAATACTTAAGAAAGCATTGATCTCTGCACCTATTGTTTAGCCACCTGATTGGAATTTACCCTTTGAAATTATGTGCGATGCTAGTGATTATGCTGTAGGTGCTGTTCTAGGACAAAGAGTTGATAAGAAACTAAATGTTATTCAATATGCTAGTAAAATTCTAGAGAATGCTCAAAGAAATTATGCTACTACTGAAAAAGAATTCTTGGCAGTTGTATTTTCCTGTGATAAGTTTAGACCTTATATTGTTGATTCTAAAGTAACTATTCACACTAATCATGCAGCTATCAAATATCTTATGGAAAAGAAAGATGCTAAACCTAGACTTATTAGATGGGTTCTCTTGCTACAAGAATTTGATTTACATATTGTTGATAGAAAAGGAGCCGAGAACCCCGTTGCAGACAACTTGTCTAGATTAGAAAATGTGCTTGATGACCCACTACGTATTGATGATAGCTTTCTTGATGAGCAATTAAATGTCATAAATGCTTCTCATACTGCTCCACGGTATGCTGATTATGCCAATTACATTGTTGCTAAGTTTATACCACCTAGTTTCACATACCAGCAAAAGAAAAAGTTCTTCTATGATTTGAGGCATTACTTTTGGGATGACCCACATCTTTATAAAGAAGGAGTAGATAGTGTTATTAGACGTTGTGTACCTAAGCATGAATAGGAACAGATCCTACGCAAGTGTCACTCCGAAGCTTATGGAGGGCACCATGCTGGAGATAGAACTGCACATAAGGTACTACAATCTGGTTTTTATTAGCCTACTCTCTTCAAGGATGCCCGTAAGTTTGTTTTATCTTGTGATGAATGTCAAAGAATTAGTAATATTAGTAGACGTCAAGAAATGCCTATGAATTATTCACTTGTTATTGAACCATTTGGTGTTTGGGGCTTTGACTATATGGGACCTTTTCCTACCTCTAATGGTTATACACATATTTTAGTTGCTATTGATTATGTTACTAAGTGGGTGGAAGCTATTCCAACTAGTAGTGCTGATCATAACACTTCTATTAAAATGCTTAAAGAAGTTATCTTTCTAAGGTTTGGAGTCCCTAGATATTTAATGACTGATGGTGGTTCACATTTTATTCATGGTGCTTTTCGTAAAATGATTGCTAAAAATATGATGTTAATCATAGAATTGCATCCCCTTATCACCCTCAGTCTAGTGGTCAAGTAGAATTGAGTAATAGAGAACTCAAATTAATTTTGCAAAAGACTGTCAATAGGTCCAGAAAGAATTGGTCCAAGAAACTTGATGATGGATTATGGGCCTATAGAACTGCATATAAAAACCCTATGGGTATGTCTCCGTATAAAATGGTCTATGGAAAAGCATGTCACTTACCTCTCGAACTAGAACACAAGGCTTATTGGGCTATTAAAGAACTAAATTATGATTTTAAATTTGCCGGTGAGAAGAGGTTATTTGATATTAATTCACTTTATGAATGGAGAACCCAAGCCTACGAAAATGCCAAGTTGTTTAAAGAAAAGGTTAAAAGGTGGCATGATAAAAGGATACAAAAGTGTGAGTTTAATGTAGGTGATTATGTATTGCTATACAACTCTCGTTTAAGATTTTTTGCAGGAAAACTTCTCTCTAAATGGGAAGGTCCCTACATTATCGAGGAGGTCTACCGTTCTGGTGCCATAAAAATCAACAACTTCGAAGGCACAAATCTGAAGGTGGTAAATGGTCAAAGAATCAAACATTATATCTCAGGTAATCCCATAAATGTTGAAACCAATGTTATTGAAACCATAACCCCGGAGGAGTACATAAAGGACACTTTCCGGGACATTTTAGACTCCGAAAAGGAATAGGTATGTGGTACGGTAAGTAAACCGACTCCAAAATAGTTTTTAAGGCAATATTTCTCCGTTTTGGAATATTTAGAAAAATAGAAAAATAAGCAGCAGTCCAGAAAGGACACGAGGGCTCCACGAGGGTGGAGGGCGCGCCCCCTACCTCGTGGGCACCTCATGTGCTCCCCAGACTCCGTTTTCTTACAAAACACGTATTTTGGTCAGTAAAAAATCATTATATAACCTCCCGAGGGTTTTGACTCCCGTATCACGCAAATCCTCTTGTTTTTGTTTAGAGTTGTTTTCTGTCAGGGTTGTCAAAGCCAGGCACTATGTCGTCTCCCTCCTCCTCCAACCATGAGGGCAACGATGCTTGGCTAATGAAGATAGAGCTGAAGAGAGAAGAACCTATGGAGATCAACAAGGATGAAGGGATCAAGAAGGCCATGGAGGACCAAGTTCCAGCAACAGAAGACACCCTTCAACTGGATCACAATCTTCTTACCCCAACAGAAATTGAAGCTTTCAAGATGATTGAGTTGGCTCATATACAAAATAAGTATCTCACACGTGAAAATATTTTGTTGAAGGAGCACATCATCGCACTCAAGGGCATTATCCGCAAGCTAGAAGACCTCCTACGCTCGATGTGCGACTATCTATCATCAAGAACTCCACCATCTTCACCAACAAAGGAGACATAATCACATGGGTATGGGCACTCCACTTGGCAACCACCAAGCTTGGGGGAGTGCCCCGGTATCGTATCACCATCACTTTTATCTTTTCCGTTTTTCCTAGTTCAATCCTTTTGGTAATATCTTGATCTAGTAGAATAAAAGTTCTTAGTATGATCTAGTTGTGAGCTTTGCTTTGTTATCCTTCTATGTAATCGAGTCTGTGAGCTATATAATAAAGATTAGTGTTGAGTCAAGGGCTTGATTATTTTTGCCATGATCTCAAGTGAATAAAAGAAAAGAGAAAGAAACAAAAAGAAACAAAGAGATCATGTGACTCTTATGGAGAGTAATGAGCTCACATAGAAAGAGTATGATGAATAAAAGTTATTGATGGTTGACAAACATAGTTTTGGTCATCGTTGCAATTAATAGGAAGTAATAAAGAAAGAGAGGTCTTCACATATAAATATACTATCTTGGACATCTTTTATGATTGCGAGCACTCATTAAAATATGACATGCTAAAGAGTTGACATTGGACAAGGAAGACAACATAATGGGTTATGTTTTCTTACATCTGAGATAAATTATATTGTCTTGGATCCTCCAACATGTTGAGGTTGCCTTTCTCCCTCATTCTAGCCAAATTCATTGCACCAAGTAGATATACTACTTGTGCTTCCAAATACCCTTAAACCAGTTTTGCCATGAGAGTCCACAATACCTACCTATGGATTGAGTAAGATCCATCAAGTAAGTTGTCATCGGTGCAAGCAATAAAAATTTCTCTCTAAATATGTATGATTGATTGGTGTGTAGGAAATAAGCTTTATACGATCGTGTGATATGGAAGTAATAAAAGCGACAGACTGCAGAATTAAGGTCCATATCACAAGTGGCAATATAAAGTGATGTTCTTTCACATTAGGATTTTGTGCATCCAACCATAAAAGCGCATGACAACCTCTGCTTCCCTCTGCGAAGGGCCTATCTTTTACTTTTATCTCCTACACTGCAAAAGAGTCATGGTGATCCTCACCTTCCTTTTTACATTTTATCCTTTGGCAAGCACAATATGTTGGAAAGATCCCGGAATATATGGATAATTGGATGTGAGTTTTCATGAACTATTACTGTTGACATTACCCTTGAGGTAAAACATTGGGAGGCAAAACTATAAGCCCCTATCTTTCTCTGTGTCCGATTAAAACACCATACCCATAAGTATTGCGTGAGTGTCAGCAATTGTGAAAGACTATATGATAGTTGAGTATGTGGACTTTCTGAAAAGCTCTTATACATTGACTCTTTCCTATGTTATGCTAAATTGCAATTGCTTCAATGACTGAGATTTAGTTTGTTAGTTTTCAATGAAGTTTACGATCCATACTTGATATTGTGATTGAATTATTACTCTAGCATAAGATATCATATGACAAGAATTATATAAGTTGCTGGTCTAAGAATGATCATGATGCCCTCATGTCCGTATTTTATTTTTATCGACACCTTCATCTCTAAACATGTGGACATATTTTTCGATTTCGGCTTTTCGCTTGAGGACAAGCGAGGTCTAAGCTTGGGGGAGTTGATACGTCCATTTTGCATCATGCTTTTATACCAATATTTATTGCATTATGGGCTGTTATTACACATTATGTCACAATAGTTATGCCTATTCTCTCTTATTTTACAAGGTTTACATAAAGAGGGAGAATGTCGGCAGCTGGGATTCTGGCTGGAAAAGGAGAAAATATTAAAGACCTATTCTACACAGCTCCAAAAGTCTTGAAACTTCACGGATGATGTTTTCCAAATATGTAAAAAACATTGAGCGCAAGAACTTCACCAGGGGGGCCACACCCTGCCCACGAGGGTGGGGGGCGCGCCCCCTACCTCGTGGGTCCCCCTGGTGACCCTCCGGTGACCATCTTCTGCTATATGGACTCTTTCGATGGGAAAAAATCATAAGCCATCTTCTCGGACGAAACTCCGCCGCCACGAGGCGGAACCTGGGTGGAACAAATCTAGGGTTCTGGCGGGGCTGTTCTGCCGGGGAAACTTCCCTCCCGGAGGGGGAAATCATCGCCATCGTCATCACCAACGCTCCTCCCACCGGGAGAGGGCAATCTCCATCAACATCTTCATCAGCACCATCTCATCTCAAAACCCTAGTTCATCTCTTGTATCCAATTCTTGTCTCCAAGTCCGGGATTGGTGCTAGTAGGTTGCTAGTACTGTTAATTACTCCTTGTAGTTGATGCTAGTTGGTTTAGTTGGTGGAAGATCATATGTTCAGATCCTATATGCACATTAATACCCCTATTATTATGACCATGTTTATGCTTTGTGAGTAGTTACTTTTGTTCCCGAGGACATGGGAGAAGTCTTGCTATTAGTAGTCATGTGAATTTGGTATTCGTTTGATATTTTGATGAGATGTATGTTGTCTCTCCTCTAGTGGTGTTATGTGAACGTCGACTACATGACACTTCACCATTATTTGGGCCTAGAGGAAGTCATTGGGAAGTAATAAGTAGATGATGGGTTGCTAGAGTGACAAAAGCTTAAACCCTAGTTTATGCGTTTCTTTGTAAGGGGCTGATTTGTATCCATATGTTTCATGCTATGGTTAGGTTTACCTTAATACTTTTGTTGTATTTGCGGATGCTTGCAATAGAGGTTAATCATAAGTGGGATGCTTATCCAAGTAAGGGCAACACCCAAGCACCGGTCCACCCACATACCAAATTATCAAAGTACTGAACACGAATCATATGAGCGTGATGAAAACTAGTTTGACGATATTCCCATGTTTCCTCGGGAGTGCTTTCCACCATATAAGAGTTTGTCCAGGCTTGTCCTTTGCTACAAAAAGTATTGGGCCACCTTTCTGCACCTTATTTACTTTTGTTACTTGTTGCTCGTTACAATTATCTTATCACAAAACTATCTGTTACCACTTATTTCAGTACTTGCAGAGAATACCTTGTTGGAAACCACTTATCATTTCTGTCTGCTCCTCGTTGGGTTCGACACTCTTACTTATCGAAAGGACTACGATAGATCCGCTATACTTGTGGGTCATCAAGCACGCATATGCATTGCATATCACATCCGGCATATCATGTCATGTTTTGCATCATGTTGATTGTGCATTGCACCATGATTGATTGTTGGTCCTTTTGCTTGTGTTCTTTCTTTGGGTAGAGCCGGGAGACGAGTACATGATTGAGGAACCCGGTGAGTACGCTTACGAGGATCAAGCTTTCGTCAACTCTGAGAACTTTGCAGGCAAGATGACCATACCCTCGAAATCACTTCTATCTTTGCTTTCTAGTTGTTCGCTCTTTTTCTATGCCGCGTTACCTACCACTTGCTATATCATGCCTCCCATATTGCCATGTCAAGCCTCTATCCCACCTTTCCTAGCAAACCGTTGTTTGGCTATGTTACCGCTTTGCTCAGCCCCTCTTATAACGCTGCTAGTTGCAGGTGAAGTTGAAGTTTGTTCCATGTTGGAACATGGATATTGTTGGGTTATCATTATTATATCTTGTTTACTTTAACGCATCTATATACTTGGTAAAGGGTGGAAGGCTCGTCCTTATGCCTGTTGTTTTGTTCCACTCTTGCCACCCTAGTTTCCGTCATACCGGTGTTTTGTTCCTTGATTTTGTGTTCCTTACGCGGTTGGCTGTTATGGGAACCCCTTGACAGTTCGCCTTGAATAAAACTCCTCCAACAAGGCCCAACCTTGATTTTACCATTTGCCACCTAATCCTCTTTCCCTTGGATTCCATGGACTCAAGGGTCATCTTTATTTAAAACCCCCGGGCCAGTGCTCCTCTGAGTGTTCGTCCAACTTGTCAGCCACCGGTGGCCATCAGGGGCAACTCTGGGCTGGCCTACCGGAAGTTTGTACAATCCGGTGTGCCCTGAGAATGAGATATGTGCAGCTCCTATCGGAATTTGTCGGCACATTCGGGTGGCTTTGCTGGTCTTGTTTTACCATTGTCGAGATGTCTTGTAACCGGGATTCCAAGTCTAATTGGGTCTTCCTGGGAGAAGGAATATCCTTCATTGACCGTGAGAGCTTGTGATGGGCTAAGTTGGGACACCCCTACAGGGTTTTTGAACTTTCGAAAGCCGAGCCTGCGGTTATGGGCAGATGGGAATTTGTTAATGTCCGGTTGTAGAGAACTTGACACTTAACTTAATTAAAATGAATCAACTGCGTGTGTAGCCGTGATGGTATCTTTTCGGCGGAGTCCGGGAAGAGAACACGGTCTCGTGTTATGCTTGAACGTAAGTAGCTTCAGGATCACTTCTTGATCACTATTAGCTTCTCGACCGTGCTTTGCTTCTCTTCTTGCATTCTTTTGCGTAAGTTAGCCACCATATATGCTAGTGCTTGCTGTAGCTCCACCTCACTACCCCTTTCCCACCTTTAAGCTTAAATAGTCTTGATCTTGCGGGTGTGAGATTGCTGAGTCCCCGTGACTCACAGATACTTCCAAACAGATGTAGGTGCCGATGATGCTAGTGCAGGGGACGCTACCGAACTCAAGTGGGAGTTCGACGAGGATTCGGGTCGTTACTATGTTTCTTTTCTGGATGATCAGTAGAGGAGCCCACTTGGGACGATCGGGGATCTAACAATTGGGGTTGTCTTTCTTTATTTTGGTTCCGTAGTCGGACCTTGATTGTATTCTGGATGATGTATGATATATTTATGTATTGTGTGAAGTGGCGATTGTAAGCCGACTCTTTATCCCTTTCTTATTCAGTACATGGGATGTGTAAAGATTACCCCTCTTGCGACATGCCTACCATGCAGCTATGCCTCTAACTCGTGCCCCGACACGAGGGAGATATAGCCGCATTGTGGGTGTTACAGTTATTCCCTTCGTCATCGGTATGTTACTTGCCCAAGATTTGATCGTTGGTATCTTCATACCTAGTTCAATCTCGTTACTGGCAAGTCTCTTTACTCGTTCCATAATACATCATCCTACAACTAACTCATTAGTCACTATGCTTGCAATACTTCTTATGATGTGCATTACCAAGAGGGCCCAGAGATACCTCTCCGATACTCAGAGTGACAAATCAGTAGTAGAACGACGTGTTATACAAACGGTTTTAACCCCTTTCTGCGACGACATTTGGAACTATCGCCAAGTGAGTGTGGGCGATAGGGGGGTCCTTCCCACATGACCCAGAAACCGTCGGGGATAGGATACAGGCTGGGGCCAAATGAGCTCTTGTGCGGTCGGGTGAGGCATCGAAACCCAATCATTTCCGTTCGTATGTACATCCCACACAGTGAATATCGGAAAATCATTTCCGTTTGTATGTATATCACACACAGTTCTTTGTGTGGAAATGTTTGTGCAAGGTGGCCTAATGCAAACAGTTCGCTACCGGAAGCCGTGTGTGATTGTTAGTTGATCGAACACGCCTATTTTCTAGAAATTGTGCAGGTTGTTTCAGTTCTTCACCCACGGTGCTGTCTGAGTAACCGTCTGCAATAGAAAACCCTAATAAGTTAGGTAATTAGCCTATTATTTATAATCCATGTACTAATCAAATTGATATTTCTTATAAAACACACCAGATATTTCATATCCGTATAAAAACAATCAGGATTTCATAATCGAATTACATCAGATTGCTTCGGCACTCGGTTACGCCATTACACAACAGCACCAAGTTCCACATGCAGCATCAAAAACCTTTGGAAAGTAGCATCATACATGGTAAATAGATAGATGAATATCATCTGGGAACCTGCAGAAGCTGAAGGCAAATATTGAGCCTTTAGTGATGTTAAATGTCCTTACTACTTTAGGCTAGTGGCTATGGATAATTGCCCACCTAACCTTCATCCTCTTCAGCAAGACTTCAATATTGTACCGTGGGTGTTGAATGAATACCTTCCTCACCTCATGACCATGCAGGTGGTTTGAGAGGTAATCATCGGTGAACTGCTTTGAAAAGTACTGAAAACAAAGATATGCATAAATCACTATTATAAATTTTGATATGACGCAAGGGTAAAAACAAGGTAAAAGAGTTAGTACCATCCTATAGTTGAAAAATGTATTCTTCATTGTGCAAACAAAGATCTTGCTGTTATTCATCGCAAGTTTCTTCATCCTAACAATCTTTCTGAGTTTCTTGACTTGACTGATATTCATGGACATCTCATTTCCCCATATGCAAAATGGGTCGAACAGTGGGTCTAAGCCTCTGATAGAAGTGCCTACATGTGCAAGACCAAATTGTAAGAAACCTAAATATTAGAATGATTCCTGCAACTGCACAATAATGTGCTATTAGCCAAAGAACCATGCTTGAACAAACCTTGATAGTAAACTGCAGTGTCTCCCATTGTTTCCCTGCAACACCCATAAGGAAGATCTTGATCAGGTTAACTGAGAGTTGCCATACTATCAGTAGAATATGTATTGAGTATAGCCAAATTATATTGCTGTCAGATGCATAACAATACAAAATTTTACCCACAGCAAATGAAAATCAAATTGTAGAACTGATCCAAACAGTTAAACGGACAGCAGACCAAATGAACCAAAATAGTTAACTGAGCACGACATTGCAGAATAGAAACATGTACTAGAAGATAAGAAAATTAACAAACAAAGAATGCTTGAGAACAGTACTAGAAAATGTAGCAATTGTTGGACCAAAGTGCTAACTGAACACTACATTTCAGAGGGCCAAACTGTTAACTGAACATTAGATTGCATATTAACATTATAGAGGATAAATCACTAGAAGGCACTGGTGATGGCCTCGAGAAAACATCACGAACTATATTTTAAAGTAGACAACCGTGTGGCGGTGTCGACGGTGGCCTTGAAAACGAGGTGCTCCTGCAAGATCTGGCGGTCGACACACATGGTAGCCATAGCCACCTCGTGCGCGTGTGTGGCCACATGCTACTGAGCTCCATGTTATACTGTGTGCAAAATGGCTGTGGGCGGTGCTTAATTGGAGGAGGGGGACAGTGATTTCGGTGGAAGGTTTCACGCCATCGGTCGGGGCATGTGGGATGGGAAGGAAGGAGGATGGTGTGGGTGGGGTGCGAATTACCTGAGCATATCGACGAGGCCACGCATCAAGAATAAGGGTTGGTGGTGAGGAGGCCGCGCAGCAAGAAGAAGGGTCGCCGGCGAGGAGGCGGCGCTACAAGAAGAAGGGTCACCGGCGAGGAGGCGATGCTGCAAGAAGAAGGGTAGCCAGCGAGCAGGCGGCACTGCAAGAAGAAGGGTCGCCGGCGAGGAGGCTAAGCTTCCAGTAAGCATAAGTGAAGTTTTGAACTTGGAAATCAAGGAGGAACAGTGGAAATGTGGCTTTTGGTGGGAGGGATGGGCGGGGAGATAGATATTTCCATGGTGGCAATTTTTTTTCGCTCGGTGCCATGAGAAACTGGCGCGCAAGTGTGGTTCAAGCGGGGGCCGTGGACTGTAGACGACGAAGCTTCCTGCGTAAGTGAGACAAGATGGTGCGCCAAGATATTTTATATCGCATCCTACAAGATTCTTTTTAGTAAACTGTTTGTGGTATACCTGATTTTTTCATTATGTTTTTAAAGATAAAATGGTGTTACGGAGGGATAGGTTGGTGTTTGAATTGCTAGAACATTTACGTACAATGAACATGCAACTAGTACATGAGTGTCGTGTTTAAATTTGGAATTATTCTGGGTTTGTTTGGCATTTTTATGCATTAATTGAGTTTTTGGGCATTTAATGTGCATAATTCAAATTTGAACTACAAGCACATGCTCCAGTGCACCAAAGTTTGTTGAAAAATCACATGTGTGTCTTTGGCTGAATTTATAGGTCCCATGCAAGAAATGGGAATGAAATTCAAACATCTGGGCGTCGTGGCTCGGCCGAAAAGATTGAGAAACTTGGTTTTTTAATTCCTGTAAATCCAAAACACACCTGAAAAATCATGAAACTTGGCATGGTGTCTTGATATGGCACCAACATGCTGCAGTAAATTTTTTGGCCGAATTGGGACAAGCTTCGGTGTAAGCTTCTTGCAAACCAGAGCTTCCCTCAAGAAGGCTCGTGCTTCCGAGAGAGAACGTGTCACCTTCGTGTGCGAAATGACATACGTACACTGTCTTCTCCCGCCTTAATTTTTTTCACGGGCAGATTAGACCAAATAGAGGTATCATGCTAAATTTGGGAATTATTCAGGGTTCGTTTGGTCTTTTTTATACATTAATTGAGTTTCTGGGCATTTACTATGCATAATTAAAATTTGAACTACAAGCACATGCTCCAGTGCACCAAAGTTGGTTGAAAATCACATGTCTGTCCTTGGGTAAATTTCTAGGTCCCATGCAAGAAATGGGAATGAAATTCAAACATTTGGGTGTCGTGGCTCGACCGGAAAGATTGAGAAACTTGGTTTTTTAATTCCCGTAAATCCAAAACATGCCTGAAAATCATGAAACTTGGCATGGTGTCATGACATGGCACCAACATGCTGTGGTAATTTTTCTGTCCGATCTGCGAAGGCGCACACATTAACAATCAACAAAGTCATTTTGGAACAAGTGTTGTGACGTTACAAATCGGAAACACAAGTATTATTGAAACCATGGGCGTTCTACTTACCAATTACGTGTCGCCACGCGTCCCTTTTTTTTATTGGCTTGGAGGTGCCTGATACGTCCATTTTGCATCATGCTTTCACATCAATATTTATTGCATTATGGGCTGTTATTTCACATTATGTCACAATACTTATGGCTATTCTCTCTTATTTTACAAGGTTTACATAAGGAGGGAGAATGCCGGCAGTTGGAACTCTGGGCTGGAAAATGAGCAAATATTAGAGACCTATTCTGCACAACTCCAAAAGTCCTAAAACTCCATGGAATACCTTATAATAAATAATGAAAAATCCTCGCCAAAGATGAAGACCCGGGGGGCCCACACCCTTCCCATGAGGGTGGGGGGGACGCCCCCTAGGGCGCGCCCCCTACCTCGTGGGCCCCCTGGTGGCTCTCCGATGACCATCTTCTCCTATATGAAGTCTTTCGTCGAGAAAAAAATAAGAAGCAACCTTTCGGGACGAAACTCCGCCGCAACGAGGTGGAATCTTGGTGGAACCAATCGAGGGCTCCGGCAGAGATGTTCTGCCGGGGAAACTTCCCTCCCAGAGGGGGAAATCATCGCCATCATCATCACCAACGCTCCTCTCATCGGGAGAGGGCAATCTCCATCAACATCTTCATCAGCACCATCTCATCTCAAAACCCTAGTTCATCTCTTGTATCCAATTCTTGTCTCCAAGTCCGGGATTGGTGCAAGTAGGTTGCTAGTAGTGTTAATTACACCTTGTAGTTGATGCTAGTTGGTTTAATTGGTGGAAGATCATATGTTCAGATCCTTTATGCATATTATTACACCTCTGATTATGAACATGAATATGCTTTGTGAGTATTTACGTTTTTTCCTGAGGACAAGGGAGAAGTCTTGCTTTTAGTAGTCATGTGAAATTGGTATTCGTTCGATACTTTGATGAGAGGTATGCTGTCTAGCCTCTAGTGGTGTTATGTGAACATCGACTACATAACACTTCACCATTATTTGGGCCTAGAGGAAGGCATTGGGATGTAATAAGTAGATGATGGGTTGCTAGAGTGAAAGAAGCTTAAACCCTAGTTTATGCGTTGCTTCATAAGGGGCGATTTGGATCCATATGTTTCATGTTATGGTTAGGTTTACCTTAATACTTTTGTTGTAGTTGCGGATGCTTGCAATAGAGGTTAATCATAAGTGGGATGCTTGTTCAAGTAAGAACAGCACCCAAGCACCGGTCCACCCACATATCAAATTATCAAAGTACCGAACGCGAATCATATGAACGTGATGAAAACTAGCTTGACGATATTCCCATGTGTCCTCAGGAGCGCTTTTCCTTATATAAGAGTTTGTCCAGGCTTGTCCTTTGCTACAAAAAGGATTGGGCCACCTTGCTGCACTTTATTTACTTTTGTTACATGTTGCTCGTTACAAATTATCTTATCACAAAACTATCTGTTACCACTTATTTCAGTACTTGCGGAGAATACCTTGCTGAAAACCGCTTGTTATTTCCTTCTGCTCCTCGTTGGGTTTGACACTCTTACTTATCAAAAGGACTATGATAGATCCCCTATACTTGTGGGTCATCAAGACTCTTTTCTGGCGTCGTTGCCGGGGAGTGAAGCGCCTTTGGTAGGTGGAATTTGGTAAAGAAAAATTTATATAGTGTGCTGAAATTTACTTTCACTTGTTACTATGGAAAGTAATCCTCTGAGGGGCTTGTTGGGGTATCTTCACCCCGACCAGTAGAGCAAAGAGTTGCTCCTCAACCTACTGAACCTACTGAATATGAAAATGAATATACTTGCTTTGAAGTTCCTTCAGGTATAATAGAAAAACTGCTAGCTAATCCCTTTTTAGGAGATGGAATAAAACATCCTGATGAAGATCTAATATATGTGGATGAAGTTTGTGGATTATTTAAGCTTGCAGGTGTACCCAGAGATGTTGTTAAGAAGAAGGTCTTCCCCTTATCTTTGAGGGGAGATGCATCGATATGGTATAGGCTTTGTGATGATATGAGGTCTTGGAATTACAAACGATTGAAATTGGAATTTCATCAGAAGTTTTATCCTATGCATCTTGTTCATCATGATCGCAATTATATATATAATTTTTGGCCTCGCGAAGGAGAAAGCATCGCTCAAGCTTGGGGGAGGCTTAAGTCAATGTTATATTCATGCCCCAATCATGAGCTCTCAAGAGAAATGATTATTCAAAATTTTTATGCTCGACTTTCTGATAACAATCACACCATGCTTGATACTTCTTGTGCTGGCTCTTTTATGATGAAGACTATTGAATTCGAATGGGATTTGTTGGAAAGAATTAAACACAATTCTGAAGATTGGGACCTCGATAATGGTAAGGAGTCAGGTATGACACCTAAGTTTGATTGTGTTAAATCTTTTATGGATACCGATATTTTCCGTAAGTTTAGCACTAAATATGGACTTGATTCTGAGATAGTAGCTTCTTTCTGTGAATCTGTTGCTACTTATGTTGATCTCCCTAAGGAGAAGTGGTTTAAATATCAATCTCCCATAGAAGTAAAAGTATCTTCACCAATTAAAGTTGAGGAAAATACTATCACTTATAATGATCCTGTTGTTCCTACTCGCTATGTTGAGAAACCACCTTTCCCTGTTAGGATAAAGGATCATGCTAAAGCTTCAACTGTGGTTCGTAAAAGCAATATTATAACATGTACACCTCCTGAGCAAGTTAAAGTAGAACCTAATATTGCTATTGTTAAAGATCTCTTGTCTGATAATATTGATGGGCATGTTATTCAGTTCTGCGGTGAAACTGCTAGAATTGTTAAACCTTGTGCTAAAGATAAACATAGACCTGTGGTAGGCGTGCCTGTTATTTCAGTTAAAATAGGAGATCATTGTTATCATGGCTTATGTGATATGGGTGCTAGTGCTAGTGTTATACCACATACTTTATACGAAGAAATTATGCATGAAATTGCACCTGCTGAGTTAGAAGGAATTGATGTTACAATTAAACTTGCTAATAGAGATACTATTTCAGCAGTGGGAATTGTTAGAGATGTCGAAGTCTTGTGCGGGAAAACTAAATATCCTGGTGATTTTCTTGTTCTTGGTTCCCCACAAGATAGCTTTTGTCCCATAATATTTGGTAGACCCTTCTTGAATACAGTTAATGCTAGGATAGACTGCGAAAAGAATGTTGTTACTATTGGCTTGGATGATATGACTCATGAATTTAATTTCTCTAAATTTAGTAAACAACACCGTGAAGAAGATTTTCCTAGTAAGGATGAAATTATTGGTCTTGCTTCTATTGCCGTACCTCCTAGTGATCCTTTAGAACAATATTTGCTAGACCATGAGAATGATATGTTTATGAATGAAAGAAGGGAAATAGATGAAGTATTCTTTAAACAGGAACCTATGCTGAAACACAATTTGCCTGTTGAAATCCTAGGGGATCCACCTCCACCTAAGGGTGATCCCGTGTTTGAGCTTAAACCGTTGCCTGATAATCTTAAATATGCTTATCTTGATGAAAAGAAGATATATCCTATTATTATTAGTGCTGACCTTTTAGAGCATGAAGAAGAAAGATTATTGAAAATTCTGAAGAAGCACCATGCTGCTATTGGATATACTCTTAATGATCCTAAGGGCATTAGTCCCACTCTATGTCAACATAAAATAAATTTGGAAGCAGATGCCAAACCAGTTTGTGATCCTCAACGACGTTTGAATCCTAAAATGAAAGAAGTGGTAAGAAAAGAAATACTAAAGCTTCTGGAGGCAGGTATAATTTATCCCGTTGCTGATAGTCAGTGGGTAAGTCATGTTCATTATGTCCCTAAGAAGGGAGGTATTACTGTTGTTCCTAATGATAAAGATGAATTGATTCCACAAAGAATTATTACAGGTTATAGGATGGTAATTGATTTCCGCAAATTAAATAAGGCTACTAAGAAAGATCATTACCCCTTACCTTTTATCAATCAAATGCTAGAAAGATTATGCAAACATACACATTACTGCTTTCTAGATGGTTATTCTGGTTTCTCTCAAATACCTGTGTCGGCTAAAGATCAATCAAAGACTACTTTTACATGCCCTTTTGGTACTTTTGCTTATAGGCGTATGCCTTTTGGTTTATGTAATGCACCTGCTACCTTTAAAAGATGCATGATGGCCATATTCTCTGACTTTTGTGAAAAGATTTGTGAGGTTTTCATGGACGACTTTTCCGTCTATGGATCTTCTTTTGATGATTGCTTGAGCAATCTTGATCGAGTTTTGCAGAGATGTGAAGAAACTAATCTTGTCTTGAATTGGGAAAAGTGCCACTTTATGGTTAATGAGGGTATTGTCTTGGGGCATAAAGTTTCTGAAAGAGGTATTGAAGTGGATAAAGCCAAGGTTTATGCTATTGAAAAGATGCCATGTCCCAAGGACATCAAAGGTATAAGAAGTTTCCTTGGTCACGCTGGATTTTATAGGAGGTTCATTAAGGACTTCTCAAAAATTTCCCAGCCTCTGACTAATTTATTACAAAAAGATATACCATTTGTCTTTGATGATGATTGTGTAGAAGCATTTGAAATACTTAAGAAAGCATTAGTCTCTGCACCTATTGTTCAGCCACCTGACTGGAATTTACCCTTTGAAATTATGTGTGATGCTAGTGATTATGTTGTAGGTGCTGTTCTAGGGCAAAGAGCTGACAAGAAATTAAATGTTATCCATTATGCTAGTAAGACTCTAGATAATGCTCAAAGAAATTATGCTACTACTGAAAAAGAACTTTTAGCAGTTGTATTTGCTTGTGATAAGTTCAGACCTTATATTGTTGATTCCAAAGTAACTACCCACACTGATCATGCTGCTATTAAATATCTTATGGAGAAGAAAGATGCTAAACCTAGACTTATCAGATGGGTTCTCTTGCTACAAGAATTTGATCTGCATATTGTTGATAAAAAAGGAGCTGAGAACCCCGTTGCAGACAACTTGTCTAGATTAGAAAATGTGCTTGATGACCCACTACGTATTGATGATAGCTTTCTTGATGAGCAATTAAATGTCATAAATGCTTCTCATACTGCTCCACGGTATGCTGATTATGCCAATTACATTGTTGCTAAGTTTATACCACCTAGTTTCACATACCAGCAAAAGAAAAAGTTCTTCTATGATTTGAGGCATTACTTTTGGGATGACCCACATCTTTATAAAGAAGGAGTAGATAGTGTTATTAGACGTTGTGTACCTAAGCATGAATAGGAACAGATCCTACGCAAGTGTCACTCCGAAGCTTATGGAGGGCACCATGCTGGAGATAGAACTGCACATAAGGTACTACAATCTGGTTTTTATTAGCCTACTCTCTTCAAGGATGCCCGTAAGATGCTATTGATTATGTTACTAAGTGGGTGGAAGCTATTCCAACTAGTAGTGCTGATCATAACACTTCTATTAAAATGCTTAAAGAAGTTATTTTTCCGAGGTTTGGAGTCCCTAGATATTTAATGACTGATGGTGGTTCACATTTTATTCATGGTGCTTTCCGTAAAATGCTTGCTAAATATGACGTCAATCATATAATTGCATCTCCGTATCACCCACAATCTAGTGGTCATGAAGAATTGAGTAATAGAGAACTCAAATTAATTTTGCAAAAGACTGTCAATAGGTCTAGAAAGAATTGGTCCAAGAAACTTGATGATGCATTATGGGCCTATAGAACTTCATATAAAAATCCTATGGGTATGTCTACGTATAAAATGGTATATGGAAAAGCTTGTCACTCACCTCTCGAACTAGAACATAAGGCATATTGGGCTATTAAAGAGCTCAATTATGATTTCAAACTTGCCGGTGAAAAGAGGTTATTTGATATTAGCTCTCTTGATGAATGGAGAACCCAAGCTTATGAAAATGCTAAGTTGTTTAAAGAAAAGGTTAAAAGATGGCATGAAAAAAGGATACAAAAGTGTGAGTTTAATGTAGGTGATTATGTATTTCTATACAACTCTCATTTAAGATTTTTTGTAGGAAAAATTCTCTCTAAATGGGAAGGCCCCTATGTTATCGAGGAGGTCTATCGTTCCGGTGCCATAAAAATCAACAACTTCGAAGGCACAAATCCGAAGGTGGTAAACGGTCAAAGAATCAAACATTATATCTCAGGTAATCCCATAAATGCTGAAACCAATATCATTAAAACCGTAACCCTGGAGGAATACATAAGGGACACTTTCCAGAATGTTTCAGACTCCGAAAAGGAATAGGTATGTGGTACGGTAGGTAAACCGACTCCAAAACAATTTTTAAGGCAATATTTCTCCGTTTTGGAATATTTAGAAAAATAGAAAATTAAGTAGCAGTCTGGGAAGGACACGAGGGCCCCACGAGGGTGGAGGGCGCGCCCCCTACCTCGTGATCACCTCGTGTGCCTTCCGGACTCCGTTTTCTTGCACGATACGTATTTTGGTCGGTAAAAATTCACTATATATTCTCCCGAAGGTTTTGACTCCCGTATCACGCAAATATTCCCTGTTCTTGTTTTGGGCTGTTCTCTGTCAGGGTTGTCAAGGCTAGGCATCATGTCGTCCCCCTCCTCCAACAACGGTGACAAAGATTCCTGGCTAATGAAGATAGAGCTGAAGAGGGAAGAACCCATGGAGATCAACAAGGATGAAGGGATCAAGAAGGCCACGGAGAACCAAGCTCCCGCAACAGAAGACATCCTTCAACCTGATCACAACCTTCTTACCCCAACTGAGATCGAAGCTTTCCAGATGATTGAGTTAACTCGTATTCAAAACAAGTATCTCACAAGTGAAAATATTTTGTTGAAGGAGCATATGTTTGCACTCAAGGGCATTATTCGCAAGCTAGAGGACCTCTTATGCTCGATGTGCGACTATCCATCACCCCCTTCTTCACCAACCAAGGAGACATAATCACATTGGTATGGGCACTCCCCTTGGCAAACGCCAAGCTTGGGGGAGGTGCCCCGGTATCGTATCTCACAACTCCTATCTTCACCGTTTTTCTTAGTTCGATCCTATTAGTAGTATCTTGATCTAGTAGAATAAAAGTTCTTAGTATGATCTAGTTGTGCGTTTCGCTTTATTATCTCTCTATGTAATCGAGTCCGTGAGCTATATAATAAAGATTAGTGCTGAGTCAAGGGCTTGATTTCCTTGCTATGATCTTGGGTGAATAAAAGAAAAGAGAAAAAGAATAAGAAGAAACAAAAGTTCATATTGATGTTATTGATAGTAATGACTTCACATAGAAAGAGTGTGATGATTAAAAGTTGTTGGAGTTGGCAGACATAGCTTTGGTCATCGTTGCAATTAATAGGAAGTAATGAGGAAAGAGAGGTTTCACATATAAATACACTATTATTGACATCTTTTATGATTGGGAGCACTCATCAAAATATGACATGCTAAAGAGTTGATGTTGGACAAGGAAGACAACGTAATGGGTTATGTTTTCTTATATATGAGATAAAGTATGTTGTCATGGATCATGCAACATGTTGAGCTTGCCTTTTCCCCTCATGCTAGCCAAATTCTTAGCACCAACTAGAGATACTACTTGTGCTTCCAAATACCCTTAAACCAGTTTTGCCATGAGAGTCCACCATATCTACCTATGGATTGAATAAGATCCTTCAAGTAAGTTTTCATCGGTGCAAAGAGATAAAAATTGCTCTAAATATGTATGATTAGTGTGGGAGAAATAAGCTTTATACGATCTTGTGATGTGGAAGTAATAAAAGCGATGGACTACATAATAAAGTTTCATATCACAAGGGGCAATATAAAATGACGTTCTTTCGCATTAAAATTTTGTGCATCCAACCATAAAAGTGCATGGCAACCTTTGCTTCCCTCTGCGAAGGGCCTATCTTTTATTATTATCTTCTACCTTATGCAAGAATCATGGTGATCTTCACCTTTCCTTTTTTACATTTAATCCTTTGGCAAGCACAGTATGTTGGAAAGATCCTGATAGATATATCTAATCGGATGTAGGGGGGCATGAGCTATTATTGTTGACATTACCCTCGTGGTAAAAGGTTGTGGGGCGAAACTATAAGCCCCTATCTTTCTCTGTGTCCGATTAAAACTCCGTAACCACAAGTATTGCGTGAGTGTTAGTAGTTATGAAGGACTAGATAATAGTTGAGTATGTGGGCTTGCTTTTTAGCTCTGACATAGACTCTTTCTGATGTTATGATAAATTGCAATTGCTTCAATGACTGAGGTTATAGTTTGTTGGTTCTCAATAAGATTTCTGATTCATACTTTTGCATTGTGAATAGATCATCACTTGAACATAAGTAATCATATGAAAATATCTATGTATGTTGCTGTGATGAGAATAATCATGATGCCCTCATGTCCGTATTTTATTTTCATCGACGCCTCTACCTCTAAACATGGGGACATATTTATTGTTATCGGCTTTCGCTTGAGGACAAGCGAGGTTAAAGCTTGGGGGAGTTGATACGTCCATTTTGCATCATGCTTTTATATCGATATTTATTGCATTATGGGCTGTTATTTCACATTATGTCACAATACTTATGGCTATTCTCTCTTATTTTACAAGGTTCACATAAGGAGGGAGAATGTCGGCAGCTGGAACTCTGGGCTGGAAAAGGAGCAAATATTAGAGACCTATTCTGCACAACTCCAAAAGTCCTGAAACTCCACGGAATACCTTATAATAAATAATGAAAAATCCTTGCCAAAGATGAAGACCTGGGGGCCCACACCCTTCCCACGAGGGTGGGGGGCGTGCCCCCCCTAGGGCGTGCCCCCTACCTCGTGGGCCCCCTGGTGGCTCTCCGATGACCATCTTCTCCTATATGAAGTCTTTCGTCGAGAAAAAAATAAGAAGCAACCTTTCGGGACGAAACTCCGCCGCCACGAGGCGGAATCTTGGCAGAACCAATCTAGGGCTCCGGCAGAGCTGTTCTGCCGGGGAAACTTCCCTCCCGGAGGGGGAAATCATCGCCATCGTGATCACCAACGCTCCTCTCATTGGGAGAGGGCAATCTCCATCGACATCTTCAACAGCACCATCTCATCTCAAAACCCTAGTTCATATCTTGTATCCAATTCTGGTCTCCAAGTCCGGGATTGGTGCAAGTAGGTTGCTAGTAGTGTTAATTACACCTTGTAGTTGATGCTAGTTGGTTTAATTGGTGGAAGATCATATGTTCAGATCCTTTATGCATATTATTACCCCTCTGATTATGAACATGAATATGCTTTGTGAGTATTTACGTTTGTTCCTGAGGACAAGGGAGAAGTCTTGCTATTAGTAGTCATGTGAATTTGGTGTTCATTCGATATTTTGATGAGAGGTATGTTGTCTAGCCTCTAGTGGTGTTATGTGAACGTCGACTACATGACACTTCACCATTATTTGGGCCTAGAGGAAGGCATTGGGAAGTAATAAGTAGATGATGGGTTGCTAGAGTGACAGAAGCTTAAACCCTAGTTTATGCGTTGCTTCATAAGGGGCTGATTTGGATCCATATGTTTCATGCTATGGTTAGGTTTACCTTAATACTTTTGTTGTAGTTGCGGATGCTTGCAATAGAGGTTAATCATAAGTGGGATGCTTGTTCAAGTAAGAACAGCACCCAAGCACCGGTCCACCCACATATCAAATTATCAAAGTACCGAACGCGAATCATATGAACGTGATGCAAACTAGCTTGACGATATTCCCATGTGTCCTCGGGAGCGCTTTTCCTTATATAAGAGTTTGTCCAGGCTTGTCCTTTGCTACAAAAAGGATTGGGCCACCTTGCTGCACTTTATTTACTTTTGTTACCTGTTGCTCGTTACAAATTATCTTATCACAAAACTATCTGTTACCACTTATTTCAGTACTTGCAGAGAATACCTTGATGAAAACCGCTTGTCATTTCCTTCTGCTCCTCGTTGGGTTCGACACTCTTACTTATCGAAAGGACTACGATAGATCCCCTATAATTGTGGGTCATCAGTGCCATGCAGGGTAGCTACTTGAGTACGGGAGGCATACGATTAGACCCTTGTGCGTGCTCGTCGGGAGTAGAGCCCTTAGACCTCTACCCGCCGCACACCTCCCTCCCAATGTCTCCATTAATTGCGTCTGATCCCCTATTCTACAGCGTGGCTATATGTCTCACTGGACCGAGATTTAAGTGACAAAAATGAAAATGTGAAAAGAAAGTTTTGCACGGATCTTGATGTAAGATCCGACGGACCTATATAGCATCGACTGCGACTTATAGCAAGCATGATGAATATAAGGACGATGACAATGAATAATAATTGTCTTACATATTTAGGAACATAATTAAAATCCCCGCAAATAAAGGAACATAATTAAAAAAAGCCACATGCGGTGAAGCCCGAAATACACAAGGGCAAAATAAGAAGGAAGACAATGAGCTCGCTTGCTGATCTCCACTTTCTTGATGTGTTGCTGCAGGCCGTGGGAACTAGTCTCCGCGGCGAGCGGTGATGAGCTCTTTCTTGTCCTCAAGATGCTACTTGATAGCACCCACAGATTCCTCCACCAGCCTTCTGCGCTCGATGGGCAACATGGCATTCTCGTCCATAAGTTTCTCGACGATGACGCCAATCCTCTTCAACAAGGCAATGGTCTCCTCCTGCTGCTCCGCACTTTCGACGATCTTCACCCTTAGCAGGTCGCGCTCGGCCCGGAGCTTCGCAATTCTCCCATTTAGTTGTCGGATGACGCCGGTAGCCTGTTCAAAAGAGGATTTCATGTCGTCCTGCAACCTCGCCCAGCCGAAGATCTGATCCATCTAGCTATGGACGATCGCATGCATGCGCCTGTAAGAGTCCTTGTTTGCCAGTGAGGCATTTTCCCAGGCCGCCGCGGCGCGGGAGGACATCTCTTCTGCTTCCGCGCCACGGCCGGACCAGTCTGCCGCATCGACGGCATGGCGGTACCACTGTGCTGCTACGGCCGCGTGGCGGGACATGCCGGCTGCGTTCGCGATGAGGCGGTACATCTCTCGTGCTTCCGCTTCCATGCTCGCATCTCCCTGGTGGCAATCTCTCGACCCAGAACTCACGCCAGCCATGGCTCATGCAAGGGAATGATGTTGAATGACTTGTTTGTTTTTGTGGACGAGGAGTTGAGGAGGAATGTTCTGTCATCCTGGAGTAGTAGTATTTATAACCGAGTACTAATACGCTCCTAAGTGGGAAGCCATTTAGGTTTTGACCGGTGTGAACATGTTTGCAATTTGGATTGTGACAGGACGCAGGCTCAAAATTTACTGATGATTATAAGTGCAGCACTATTCTCGGAAGGCATAATGTGTACACGTACACCTTCTCAGCCTCATACGTGGCGTTTGCACCATAGGGTGCACCGCAATAGGCAATGTCAGCACACGTCTTGTTCCAACAACCATGCGCGCTCGTTATTACCATCGCGCACACTTCTTATAATTAGAATGTGTGTGCCCGTCTAGCACACACACGTTGATTTATCTAACTATTTCAGTTTGTTGTGGCTAATCGCAAATAGTTCATCCGTGTGAAGTGTATGCCATCAATCGCAGACACTTTGATCTGGCTGACCCGTTTCTATTCTGTTGCCTAATCGCAAACAGTTAATCCTTCTAAAGCGTATGCCCTCAATCACACACACCTTTCTCTAGCTGCCCGTTTCTATTGTTCCTCCTCATCACAAACAGTTCATCCGAGTGAACCGTATGCTGTATATCGCACACACCTTCATCTGGCTGCCCGTTTCTTTTGTTCCACCTCATCGCAAATAGTTCATTGAACTGAACCGTATGCCCTGCATCGCAGACGCAACTAAAATCTGAACCGTGTTTGATGGCTCCGCCATCTCAAACGTTTTGCACCTTTTTGACGGTTCTTTTACACCACCATTTGCGATTATTGCATCGCACATAGTTTTGTCGAAGGGTCTCTAATCGTAGTGTTGTGTTAGCAGCATCCTGCAGTAGTGAATCCTATTCTCGATCTATGCCAACCTAACAAACACATGCGGAGATACCTGTAGAGCATGTTTATAATCACCCAGTTACGTTGTGACATTTGATAGAACACAAGGTATTCCTTCGGTATCCGGGAGTTGCATAATCTCATAGTCGAAGGAATATATATTTGACATGAAGAAAGCAATAGCAATAAAACTGAACGATCAATATGATAAGCTAACGGATGGGTATTGTCCATCACATCATTCTCCTAATGATGTGATCCCGTTCATCAAATGACAACACATGTCTATGGTTAGGAAACTTAACCATCTTTGATTAACGAGCTAGTCTAGTAGAGGCTTACTAGGAACACGATGTTTTGTCTATGTATCCACACATGTATCAAGTTTCCGGTTAATACAATTCTAGCATGAATAATAAACATTTATCATGATATAAGGAAATATAAAATAACAACTTTATTATTGCCTCTAGGGCATACTTCCTTCACCCTAATCCTCGCCGTCTTCTCCTCCCTGCCTCCCTTCCCAGTCTGCCTGACTTTGACCTTAGCAAGTAGGTTGTCGATGCAGTCCTCTCTGACACTGACCTCCACAAGTTCGCCGGCGGCACCGTTCGTGCCCCATTGGCTCCACTGCCTCATCGCTTTCATGCGACAGCAGACCCACCTCCAACCACGACCCACCCCTCCTCCTCATAGTCGTCTCCTTGTTGCCCTTCCCTGTCTCCTTCAACACTGACATCCGCAAGTACGTCGGCGGCTACGCCCTGCTTGTCCTCAGCAGCACCGCACCACCACCTACTCCTACCTCCCCTTGCCTGCCAACATGTTCCATGCAACAATGTTTGGTTTCAATTTCTTTTCTTAAATTTTCTTGTCGAATGAAACTTGAAGTATTGTATAAAGGAATACTTGCATGAAAAAATATGAATAAGAAGACAGACCATATTCATTCAATATTATACAAGCCATAATATTTGTTAAAAGGTATTTACTACACCAAAATTTACTAATGATCGCAGTATATCAGTTTCGGCATATACTAAACTAGAAGCTGCATGTCATTGTGTTGTTGTTGAAAATGGCTGCCAGTTTTCCCGTGATAGGTGCATCTCCATCTCCTCCATTGTATACGTGATTGTGAGTAGCCCGTTAAATTTGGTTTGGAATGTGGTTAGAAGAGTTTTGCACACCCCTGGACAACTTTTTCTTAGTATACTTTTCATTTGATGCTGGACCATTGAAAAATTCCGACTTCTTATTTTGTGCACTAGTTTCCTAGGGAGTCATCATTTAATTTGAAGCTCTGGAAAGAAATCATGATTTTCCTCCTTAAGAACAGAGGAACTCTATGATGTTACACGAGCACTTTTGAATAGGTGGCTGGGTTGGAGGATAGTTTAACTTGCGACAAAGTAATGTCAATGTGATTCTCACCAATGCTGCTTCATGCTTCAGAGTTCAAACATTTACATGTGCACAATATGTGCATTCTAGCTATGAGGTAAAAACTTCAAAGTTTTTTTTTCATTCACACATATGCGGTGATGGTCGCATATCTAACGCTGGATGTTTCGTATCAGCACAAGGAAGCCGACCAAGCTACTCAATGCTTTGTGACTTCCAACTGACCGAATTTTGCGTTGTAGGTGATACAGAGATGGGAAAGTCCAGGGAATACATGCACCAGCAAGTTGTTGCACTGCAGTTTTGTCAGGACCCCGACTCCATGCCACATAGATCTAGCATGTAACACTTCATATCACTTTGCGGCCTCACGCACGGTATTCCCACGGGTGTCGCCTTACCTTTACCCGGGACCATTTGCGCCTTTTGGCACACGTATATGACAGTGTCGCTAGCATCCATATGATAAGGAGCCCGGGCTGACATGGCTAGTCGTAAACCCAAAGTGGCACAAACTTACAGGGACAGGCATCCATGACCCAGCATCGAACGTGTCGGTCATCAGCGAGTGAATCCAGGCTGTAGCACTGGGCTAGCAGGACTCCGGTGAACCGGGCTGTAGCGGGCTAACAGGACTCCGGTATTCATCGCGTGACATTTCCCCGAAGGGACAGACACAGGAACGAAGAAGGACACATGCCGGCCAGCCTAAGTGTTCCGGAGCAGTAGCAAGCTACCATGGCCCGGTGGAAAACACTAGGAGACATTTCCCGGTAATAGAGGCTACTAAAGATAAACAACTAGATAGTCAGATCCCACACATACCAAGCATTTCAATAACATACACACAATATGCTCGATATGTGCAATACAACATGGCATCACAAAATGACTCTACGACTCAAGTAGTTTATTCAATAGGCTCCGAGGAGCGAGACATTACAAACATGGGTCTCATGACCCAACAATCAGAGCATACAAGTCAAAGCACAAGCGGAAGCTATCATGTCTGAGTACAGACATCTATAAATGAAAAAGGCTGAGAAGCCTGACTATCGATCAGATCCTGCCGAGGGCACAAGATCGTAGCTGAGGTAACAAGCTAAACGTCGAAGTCCACACGGAACTACTAGTGAGACTGAAGTCTCTCTGCAAAACATAAAATAGGCAAACGTGAGTACAAATGTACCCAGCAAGACTTACATCAGAACTTACATCAGATGGTGGGGTTTAACTGCAGCAAGCCAGCTTTGACTCGGTGGCTAACCTGAACTACGACTGCAATGTAACTCTTTTGAGGTGGCGCACACGAGTCCACATATTCACCATATCAATACACCACTATGGATCCGCTCCCGTCTCCCTACGAGTACGCCATCCATAGCACTCACGCTTATCTTGCGTATTTTAGAGTATCCACTTTCACTTGTCTATGAACTGATATAAGCAACCCAGAAGTCCTTTACCGCGGACACGGCTATTCGAATAGATGATATTAACCCTGCAGGGGTGTACTTCTTCATACATGTTTCCACCACTTAGCGTCTGCACACGACATGTGCTCGGCAGACTTCAAGCGAAAGCCGACGTGGGTGTAGACCACGACCTACCTAAACACTCAAGTCTCTAGTCCAGGTTTATCGCCTATTCGGGTTCCATCCATGAGGAGATCCGGCCGGAGTTTCGCTCACAGCCCCAAACGATGTGAACAGGGTTCCGTGACACCAAACGGGTGCCCAGTTTACCCGGCCACGTGCCTACCGCATCACAGCCCACCCCTACGGTCAGCGCTGTCCACGGCCTCCAGCATACTACAAACACCAGAAACTACTTGCAACTCCTGGACAGAGGACAAGGGTGAATAAGAAGTCGAGCGGGGTCATATTTCAGGGCCCAATGTATGGTAGTAGCTGAATCATGGATCACAAACACAGAACTCAGTTCCTGAGGACGGCTGCAATGAGACAACCCACCATGTACTCCTACATGGCCTCTCACCGCTACCTTTACCAAAACGTGTTCACACACTTAGCTCACACACAATAGGACATGTTCACACACCTCTGATTCATCCCCGATGAATCAGACCTGACTCAACTCTAAGCAGTAGCAGGCATGACAAACAAGCAAGAATGAGTAGGCACAACAGGGCTCAAACAACTCCTACTCATTCTAGTGGGTTTCATCTATTTACTGTGGCAATGACAGGTCATGCAAAGGATAAAGGGGTTCAGCTACCGCAGCAAGTAACAGACGAATCGATGTTGTCCTAATGCAGTAAAAGAGAGCAGGAGCGAGAGAGTGGGATTTTATCGGAATGAACAAGGGGGTTTTGCTTGCCTGGCACTTCTGAAGATAACATTGAGTCTTCATCAGTGTCAACGATCACATCATCGGTATCACGTCTATCGAGAGGGAACAAATACCGGCAACACAGAAGGGAACACAATCAATGCAATGCACAATATGATGCATGATCATGACATGGCAAAATGAATGTGTTATGAGCTAATGCAACTAGCAATAGATTAAATGAAGTTGGTTTGAATACAAGATTCAAATTCAAACTCCATATGTGATTATTTAAATGCCCTTTAATTGATTTGTGCTAAACAGCAGCTATAAGTTGTTCTAACATGCATGAAAATGGTACAGATGGATTCCTTGAATTTTTCTGATAATTTTTCATATATAATTTATTTCATTTGGAGTTACGGTTAATTTTCTATGATTTATTGAAGTTTATACAATTTTCTGAAATTTCCTGAATAATAATAAATCCAGAAAATACTTATTGCGTCAGCCTGATGTCATGATGACGTCAGCAGGTCAAAGGCGCCAGCCCAGGTCAAACCTGACGCTGGGACCCACATGTCAGTGTAACAACTAGTTAACAGGATTAAGTTAATACTAACTAAACTGTCAATGGGCCTGGGCCCGCATGTCAGTGGTTAGTTGACTAACTAAACAGAGTTAGCTAGTGTTAGGTTAGTCACTAATCCAGGTAATTAGCGCTAAACTAATCTAACTAAAATTAGCAAGGGTGGCCCACATGTCATTGACCCAGGGGTCAAACTGGGCCCACCCAGTCAACAATCAACGGGTCAAACCCGCCGGCGTCTAGCCGCCGGCGAGGCCGAGACGACGGAGAGCGTCGGAAACGCTGCTCCGGCCACGGTTTGATGCGCGGGTGGGTGCTACGAGTAGCTGGCGATGTGGCGCATCCAACGGTGGCGGTGTTTGGTGCTGGGGTGGCCGGAGTTAACGGCGGCGAGCTCTTTTGTGGCCGCCGGAGTTCGGGCAATCTCGGGGTCGGGGTTAGGGAACACGGCAGGAGGAGCTGGGGCGTGCTACGGACTCCTGAGATCGCGGTGAGCACGTCAGTGGGCTCGGATACGAGCTGGGGTGGCTGTGGCCACGGCCACGCCATGGCCGGCGGCGAGAAACTCTCGGCCGCGGTGGAGGAAGAGGCTAGGGGGCGAGAACGGAGGGGGCGAGCACAGGAGAAGCAGCAGGGGCTCACAGCGGATTCATTCGAGGCGGAGACGAGGCCGGGGGAGCGTTGGAGGCAGCACAGGGTCGCCGGAGATCCGGGCGGCCGAAGGTAGAAGACGACGATTGCGGCGACGTTGCAGGGCGCCTGAGGATGCGTGGCTCATCTGGGATGACGCGGACGACGAGGCGGAGCCAACGAGCATGACGGTTGCTCGAGGGACGGCCGGTGAGCGCGGTGGCGGTGTGCGGCGGCGACGGAGGCGTTCGGGAGCGAGAGGGGAAAAAAGCAGAGAAGGGGGAAAGGGTCGAGGGAGAGTGAGAGAGGTCGGGCGGATCGGGACGTCACCGGGCATTCATCCACGCGGCCAGGGGAAGCAGGAGGTGGCCAGGGGAAGCAGGAGGTGGCCGAGGCAGCGTCGGCGCGCGCCACGCCTCGCCTCTGTTCGTCCTCCTGGCAGAGGAGGAAGAGGACAAGGGGGAGGAGGAGGTGGGCTGGGCCGGCCAGGTGGGGGAGCTGGGCCGGCTGGTGGGCTGCACGGGTGAGGCCAGGTAGGCTTTACTCTTTTTATTTTTATTTTCTGTTCTGTTTCTTTTATTTAATATCTTTTGCCATTGTTTGAATTTAAACAAATTCAAACAATGCCAAAAACTCCTTTGAATATTTTTATTTTGCTAGATGGACTTTTCCAAAAGCTTATAATATATTTCAGGGGTATTTGAAATTATATTCTAGTTATATGAATATAATTCAAATTCAAATAGCTAATGATTTAAATTCAAAGTCCCAAAAATAAATCCTTTTAAAATGTTCATTATTTTTGGTTTGGATCAAAACCCTTGCCAAAAATATTAAACATCTAAGAGGAGCATTTTGGAACATTGAATGAGATTTTAGGGTTTTTGCCCTTCTTTTATTTAGGGTTTTGAGGCTTCTGACTTCCTCAGTTCAAGTTTTTTTTTTAAAATTTAAACATGATGCACAGATGGAAGCAAGCACAGGACAGGCCAGAGCTAGGGATGTGACAAGTTTCCAACTATAGGGCCACATATTTCGGCAACCATCCGCGCAGTAACTAATTTGTGGCAGGCAAGGGCGATATTTTTTTTGTTTACAAGCACATATGCCCATGCGTTGCAACAGGGAGATAATGTTTTCCAACAAGCAGCGGGAGAGATTATTGATGTCTTCATGAAAAATGGTCTCCACGGCGGTGGGCAATAGAGCGAGGAGCTGCGGTCTTCTCATGGGTCATGTTTCGCCCACGAGATGTTGATAATGGTGGGGTTGGTCGGCGTGGAGGCAACCATCCAACTGGTGCCTCTTTTTTCCTATGGGTCCACCTTTGTCTTGGAGTTGTGGTTACGTCCTCATTTGGTTTCTGCGCGACGACCTTCGAGGCATGGTTGCTTGGACCACTTTATCCTACGATGACGTAACCGGATGAATTACTAATTGCAGTGCATAAATTATGGTTCATTAGCATAATCATCACATAACCAGGCATGAATGTCCCTTCATTATTAGGGTTTATTCTCTTCAACTATTTTTGCGCTCATGTGCCCATAAATTTTATTAATTAGAGCAGAACAAACATATTCTCTTTTATTAGCATGTGCCCACAATTTTTTTCATTATAGCCAACCAACATATTGTCTTTTATTGGCACGTGCAAGTTACCTCCGGCAATAATTTTTGAAGTCCCTCGTTCTGCTCATAATTCTTGAGACAACTTCCTTAGTCTCATACAACCTCCTTATTTCCAAACAACTACGGGACATGTAAAAATTGGTGTGATTTAGTATACAATTCCAAGATGGGACTGTTCCTATAATAATTGCAAGCTAGCCGAGTTGGTTTTATTCGTCAGCCAATAGGGAAGGTCCATAGTTTAATCCCCTCGTACCCTCTTGATGCTCGTCCGTCCGGCAGAAAAAGAAATATGTGGTAGGTCCAGTTTGGCCCACCTAGGGGATAACCGTTTTTAATTTGTGAGCGACTTTTGAAAACGAAACATGTTTTGAACATTCAGAACAATTTTATAAAATATGTTTTTAAATGGGGACATTATTTTGAATCTATGAACGTTTTATTAAGACAAGAATATGTTTGAAATTTCAAGTATTTTCTAAAATACACGTTTTAAATCATAATTTTTTGGAATATTTTTGAATTTTAAAAAAAAATCAAAACGAGAAAAATAAAATAATGTTTCAAACATTTTTGTAAAGGGGAAGACAATATTGTGATTCGAATATGTTTTTGGAAATTTGACAAAAAAAACAAATTCTTTACTTTTTCTTGAAAATTTTAATTACGAATTAAGGTAAAAATAAAAATAAATTTCGACGGAAAAACAAAACAGGTCGGCACAGTCATGGGAGCCCTGTGCGAACTCCAACTATCTACTGCATATGGCGGGAAATAGTCTTTTTGAAGCTACATGGGCAGGCAAATAAGTGGGCTGGCTTCGCTGGGCCACAGCGTGTGCGGGACGAGTACGAAATTCTAGATTGCTAATAAAATAGACAGACGCACAAAAGTTTAGTACCGCCTCGGATAGAAAAAAAAATTGACGGTGAAAGGATGAAAATTTTGAAGAAGCGCACTTTGTTTTATTAGTAGGTATAGATCAGTAGTCATATTTTCATATTCAGATCCACATGTAAATATTCTATTACCTTGTACCATACAGAACTATAGCTTAAAGTGATTACGCTTGATCCAGCTAGTTGGTATTTTTTTAACATTATTTCTCACCAATGAAGATAATTATAATAAGCTTCCGCATCAGAACAAGAAACAATTTTAAGATAACTAAAATATGCTAAAAATGTTTATTTGCAAGATGTGACATAATCCAAGGCACATACATGATAAAGAGAGAAGTTATACCAGTATATATGTGCATATGTTTTAGAATGTATAACATGCCCATTGATAATTTTGTTATTAAATAGTGCTTTTGCCAGAGATGGAAATTCATAGAGATGACGCCCCATTGGTAGAGGCGAGTGGACTGGAGGTATGCATTGCACTGAGGGCAAAGCAAAGGTTGAAAGTTTGTCCAATCATGTGCATGGTTCTGGCTGGTTTGTAAGCAAAAGAAGATACTCTGCCTTTTTACAGTGGTATATCATTTAGTGTAGGGGAGGTATTCTGTTTTTCTAGATGGAAGATCCTCTGCTTTGTGGCAAGAGGATATATCGTGTTACTTCTCCCTCACTTTTGTATATCTATGTTCAATAACAAGATTACACTCCTTGTTAATTTTCCATGGGGTAACTTCATAAGGACACGTTTCTAGTGTCGAGGACAATATGCTTCATGAGTCGATTAGTTTTAAGTAAGCATAAAAACATTGATGTTCAATCTTTTATTGGTAATGCATTGGACAATAAATACTTGATTGTGTATCACTATTTTGTGCATCAGATCTGGCAAGGCTCTCATTGTGTTTTTCTTTTTTTTTTCTCCTTTTCTTTGTTTGTTTGGCAAATGACATATTATTACCTTCAAGTTATTGTCTGGAGTAGCTAAGACTAGGATATGAAGAGAAAGTAGCAAAGTAAAGAATAGTTGGAAATAAATGAAATGAGACGTTTGAATGATACGTTGTTTTTTGAAATCGTCAGGATTATTGATACGTTGTTTTTGAATATCGTCAGGGTTATGTGTCCTCACAGTTGTAATGCCGTGGTCAAAGTTTGTTTATTCATGCTGAAAGTGCTAGTGATCGACTAGAGGGGGGGGGTGAATAGGCGATTTTTATGAAAGTCTTCAAAACATGGAAGTTTTGAAGACAAACGATAGAAATAAACCTATTACCATGCAGCGGAAGGTAGACTACACTAGGCAAACCATAGTCAAGTATTCAATGAAGTGAAAGCACAATGACTAATAGTAGCTAGGCAGTAAAGATCAGGTGGGAAGATATTGTGAAGCCAATCAGAACAAGCAGTCACTCAGTGAAGACAAAAGATAATGCAATCATACAATGACTTCATAAGGACCAACAGTAAGTAAAGGGAACGGAAGGATGGAACCAGTGACTCGTTGAAGACAATGATTTGTTGGACCAGTTCCAGTTGCTATGACAACTGTACGTCTGGTTAGGGAGGCTGAGATTCAACTCAAAAGACCTCGTCTTCACCTTCTTCCCCTTGAGCTAAGGACACCCAGTCCACACCCAATCACTCTGGTAAGTCTTCAAGGTAGACTTCCAAACCTTCATAGACTTCGTTCACCGGCGATCCACAATGACTCTTGGATGGTCAGAACGTGACGCCTAACCGGCTGGAGGATTCATAGTCCTCAAGTGTAATAAGTCTTCAGATCACACAGACAAGAAGACTTAAGTGATGCCTAACACTCTTTGGCTCTGGGTGCTTAGGGCTTTATCCTCGCAAGGAAATCTCTCTCAAAGGCTTCGAGGTGGGTTGCTCTCAAACGACAAAAGCCGTACTCTAACTCTGAGCAGCCAACCATTTATGGTTGTAGGGGGTGGGCTATTTATAGCCCCTTGGCAACCCGACCTGATTTGTCCAAAATGACCCCTTGTCACTAAGGAACTGACACGTGTTCCAACGGTCAGATTTCAAACACACACGATAACTTTACTTGGGCTACAAGCAATGCTGACGTATCCAACTCTGGACAAGATTTGCTCCCATAATCTTCACTCGAAGACATAGGATTTTGGTTAAGCATCACTTCAGTCATTCTGACTGGTTCTCTTGGACCCCACTTAATAGTACGGTGGTTCCTATGACTCAACAAAGAAAAACACAGAACGACGAAACTGTTAAGTCTTCGCGCTCCATAGTCTTCACGCGTTGTCTTCTCTTATCATAGTCTTCAATGTGAATGTCTTCACATACCACCTCTAACTTCAATGTCCTCATACATTTTTAGGGGTCATCTCTGGTAGGAAAACCGAATCAATGAGGGACTTCTACCTGTGTTATCCTGCAATTCTCACAAACACATTAGAACCTCAACTAGGTTTGTCGTCAATACTCCAAAACCAACTAGGGGTGGCACTAGATGCACTTACAATCTCCCCCTTTTTGGTGATTGATGACAAACTAGTTGAAGTTTTCAACGGGGAATAAAATATGTGAAATTGTAAAGGATAGGTTATTGTCTTCATAAGTGGCAAAGGCTCCCCCTGAAGATGTGCGTATAAGTAATTTTCTTTTGGTATGCAAATGCACATGGCAGGTTGTACTTGTGGAGATCCTCTTCAACTTATGATGACAATTTATCATGCATGAAAAGTATGTGAAGATAATGACATGCATAATGAAAAATGGACGTCTGCAAAATGATCTAAGTGCGGAATTTATCGTCGCGCATGCGGAATTTATCATCGCATCACGGAATAGCAAATAAGTAGCAGACGACCATCGAGTTGAGTGTTACAACTCAAAGAACCAAATGTATCAAAACGCGAGAGTTGTAAACACTAGGCAAAATATAAAACCACCGCCCATATGGACCCGCTTGAAGACTATCAAACTCATATGCTTCTCCCCCTTTTGTCAGTAAGGACCAAAAAGGTTTGAAGACATAGAGCACCTACTCGTTCCCATGAGGAGTTGGTGAAGCAGCAGGGTCGTCGGAGTTGGTTGGCGGTGCAGACGAACTCGATGCAGTGGTGATTCGCGCCGAAGGTGGTGAAGTAGCATCGTCTTCATCATCGATGACACATGCATTCACTGTTGTAGCAGAGGAGGAGAACTCAGAGTCTTCAAGAGACGGAGTACGTCGCAACACAGTCCTTCTTGGAGGTGTTGAGTCAAACTTGAAGCATTCAGAGAAGCCATCCTCTTGAAGATCATCTTCAGAACACATAAGCGTCAGCCCTTTCCATGTACGCCGACAAGTTTCATGGGCAACAAAGGCATTCTTGGTGGCAAGGTTGCGAATCCTGTTTACGTCCACCAAGAGGCTTTGCATTTGGCGCTTCAGCTAGTCATGATGCTTATCCTGTTTCGAATGAAGGGCAACCAGAAGTTCTCGGTCGTTGAGAACACGAGATCGCTTCTTGGGCCGTTGGGCAATGGTGCTTTCAGTGGCTTCAGTGAGGGCATGATGAGGTGCACGTGTAGTACCAGCCAGAGGATAAACACGAGTGACTGCTTGAACTCCTTCAATGTTTTGAGAGAAGCTTTGATTCTCAGCATTTTGAAGACTAAGGGGATCCTTGGCAAGCTTTGGATAGATGGCTTCAACTGACATATCGATGTCAGGCAGAAAGATCCGATGATTGCGAGCAGAGGGCTGATAGGTGACAGCTGAGTGTAGTTTGATCAGCCGCATAATCCATGGAGCGTAAAACTTCAAGGCAAAAATGTCAGATCCTGATGCAGCAAGTTGGCGAATAAAGAAGTCTTGTGCATTGAAGCTTTTGCCATGAAGAATATGAAAGACCAATGTTTTCATTGCGCCTTCTAGCTTGGCATGTGGAGAATGTCCTTTGATGGGCCAGAGAGTTCGCCTTATGATGTGATAGATAGTATGTGGCAGATACTCAAGGTCTTCAACAAAGAACTCCTTAGGATATTCAACATCTGGAGGCAAAGGCTTCATCATGCTAAGCATCTGACTCATATTGGGCTCAGGCTTGTGGAAGATGCTTTCCATAGAAGCACTATGAAGCTGACAACCAGGTTCATACAGATGTCCTGGAGTGGGCAGGCCAGTAAGCTCAATGATATCAAAGGCTTTAGCTTCATGATGAACATTGCCTGTCATCCACTCAAGGACCCAAGTCTTCGGATCCCTGTTGTAGCCATGGATATGAAGAGTGGCATAGAATTGGAGCAGCAATTCTTCATTCCAGTGCTCCTTATCAGTGACGAACTGCAACAAGCCAGACTCTCTGAAGCAATCCAGAGCTTCTTCCAAATAGGGCAGTCCAGTTATGGCTTCAGTGTCAAGACGCATATGTGGGAAAATGCGACCTTGATTGTATAAGATGCATGAGTAATAATTGCGCTGCTGATAGCTCCAGAACCGATCAGAAGATATTCTTGCCTTGGTGTAGGCGTTCTTGGCGCTATCAAAGAAGGTGTTGTGTGCCTTGAAGCCATTGATATTAAAAGATCCGGGTGTAGATGCAGTACCTGGAAACCTGGGCAACCTTGGCATTGACTTCTGAACCTGAGGCCTGTGCTCAACATGATAGTCAAACTGAGGACCAACAGCAGGCGGAGGAGTCAGAAAAGGCCATTTGACAGTGATAAGTTGGCCATGGTTGAATGCTTGCTCGATAGTGTGTGGCCTTGGTGGCAGAACAGGAGCAGTGGAATTAACAAAGGCGTCAGGCTCCACATCTGTTGTAGGTGCATCATTGGCTTCATTGGCCTCTGGCACATTGGTTGGTGCAGGCTCCACATTTGCTTCAGCCATGACTACATCATTGGCTTCATTTGTGTTGGTGGTGGCAGCCTCAAGATTCTCAACCTCCACTTGATGAGCTGGAGGGTTGGGCACAGACACGTTCACTTCAGGAACAACTTCTTCAGAGATTGGGGGTGTAAGGACACAATCTTCTTCTTGTTTTTCATTGGCTGATGCAGCCGGATTGTCTTCAGCACCTTTGGCTTCAGACACGGAGACATTCACAGTCGGAGTGGCTTCTGGGAACACTTGACGTGCAACAGATTGGGGCACTTCTCCTTCTGGAACGCTCGAATGGGGGACTTGAGGCCTTGGTCCTTTGCGAAGCCTGCGTAACGCTGGCGACGCCTGTGGAGATGGAGTTGGCTGGGCCTCAAAGTAGTCTTCTTCTTCTTGCACGGGTGGTGTGACTTGTTGTTGGGGAGTACTCGGGGTGTCTTGTTGTTGTGGGTGATCAGCCCATGATGCATCCTGAGCAATTGGCGTCAAAGGACGACCAATGCTGATGAGTTTGCTGTTCGTGAGAACAGGCGATGATACCAAGTTGTGCTCGATCTGAGGAAGAACTACATCATCTTCAACATTGTCATGGTGACCAATGTCTTCAGCAGCGGTGGGATCAACTGCTGGAATGTCTTCAGCTTCATGAGCCTCTATGGAAGCAGGCTCATGAATAATCAGTTGGCACTCGTGGTGTTCAGATGCAGGGCGAACCATTGAGATAGGTTCAACAACTAAGGGCTCTGTGGGAGCAGCCCGATCCTTCTTGGTTTTGCGCTTCTTCTTAGAGGGAGCGACATCAGAAGCTTCAGGATTTTTCCTTTTTCTGGCTTCAGCCTCGGCAGTCCTCGTCTTCTTCAGTTCTGAAGCGGTTGACCTGACCTTTGGCTTCGAGCCAGTCATGCTGCTTGGGAAGACTATGCGAGGTTTTTCCTGCCTTGAAGGTGCAGCTTGGTCAGTTGAGGGCTTCTTCTTCTTTGCAGCCATTCTGGCGTCGATGCCAGGACGACCAAGAGCCTTGCGCTACTCAGCCTCATTGTTGGCTTGCACACAGTTGTCAGCCAGGCTCTTCATGCTCTCATGAGAACCTTTAGCTTCTTCACGCTTCTTGAAAAAGGCTTCTTTGAGCTCGTGCAGCATGATCTTGAAATTTTTGACATCTTGCACGCTGAGCTTGGCCATGTGCTTCTTGAACTGAGCTTTCTCATAGTCGATCTTTTGCTTCAGTTCAACGATGCGCTGAGCTAGAGATAGCTCAGAAGCAATGGCGCCAGTGAAGGCGACACTGAGGCCAATTGGAAGTTGCAGATCTTCAAAGCTGAGGTTGGGCGTGTCAAACCACTCATCAATGAAGTTATGGATGATTGCCACATCAAAGAGAGGCAAGTCATTGAAGATCTCTGCTTCTTCCTTGCTCTTGATCAGTTGCTCAAGAGCGTCATCTGCAAGATCTTCATCGCTAGACAGATCAATGGCGTCATTGCGCAGAATAGCAGCAGTAGTCACTGCCTAATCAGTATTCTTTCTCATCTCAGTCTTCTTGGAGATACGTGATAGATCTTCAGACTGCACACTGTCTTCAGGAGGTGCAGTAGCCAGTGGCTTCGCCCGTAAGATTTTTGGTGCAGAGGCAGACTTTGAAGCATTAGGCTTCTTCAGCTTCTTTGGCTTCGGCGGTGCAGGCGCTTCATCAGATTCAGCGTCATCTGCAGGCTCATCCACGACTGTCCCTTGAACCATGATATGAGTGATGAGACCTTCCAGGTTGTAGAAGGGCCCAACAAGATTGGGTTCAGCTTCGCGGGTGCCATCGGCACGGGGAGCAGAAGGACCAGGGTTGAAGTCTAGTCCCAGTGACTTCTTGTTTTGCTTAGCC
The DNA here is from genome assembly GCF_002162155.2 of Triticum dicoccoides. Lineage (NCBI taxonomy): Eukaryota > Viridiplantae > Streptophyta > Magnoliopsida > Poales > Poaceae > Triticum > Triticum dicoccoides. The sequence continues at coordinate 358,469,373 of NC_041390.1, read as the reverse complement.
GAATTCTTGGCAAAATGGAAGTTGCGCTTGAACAGATTGTCGTCACGACACCATAGCAATGACGATGGGTCTGCATCCGCAGGCTGTGGTCCACGGACCATGCAGGGATAGAAGCCTTGTTCAATGGCTTCATCTCTGGACCTGGGTTGATGATTTCTGTATAGGATGTCTCCCCATGGTCGCTTGATGGCATTCTACTCAGCATATTCCTGGGTCACAAACTTGTACTTGAACCATTGCTCGGCCCAGTATCTTCGAATCCATTGGATTCGTGTCTTGCGCTGATTGTAATCCTCTTTTGGATTTGTCTTGTACATCTCTGAGAGGTCATCAGGCAGATCTCTTGATGTTCCCCCTCGACACTGTCTGCCACCCTTCCTTGCTGATTTCTCTGTAGCCATGAACTTCAAACTGAATGGCTTCAACACGTTCAAAGGTTTCAAAGGTTTCCGCTTGCTGGTCAAACAAGAACTAGCTTCGGGAGAATTTATATGATGTTGTAAGAATTCTGCAAATGAATGTAGACTATGAGAACCAAGGGATTCTCCCACGGACATGTACCTGTGACAGCATTAAGGTGCGAAGGAAGGGGAAGAGGTCATATGCATTCTCAGAAGATTTTGAAGATAAATCAGTTTAGAAGACATTGACCTCATAGTGCGAAGACATTCACTCATAGATAGAGAGTTGGTTCCAGATTTGTACGAATCCATGAATAAGTACAAGTGAGGAATCTAACTACTTTGTGAAGCATAAGTGAACATACTAGGCATATTATGAGATGCAGTATGAAATAGATCCAACTTGTGTGAACAGAAACTGCTTGTGGTAGAAAGTGATGGATCTATAGGATCAAAGGGGTCGTAAAAAGGAAATTTTATTTACCACACGAAGAACTGCTAGACGGAGTGGGAGAGGAGGTCGAGCAGTTCGATCGTCCGTGCCCTAACTTGGCTACGGAGGACACCTACGGCGACGGCGGAGAAGACGATGTCCACGGCCGGCGTGAAGACGGCGTCGGTGAGGTCGCGGCAGCTAAGCGCTTCGTCGCCGGCATCGTCGAGGGCTAGCGGTTGGCGCTAGGGTTTGTGCGAGAGTGGAAGAAAGGATAATGACTGTGGTGAGGCGTGTATTTATAGGGACAGGGACGGCACAGTGTTATTACACAGGTGCCCCTGGCGATTCACATCTGAAGGGCACATGGCTATCATGCAACATATCGGAGGTTGTTCCACATTCCCACGCACGCCTGGATTGTCGGGTGGTCGTTCCCACTTCTCCGGGTTTCAGGTGAAAGGATTTAGCATTGAAAACAGACTTAATGTTTGTCTCTGTATCTTCTGCTGACAAGGACGCAAAGAAGATATTCGACAGTTTCAATAGAATGCATATGAGTTGGAGAGATAGAGCTTGAGATAGAAATCATAGAGAGGTTAGGGTCCAATCACATTCACTTAGTTCAAAAGATTCAACAAGAAGACATAGCTATAAGTGAATGATGTAGAGGAGAGAACACTAGTGTATATATATATATATATATATATATATATATATATATATATATATATATATATATATATATGAGAAAGACAATCAAATCAACATAGAGAAGATAATCATGAAGACAAGTTGAGATTGAAGTCAAACCAAATGTGAAGACATACCAAACGTAACACCATGAGTGAAACATTTCAAACAGAAAAATTTGGTGGTGGCGTTACCCACCGTATAGGAAGTATTAGACCCAGATACAACGCACAATTATCGTGGCGCTCCGAAGTCAAATTCCACATTAATGTATTCACACTCAGAATGTAAGTCTTCATTGATTGAAGATATACTTTACTTCGTGTGTTGCACATCTAAGTCATCAATATGCATAAGTGTTAGGATGTGTGCCTGATCACAGGACATTTGAGGATTCCAAGATATTTAGCTCACACCGTAACTTGCAAAACCTCTTCTCATCCAAGGGCTTGGTGAAGATATCTGCCAATTGCTCTTCAGTGTTGACGTGTATGATATCAATATCTTCCTTCACAACATGATCTCTGAGAAAGTGATGACGAATTTCAATGTGCTTTGTCTTCGAGTACTGAACTGCGTTGTTGGCAATCTTGATGGCGCTTTCGTTGTCGCAGTAGAGTGGCACTTGCTTCAGATGAATGCCATAGTCTTTGAGTGTTTGCTTCATCCATAGAAGCTGAGCGCAGCAAGATCCAGCACAATGTATTCAGATTCAGAAGTGGAGAGAGATACACAGTTCTGCTTATTTGAAGACCAACATACAAGTGATCGTCCCAGAAAATGACATGTGCCTGATGTAGACTTGCGATCCACCTTGTCACCAGCATAATCAGCATCCAAGAATCCAACCAGATCAAACTCTGAGCCCTTTGGATACCATAATCCTAGTGTTGGGGTGTGAGCCAAATATCTTAGAATTCGCTTCACAGCTAAGTGATGTGATTCCTTTGGTGCCACTTGGAATCGAGCACACATGCAAACACTAAGCATAATATCTAGCCTAGATGCACATAGATAAAGTAAAGAACCAATCATGGAGCGGTATACCTTTTGATCGAACTTTTTACCATTGTCATCGGGACCCAGATGATGTTTGGCTGGCATTGGCGTCATGAAGCCTTTGCAGTCTTGCATCCCAAATTTCTTCAGGCAATCTTTGAGGTGCTTCTCTTGAGATATGAAGATGCCGTTGTGTTGCTGACATATTTGAAGACCCAGGAAGAACTTCAGCTCACCCATCATGGACATCTGATATTGCTCTTGCATCATATATCTAAACTCTTCACTGTATTTCTAATTGGTGCAGCCGAAGATAATGTCATCCACATATATTTGGCACACAAACAGTTCACCATCACATGTCTTCGTGAAGAGAGTGGGGTCGAGGGAACCAGGTTTGAAGCCTTTGCTCTTCAGGAAGTCTTTGAGTGTGTCATACCAAGGCCTAGGGGCTTGTTTGAGGCCATACAGTGCCTTGTTGAGCTTGTACACCATATCAGGATGATTTGCATAGGCCAGCAGTATGCGTATGGCTTCAAGTCTAGCCACAGGAGCAAATGTTTCATCGAAGTCAATCCCTTCAACTTGAGTGTACCCTTGAGCAACGAGACGAGCTTTGTTTCTGACAACTTGACCATGCTCATCTTGCTTGTTGCAATATATCCATTTGGTGCCTATTATATTGTGCTTGCAAGGATCAAGACGCTTAACCAGTTCCCATACATTATTCAGCTCAAACTGTTGAAGCTCTTCTTGCATAGCTTGTATCCATTCAGGTTCCATGAAGGCTTCTTCAACTTTCTTGGGTTCAGATATAGAAACGAATGCGAAGTGCCCATGGAAATTTGCTAGCTGTGTTGCCCTTGAACGAGTGAGTGGACCTGGTGCATTGATGCTATCAATTATTCTCTCAATCTGTACTTCATTTGCAACACGAGGATGTACAGGACGAAGATTTTGCTCTTGCTGATCATTGTCATCATTAGAAGGACTGTCTTCAGGCTGAGCATTGTCTTCAGTTTGATTAGGTGCGGAGATGATAAGTTCCTCTTCAGGCTGAGATTTAGATGGTATGATTTATCCAGTTCCCATAAGTTTGATTCATTCACTGGATGGAATTTCATCTAGCACATTTGGCAGGTGCTCTCTTTGTGAGTCGTTAGTCTCATCGAACCGCACATCCACTGTTTCAACCACTTTATAGTGAAAAAGGTTGAAGACTCTGTAGGAGTGCGAATCCTTTCCATATCCAAGCATAAAACCTTCATGTGCTTTTGGTGCAAATTTTGAAGTGTGATGTGGATCCTTGATCCAGCACCTGGCACCAAATACTCTGAAGTAACTGACATTTGGCTTCTTGCCAGTAAGGAGCTCATAGGATGTCTTGTTGAGAAGCTCGTGAAGATACACACGGTTGATGATATGGCATGCAGTATCAATGGCTTCAGGCCAGAACTTTCTTGGAGTCTTGTATTCATCAAGCATTGTCCGGGCCATCTCAATGAGTGTTCTGTTCTTGCGTTCCACGACACCATTCTGTTGTAGTGTGTACGGAGCTGAGAATTCATGAGTAATGCCCAAAGTATCAAGATAAGTGTCTAGACCAGTGTTCTTGAATTTAGTGCCATTGTCACTTCTGATGTGCTTGATCTTGACGCCGTAGTTGTTCATGGCTCGATTGGCGAAGCATCTGAAGACATCCTGCACTTCAGTCTTGTAGAGGATTATATGCACCCAGGTATATCTTGAATAATCATCAACAATGACAAAGCCATAGAGACAAGCAGTAGTAGTAAGAGTTGAGTAATTAGTGGGACCGAAAAGGTCCATGTGGAGCAGTTCGAAGGGTTGAGTCGTTGTCATGATTGTCTTAGAGGGATGCTTGGCCCTCGTCATCTTTCCTGCTTCACAGGCATCGCATAAGTGATCCTTCTTGAACTTGACGCCCTCGATGCCTATGACATGCTTCTTCCTTGAAAGGGTGTGGAGGTTCCTCATGCCAGCATGCCCTAGCCTCCGATGCCAAAGCCAGCCTTCAGAAGCTTTTGCTAGAAGACATACGACAAGTTGTGGTCCTGCTGAGAAATCTACCACGTACAAATCATCTTTCCGATACCCTTCAAACACTAGAGACTTGTCAGATTCCATTAGAACAAGGCAACGATATTTTCCAAACATCACAATCATGTTTAAATCGCAAAGCATTGAGACAGACATTAAGTTGAAACCAAGGGATTCAACAAGCATGACTTTATCCATGTGTTGATCCTTTGAGATTGCAACTCTACCTAGACCCAATACCTTGCTTTTACCAGTGTCAGCACATGTGATGTGACTTTTGTCAGATGGACGTAAGGTTGAGTCCATGAGAAGGCTTCGCTTGCCAGTCATGTGATTAGTACACACACTATCAATAATCCATTCTGAAGCAGCTGGTGTCGTACCCTACAGTGCAGTTAGGGGGATAGGCTTCACGAAGAGAATTGTGAAGCATAAACATTAGACGAGCAAGTGGATTATGAAAGCTTAGATCAAGGTTAGGACTGATAGGGCAAGTAGCAAGCGGCACAGGATCAAAATACATAATAAGACCATTTGGGCATTTGATCTTGCGCCCTACAAGATGTTTAAGGTCCCCAGCAATAGCTTCAGACGATTTTGGTTTTCGGCTGGAGACCTTTCCCTGCAAAAGAGAGTTAAGCTTTCTTAGCCACCCACATCTTCAAGGGTGGCTTCGAAGCAATGAGTCTAAGTGCAGCATCTGAGAACTTTGGCTTTGGAGCCCTAGCGAAAAGTCTTGCAGGTGGACAATAGTACTCATAAGAATAAGCAGAGTAGTTCTTGGTCTTATGAACATGGCGGTTTGATGAAACACACTCATATTCATAGGCCTGAGTAAGGTTTCCCTGCAAAACATTTGCGTTAGTGCGACTCAGGTGAGTCCTCTGTCTGTATGAAGCCTTTGGACGATATGAAGCCTGTGGTCTAGGGTTTGTCTTCTTCAATTGTGGTGTCATGATGACATTCACAGGAAGATTCTCCAAACACCTTTTCAGCACCCAGACTTTCTTCATATGTGGCCCATTCCTGCAGTGACTACCAATATACCTGGCAAACACTTCACCATTCTGATTCTTAAACAGTTTATAGTTTGCATCAAAGGATTCATCAATAACAATGAGATTAGCACAAGTGAAGCCATATAGGGTGGATGGATTTGCTGAAGGTTCCTTTGTAGCAACCCATGTGGTTTTGGGGTACTGCTCAGGTTTCCAATAAGAGCCATCAACATTCATTTTCCTTTCGAACCCAACACCCTCTTTCCTAGGGTTTCAGTTCAGGATCTGCCTTTTGAGGACATCACATAGTGTCCGATGCCCTTTGAGACTTTTGTACATCCCTGTTTCAAGCAATGTCTTCAACCTAGCATTCTCATCAGCGTAGCAGTGGTATCCTCAGCAGAGGGGTTAGTTACCACATCAACAGTTGAAGATATTGCAATAGTAGCAGCAGTAGAACAACCAGCAACAGAAGTAGCGTTATCACGCTCAAGGCATTTAAGACATGGTGGTTCAAATCCTTCCTGAGCTGAACTGATCTATTCGGCGCGAAGTGACTCGTTTTCCTTTTGAAGATCTTCATGAGCCGCTCTCAATTTCTCAAGATCTTGCTTCCTTTGAAGATAATCATAGGAAAGCTTTTCATGAGTTGTTGAGAGCGTTTCATGACGACTTTCAAGTTCCTCATACATAACATGAAGATTTTTTATGTCTTCAATTAATGACTGAGATCGAGTCATTTCAGCGTCTAACAGATCATCGCTTTTGTCTAACAATTTTTGAATATGTTCCATAGCTTTCTGTTGTTCAGTTGCAATTTTAGCAAGTGTTTTGTAGCTGGCTTTGGAACCACAATCAGAGTCATCTTCACTAGATGTTTGATAGTGAGTAGTGCCTGTGTTTACCTTGGCACCGCGTTCCATGAAGCAGTAGGTAAGAGCAGAGTAGTCCTTGTCATTTGCATCAGTGTCGGTGATGAAGTCATTGTCTTCAGTGTTGAAGATGGACTTGGCAATGTATGCTGTAGCCAAACTCGCAACGCCAGAATTGGACTCCTCCTCAGACTCCACCTCCGCCTCCTCAGAAGCGGACTCCTCCTCTGAATCCATTTCCTTGCCAACAAACACACGTGCCTTGCCAGATGAGCTCTTCTTGTGTGATGAAGACTTTGAGGAAGACTTGGAAGAATACTTTGAGTATTTCTTCTTCTTCTTGTCGTCAGAGTCATACTCCTTGCTCTTATTCTTCTTCTTGTTCTCATTGTCCCACTGCGGACACTCAGAGATGTAGTGGCCAGGTTTCTTGCACTTGTGGCATGTTCTCTTCTTGTAGTCATGAGCAGAAGCTTCATCATTCCTTGAGCTTGATCGTGTAGACTTTCTGAAGCCTTTCTTCTTGGTGAATTTTTGGAACTTCTTCACAATCATAGCAAGCTCCTTTCCAATGTCTTCAGGATCATCAGAACTGCTGTCAGATTCTTCTTCAGATGAGGAGACAACTTTTGCCTTCAAGGCACGAGTTCGCCCATAGTTGGGACCGTAGATGTCTCTTTTTCAGAAAGCTAAAACTCGTGTGTGTTGAGCCTCTCAAGTATGTCAGACGGATCGAGTGTCTTGAAGTCAGGACGTTCTTGAATCATCAGGGCTAGGGTGTCAAATGAGCTGTCAAGTAATCTCAGGAGTGTCTTGACGACTTCATGCTTGGTGATCTCAGTGGCGCCGAGAGCTTGAAGCTGATTTGTGATGTAAGTGAGTCGATCAAACGTGAGCTGGACATTCTCATTGTCATTTCTCTTAAAGTGGTTGAAGAGGTTGCGAAGGACACTGATTCTCTGATCTCTATGGGTTGAGACGCCTTCATTGACCTTGGAGAGCCAGTCCCAGACTATCTTAGAAGTTTCCAAAGCACTCACGCGGCCATACTGTCCTTTGGTCAGATGACCACAGATGATGTTCTTGGCAGTGGAGTCCAGTTGAACGAACTTCTTGACATCAGCAGCGGTGACACCTTCACCAGCCTTGGGAACGCCATTCTTGACGACACACCATAGGTCGACATCAATGGCTTCAAGATGCATGCGCATCTTATTCTTCCAGTAGGGATATTCAGTTCCACCGAAGACATGGCATGCAACGGAGACTTTAATTATCCCTGCAGTCGACATAGCTAAAACTCCAGGTGGTTAAACCGAATCACACAGAACAAGGGAGTACCTTGCTCTTATACCAATTGAAAGTGCTAGTGATCGACTAGAGGGGGGGGTGAATAGGCGATTTTTATGAAAGTCTTCAAAACATGGAAGTTTTGAAGACAAACGATAGAAATAAACCTATTACCATGCAGCGGAAGGTAGACTACACTAGGCAAACCATAGTCAAGTATTCAATGAAGTGAAAGCACAAAGATCAGGTAGGAAGATATTGTGAAGCCAATCAGAATAAGTAGTCACTCAGTGAAGACAAAAGATAATGCAATCATACAATGACTTCACAAGGACCAACAGTAAGTAAAGGGAAGGGAAGGATGAAACCAGTGACTCGTTGAAGACAATGATTTGTTCGACCAGTTCCAGTTGCTGTGACAACTGTATGTCTGGTTCGGGAGGCTGAGATTCAACTCAGAAGACCTCGTCTTCACCTTATTCCCCTTGAGCTAAGGACACCCAGTCCTCGTCCAATCTCTCTGGTAAGTCTTCAAGGTAGACTTCCAAACCGTCACAAACTTTGTTCACCGGCTATCCACAATGACTCTTGGATGGTCAGAACGCGACGCCGAACCAGCTGGAGGATTCACAATCCGCAAGTGTAATAAGTCTTCAGATCACACAGACAAGAAGACTTAAGTGATGCCTAACACTCTTTGGCTCTGGGTGTTTAGGGCTTTATCCTCGCAAGGAATTCTCTCTCAAAGGCTTCGAGGTGGGTTGCTCTCAAACGACAAAAGCCGTACTCTAACTCTGAGCAGCCAACCGTTTATGGTTGTAGGGGGTGGGCTATTTATAGCCCCTTGACAACCCGACCTGATTTGTCCGAAATGATCCTTGGTCACTAAGGAACTGACACGTGTTCCAACGGTCAGATTTCAAACACACACGACAACTTTACTAGGGCCACAAGCAATGCTGACTTATCCAACTCTGGACAAGATTTGCTCTCATAATCTTCACTCGAAGACATAGGATTTTGGTTAAGCATCACTTCAGTCGTTCTGACTGGTTCTCTTGGACCCCACTTAACAGTATGGTGATTCCTATGACTCAACAAAGAAAAACACAGAACGACGAAACTGCTAAGTCTTCGCGCTCCATAGTCTTCACGCGATGTCTTCTCTTATCATAGTCTTCAATGTGAATGTCTTCACATACCACCTCTGACTTCAATGTCTTCATACATTTTTAGGGGTCATCTCCGGTAGGAAAACCGAATCAATGAGGGACTTCTACCTATGTTATCCTGCAATTCTCACAAACACATTAGTCCCTCAGCTAGGTTTGTCGTCAATACTCCAAAACCAACTAGGGGTGGCACTAGATGCACTTACACATGCTTTTACCTATATTGCTTACATAGGCAGAAGTACACATGTGTGCAATCCCTTTTGTTTTTTCATGATTTTACTTCTATCCTTCATACATGTTCTAAAATAGGCATGTTGCAATCCTTATTGTTTCTTCTGAAAATTTCTTCATGCTTTTACTTCTATGTTGCATACATGTCATAAAATACACATGTTGCAATCCTTCTTGTTTCTTCTAAAAATACATATGTCTTTCATCTCAATTTTAGAGCAACATTGCTGAAATTGTGAAACCTAAAATCCATTTGTGGTTTGTCTCACCAGGAATGATGCCACACCTATTTATTTTCTCCGTGGCAAAGCACGGGCATCCACCTAGTAATGCCATGAAATAGCAGTCATCAAATATGACACTTGCTACTAAGGAAGAATTGCCATCTTTAAAGGGCTGAAACAACCTTCGCACTATCCGAGTTGAACTCGATCTTATTGCATCCAATAGTTTGGGCTAGGTTCATTCTGAAGCTAACAAAAATGGCTTCGACTATGATGGAATCAAAACAAATATGATTTTTTTGTTTGTTGCAGCAATGAACTTTCCATAGTGATCTTGAAGTATAGCCCAACAGGACCTTCAAGCGAATCTGGATAAAAAAACCCAGTCTTGGCTTATTCCATCGTGCGGACCTCACTTTGGCCTTTGTGTTACATGAAATGATGAAGTTTGCTGCCAGCCCTCTGGCCGCTAAATTTACCCGAGACGCGTTTTGGGTAACTTTACCACGGGTTAACTTTTAGCGCTCGTACCACAAGTACCGGGCAGCTGTAGCTATTTTTCCTCTTGGCTTTAGTAGTCTAAGAACTTGAGGATCATTCGTAGGGAGGCATCGCAAGTCCCTATCAATTAAGCTCACCTTCTAAATGATATCATATATACCAAGAAGCTTACACACCTAGAGACCATTGTGCACTCAAAAACTAAATGTCAGATATCATCAGGATCTAAGTTACACGTTGGACAATGAGCTTTGACCTTCATATGCTTGTTGGTAAGAATTGCCCGACAAGGTATTGCGATGTTGTTGAATAATTAGGCTCTTTTATGTTAGATTTAATCCAAAAAATAGTAGGTAAAACATGATCAACATGATATAGATAAAAATTGAGACATGCAACTGTTTGTTGAAACTAGTCATGCAATTTAGATAATAAGCAACAAGCAACATATCCATGTCGATCACTAGTAGCAGTAAACCAAATGCTACCCCTGACAAAGAGGATAATATGACGTATATAACAACATCAGAAGATCAGACGTGTCGTTCGTCATGTCCTCGAAGAGGTCGTCGACGTCGGGGAAGAAGTCATCATTGGGGAACTCGTCATCAAGGATGTTGTTCACAACCATAATGAACAAAGATCCAGCAGTCGTGCGGTAGCACTCCCCAAAAACCTAATCGCCGCTCTGAAGGAAATATGCAATAATAAAGTTGTTATTTTATATTTCCTTATATCATGATAAATGTTTATTATTCATGCTAGAATTGTATTAACCGACAACTTGATACATGTGTGGATACATAGACAAAACACCATGTCCCTAGTAAGCCTCTACTAGACTAGCTCGTTAATCAAAGATGGTTAAGTTTCCAAACCATAGACATGCGTTGTCATTTGATGAATGGGATCACATCATTAGGAGAATGATGTGATTGACCAGACACATCTGCTAGCTTAGCATATTGATCATTCAGTTTTATTGCTATTGCTTGCTTCATGTCAAATACATATTCCTTTGACTATGAGATTATGCAACTCCTGGATAACGGAGGAATACCTTGTGTGTTATCAAATGTCACAATGTAACTGGGTGATTATAAAGATGCTCAACTGGTATCTCCGAAGGTGTTTGTTGGGTTGGCATAGATCAAGATTAGGATTTGTCACTCCGAGTATCAGAGAGGTATCTCTGAGCCCTCTCGGTAATACACATCATAAGAAGCATTGCAAGCAAAGTGACTAATGAGTTACTTATGGGATGATGTATTACAGAACGAGTAAAGAGAGTTGCGGTAATAAGATTGAACTAGGTATGAAGATACCACGATCGAATCTCGGGAAAGTAACATACTGATGACAAAGGGAATAACGTATGTTGTCATTACGGTTCGACCGATAAAGATTTTAATAGAATATGTAGGAACCAATATGAGCATCTAGGTTCCGCTATTGGTTACTGACCGAAGAGGTGTCTCGGTCATGTCTACATAGTTCTCAAACCCGTAGGATCCGCACACTTAACGTTCGATGACGATTTTGTATTATATGAGTTATGTGATTTGGTGACCGAATGTTGTTCGGAGTCCCGGATGAGATCACGGACATGACGAGGAGTCTCGAAATGGTCGATAGGTATATATTGATATATAGGACAATAGTATTCGGACACCGGAAGTGTTCTGGAGAGTACCGGGTACATATCGGGTCACCGAAAGGGGTTCCGGGCACCCCTGGCAAAGATATGGTTCTAATGGGCCAAGAGGGGAAACGCAGCAGCCAGCAGGCGCTTTTGCACCCCCCATATGGGTCTCACCCGAGGGAAAGGGAAAGAGGGGAAGAGAGAAGGAAAGGGAGGGATTCGGCCTCCCCCTTCCTTCCCTCCTCTTTCCTTCCGCCTCCGGTTCATATGGTGAGGGGGGGGGGGCGAATTGGACAAGGCCCCCAAGTAGGATTCCTCCTACTTGGGGCACCCATTGGCTGTCCCCCTCCCCCTTCCACCTATATATACGTGGGGAGGGGCTGCCTAGAACACACATCAATAATTGTTAGCCATGTGCGGCGCCCCCTCCACAGTTTACACCTCTGGTCATATCTTCGTAGTGCGTAGGCGAAGCCCTGCGTGGATCACTTCACCATCACCGTCACCACGCCGTCCTGCTGACGAAACTCTCCCTTGACACTTTGTTGGATCAAGAGTTCGAGGGACATCTTCGAGCTGAATGTGTGCAGAACTCGGAGGTGACGTACGTTCGGTGCTTGATCGATCAGAACGAGAACAAGTTCGACTACATCGATCGCGTTGTCAAACGCTTCCGCTTTCCGTCTATGAGGGTACATGGACACACTCTCCCCTGTCATTTCTACGCATCTCCTAGATCGATCTTGCGTGAGCGTAGGAAGTTTTTTGAAATTGCATGCTACGTTTCCCAACAGTGGTATCCGAGCCAGGTTTATGTGTAGATGATGTGCACGAGTGGGCGGTGATCGTCATACTGCTTACCACCAATTTCTTATTTTGATTCGGCGGTATTGTTGGATGAAGTGGCCCGAACCAACCTTACATGACCACGTTCATGAGACTGCTTCCACCGACAGACATGCAACTAGTTTTGCATAAAGGTGGCTGGCCAGTGTGTGTTTCTCCAACTTTAGTTGAATCGAATATGACTGCGGTAGGTCCTTGTTGAAGGTTAAAACAACAAGCTTGATAAATCACCCTTGTGGTTCTGATGCGTACGTAAGAACGGTTCTTACTAGAAGTCCGTGGCAGCCACGTAAACTTGCAACAACAAAGTAGGGGACATCTAACTTGTTTTTGCAGGGCATGTTGTGATGTGATATGGTCAAGACATGATGTGATATACGTTATTGTATGAGATGATCATGTTTTGTAAAAGTTATCGGCAACTGGCTGGAGCCTTATGGTTGTCGCTTTATTGTATGAAATGCAAATGACATGTAATTGCTTTACTTTATCACTATGCATTAGCGATAGTTGTAGAAGAAATAGTTGGCGAGACGACCACGACGCTATGATGGAGATCAAGGTGTCAAGCCGGTGAGGATGGAGATCATGACGATGCTTTGAAGATGGAGATCAAAGGCACAAGATGATGATGGCCATATCATGTCACATATTTTGATTGCATGTGATGTTTATCTTTTATGCATTTTATTTTTCTTAGTATGGCGGTAGCATTATAGGATGATCCCTTAAAAAATTTCAAGGTATAAGTGTTCTCCCTGAGTATGCACCGTTGCGATAGTTCTTCGTGCTGAGACACCACGTGATGATCGGGTGTGATAGGATCTACGTTCACATACAACGGGTGCAAGACAGTTTTGCAGATGTGGAATACTCGGGTTAAACTTGACAAGCCTAGCATGTATAGACATGGCCAGGCCTCCCCGACCTAGTACATCCTTGACTAGGTCCTAGTTTCCCTGGAATGGGACCTCCGCTGCTCCCTGGCATCCCTCCGTGCCATCACCCGGATTGGCTCCGATCACGTCCCCCTCCTCCTGTCCTCCGCCGACGAGCGACCTCCGATCCCCCTCGGTTCCGGTTTGAGACTTTTTGGCTGTCCTAAACTAGATTCGTGGAGGCGGTCACGACTCGTTGGGTGGATGCTTGAGCTCATCCCCACCCCTGCCCCCCCAGGGCCATAGACTTATGGCACTTCTATGTAAAGCGGGGAGTTCATGAAGGGTTGGGGTGCCAACCTGGTGTGTGACATCCGCGAGAGCAAGCAGGCCTTCCTGTCGGCCATCCAGGCGTTAGACATGCGTGCCGACGCGACTGGCCTCTCTCCTAACGAGTGGCTGTCCCAGTACGACTTGGAAGACCAACTCTCCGTCATCTATGCTGATGAGGAGGCGTATTGGCGCCTTCGTGGCGCCCAAAAATGGGTGCTTAAGGGTGATGCAAACACGGCATACTTTTAGGACATTGAGAATGGCTGCCGTAGACGCAACACCACCCCCCTCCTTTGGGATGGTCCGACTCTACTCCAGTCCCCCCGTGACATCCGGGCCCATGTTGATGCGTTTTATAGGTCCCTGTTCTCCGCTGCTCTTAGGAGCAGACTTTCACTAGCCCTTGATTGCTGGACCGGCCCCCAGCTGGTCTCTGCCGCTGAGAACGTGGCCCTCACGACCCCCTTCTCAGAGAGTGAGGTTTGGGCAGCCATTAAAGGCATGAACCCTTCCTCGACACCGGGACCTGATGGACTTCCAGTTAAATTCTTCCAGACCATATGGAATGTGGTTAAGCCTGAGATCATGGGCATCTTCGACGAGTTCTATGTTGGGTCCATCGACCTCAGACGCCTCAACTATGGGATCATCTCGCTCATCCCCAAGGTTCCTGGGGCTTCCGACATTCGCCAGTTCCGCCCGATCACAGTCATCAACATGATTTTTTGGATTCTGGCGAAAGGGTTCGCCAATAGGGTGACCCTGCTTGCGGACCGCATTACGCACCCCAACCAGTCCGCCTTTATCCAAGGTCTATATATCCTGGATGGGGTGCTAGTTCTTCACGAAGTCCTCCATGAGGTTCGCTCTAAGCACCTCAAGGCTGTGTTCCTGAAGATTGATTTTCATAAAGCCTACGACACGGTCAGTTGGCCCTTCCTTCGGGAAGTTCTGCTCCGGAAAGGTTTTGACGACCATTGAGTCTCTAGAGTGATGTAGATGGTATCCTGTGGTCGCACTGCAGTGAACATCAATGGCGAGATTGGCCCTTACTTCCCCACATCCTGTGGGGTTAGGCAAGGCGACCCCTTCTCCCCATTCTTGTTCAATATGGTGGTGGATGCGCTCGCCACCATTCTGGATAAGGCTAAGGATGCGGGCCATATTTGTGGGATCATCCCCACCTGGCCGGTGGATAGGGGATCTCCCTCCTCCAGTATGCCGATGACACCATCATCATGGTCGAAGGCTCTGATGCGGACATATCTAATCTTAAGTTCCTTCTCCTCTGCTTCCAAAAAATGCCTGGCCTCAAGATCAACTTCGACAAGAGTGATGTGATGGTGATGGGCTACTCCCCTGCGGAATCCCTGCTCATTGCCAACCGGCTCAACTTCCGCATGGGTTCCTTCCCCACGACCTACCTGGGAACACCCATTAGTGACTCGAGGCTCACAGTCGCTGACCTTCATCCGACTGTGGCCAAGTTACAACCGCGCATCGAGCCTTGGTAGGGTAGGTGGCTCTCGAAGGTGACTAGGACGATCCACATGAACTCCTCCCTCTCCAGCCTCCTTTTATTCCTCATGAGCTTCTACAGCCTGCACGAGACGCTCCCCCATGAAATCGCCAAGATCCAGTCCCGCTTCTGGGCTGGCGACAATAATAAGCAGAAGTACCATATGGTCAGTTGGCCGGACATCTGCAAGGCTTGGGAACAAGGAGGCCTCGGTATCATGTGCTCTAAACGCATGAATATTTCTCTCCTATCCCGCTGGCTCTTGCGCATCTCGCAGGGGCATGGTGGCCTCTGGTTAGACATCATCCGGAATAAGTACCTACATGGTTAACGCCTTGCCTTCTGCCAACGTTCGGGCGGCTCCCAATTCTGGCAGTCGGTTGTCCAACTTCTCCCTGTCCTCTGCATCGGGACCTCTATCTCGGTCGGATTTGGGGCAGCTACGCTGTTCTGGTTTGACCGGTGGGCCGACGATTCCCCCTTTGCGGCTCGCTTCCCTAACATCTTCTCCATTGCTGTTGAACCCATGATCTCAGTTGAGAGGGCCCTTATTGACTTAGGGCGCCTTGTGTTCCGGAGGCCATTTGGGCCTCAGGATACTGCCGCCTGGCAGGATTTGCTTGACTATGTGGCCCTCCACGAGCCGAGGGTGGACACTGGCCCGGATCAAGTTAGTTGGCGCCTCAAGCCTTTTCGCCAATTCTCCACCAAGTCCTTATACCAGGCCATCGCTCCCTCCTCTCCCCCCACTTACGGCGGTGTGGTCCATCCGCCTTCCACTGAAGATTCGGATCTTCATGTGGCAATGGATTCGCAGTCGGACCCCGTCTGGGTCGAGGTCCTCAAGCACAATGTTCCGGGATCCGGCCTTTGCCCCCCGTGCGGTGTCCCCGAAGACTCGAATCACATCTTCTTATCCTGTGTGTTAGCTCAATTTGTCTGGAGTTGCTTTAGGGAGGTGGTGGGTGGGAATTGGTGCCATACCAACTTCCCCAACCTATTCTCAGAGCTCCTCAACTGCCCCTTGTCCTCACGCCACATTAGGTGGCTTGAGAGTGGGGCGATCGCTTGGACCCTCTAGACGATTCGCAACAAGCTTGTGATTCAACGCACTCCTCTTCGGCGGGTTACTGACGCTCTTTTCAAACTGTCTGGTTACTGGCAGCTTTGGCGGCCGCTTAGACGCCCTAAGGATCGGGTCTCCATCTCCGCCTTCATCACCGACCTTCACTCGATGGACGTCCGTCTGTCGCCGCCGCCTCCACCGCCGGAGCCTGGCTAGATGTTTGCCTGTGCGCCGGCGCGCTCCGGCTCCCTCCTGTTTTTTCCTTCCTTTTGGGCTTGTTGAGCTGTGCCCTCAGCAGAACCTATTGTACTTATTGTTATGTGACTTGGGTGTGCATGTGTGAACTAGTCCGTGTATGTGTGCACTCTGGCGGTTTGCTTTATTTATAAAGCGGGGCGAAAGCCTTTTTCAGTATAGTAGATATGATCAACATAGAGATGTTCACCATTGAAGACTACTCCATCTCACGTGATGATCTGACATGGTTTAGTTGATATGGATCACGTATCATTTAGATGACTAGAGGGATGTGAATCTAAATGGGAGTTCTTAAGTAATTTGATTAATTGAACTTAATTTATCATGAACTTAGTCCTAATAGTATTTGCATGTTGTAGATCAATAGGTCGCGTTGTAGATCCCCTATGTTTTTATATGTTCCTAGAGAAAACTAAGTTGAAAGATGATAGTAGCAATAATGCGATCTGGGTCCGTGATCTGAGGTTATCCTCATTGATGCATAGAAGAATTATGTCCTTGATGCACCGCTAGGTGATAGACCTATTGCAGGAGCAGATGCAGACGTTATAAATGTTTGGCAAGCTTGATATGATGACTAATTGATAGTTTAGTGCACCATGCTTTACGGCTTAGAACCGAGACTTCAATAACATTTTGAACACCACAGAGCATATGAGATGTTCCAAGAGCTAAAATTGGTAGTTCAGACTCATGCCCGTGTCGAGAGGTATGAGACCTCTGACAAGTACTTTGCCTACAAGATGGAGGAGAATAGCTCAACCAGTGAGCATGTGCTCAGAATGTCTGGGTACTACAATCACTTGAATCAAGTGGGAGTTAATCTTCAAGATAAGATAGTGATTGACCGACTTCTCTAGTCACTATCACCAAGCTACTAGAACTTCGTGATGAATTATACTGTGCAAGGGATAACGAAAAAGATTCTCGAGCTCTTCGCGATTGTCGTTGTCAAAACCGACGGATCTCGGGTAGGGGGTCCCGAACTATGCGTCTAAGGCGGATGGTAACATGAGGCAAGAGACACGATGTTTACCCAGGTTCGGGCCCTCTTGATGGAGGTAATACCCTACGTCCTACTTGATTGTTCTTGATGATATGAGTGTTACAAGAGTTGATCTACCACGAGATCAGAGAGGCTAAACCCTAGAATCTAGCCTATGGTATGATTGTATGTTATCCTACGGACTAAAACCCTCAGATTTATATAGACACCGGAGGGGGCTAGGGTTACACAAGGTCGGTTACAAAGGAGGAGATATACATATCTGTATTGCCTAGCTTGCCTTCCACGCCAAGTAGAGTCCCATCCGGACACGGGACGAAGTCTTCAATCTTGTATCTTCATAGTCCAACAGTCCAGCCAAAGGATATAGTCCGGCTATCCGGAGACCCGCTAATCCAGGACTCCCTTAGTAGCCCCTGAACCAGGCTTCAATGATGATGAGTCCGGCGCAGTGTTGTCTTTGGCATTGCAAGGCGGGTTCCTCCTCCGAATACATCATGGAAGAGTTTGAATACAAGGATAGTGTCCGACCCTGCAAAATAAGTTCCACATACCACTGTAGAGAGAATAATATTTCCACAAATCTAATCTGCTGACACGTTTTGACAGCATGACATCACGCCACGGCCCGGTTATTATTCGAATCGCTTTTCTTTAACTAGCCCCGCACATAATGCGAGGCGGTTTCCTTGACACGTCTTGTAAAAGCAGAGATCGTGTTCCCCTTATCATGGGATTCTCATCAATACAAACGTGGGTAACCCAACCGTGCCTGTTGGTATGACCCCTAGATCTTAGGTAAGTCTCAAATGACCACGAGGAGGACGCTTGATATTCACCCTCTTTATAAAGGGGACAAGGCTCTTTTTCCCTCCCGCGCTCCATCGAATCCTTCCCCCGCCTTGAGTTCTAACACCCAAAGCTCAGGTCAGGTGCTTCGGACCTTCAATCATGTCCGGATGCAACCTTCAAGGTCGGTGGATGCCTTCCTCCGTTACGGAGGAGTACATCAAGAAGTTGAGGGAGGCCAGATATCTGACCGCCGAAATTTCGCATAGGCTGCCCGCCCGAGGGCAGGTCGTCCCTACTCCCGAACCCAACGAGAGCGTTGTGTTTGTCTCCCACTTCCTCCGAGGACTAGGCCTCGCTCTGAATCCCTTTGTTAGGGGTCTTATGTTCTATTACGGGCTGGATTACCATGATCTCGCCCCGGATTCCCTACTTCACATCTCGTCATTTATTGTCGTATGTGAGGCCTTCCTCCGCATTAACCCTCAGTTCGGCCTGTGGTTCAAGACCTTTGATGTGAAGCCAAAGACGGTCGAGGGGCAGTACGCAGCGTGCGGAGGTGCTTTAATAAGCAAAATTGCTGACGCTCCATGGCCAAATGGTTCCTTTCCAGAGGTGTCCGGATTGTGGCAGCAGGAGTGGTTTTACGTCACAGCTCCCCAAAGTGCCAACTGGGTAGCTGCCCCCACCTTTCGCTCGGCCCCCCCACCACAACTGATGTCATGGATCAGCAGGGGGCTGAGCTGGGGTCCAGCTAAGGACGTGCCAATACTGTAGAGCCGTATCCAAAATCTCTTTGAGGGAGATTTCAGTCTGGTTATGGTAATGCAAGTTATGCTGGTTCGTCGAGTCCAGCCTTGCAAACGCCGGCCCCTCCGCATGTGGGAATTCAACCTGGAAGGACCGCACACTATTCGACATTTCCTCGACATGACGCATGAGGAGATGTACAAACCGTTCTTTGGACCCCAAATAGAGTGTTCAAACACCACCGAGGACGTGGGCTTGAGCTGCAACCGCCCCGCTGCCCAAGTAAGTAATCCCATGGCCGAACACACTGTCCTTTTATTTATCATGACATCATTCTGAAGAATCGCTCTTTTGACCAGGACTGGATAACAAAGGCGAAGATGATCCGGTGTTCAGCCCCCCTTCCTGAGGGCTTGGACAATCCGGTGTTGGAAAAGATGCTCGAGCCAACACCTTGTCTCGTGCCCTCAAAGGAAGATGAAGGGGGGAATAAACAGGGCAAAAGCGGGCCTCCTTCGCTACCTATTCCAACCAAGGGAATGAGCGCCTCCACGAGGGAGGATAACCCAGGGGAAGAATCTGACATTCTCTCTCCCCGGGGAAGGAAGAGGACTACCTCTGAAAATCCGGAAACTAAGGTTTCAAAACGGGAGAAGAAATCTCCGCAAGAGGGTCCTACCTCGGAGGGTATTCTTGCGGCACAATGTCCGCACGGGGATCAGCCCTCTACCGAGCTGTAAGTAATCAAAAAGTACTTAATAGTGAAGATATCCTACCTTACTTCCGAAGACAATAACCAATGCTTAGAAATTGTAGTCCGGATCGCAGCCCTTCTCGACAGAGTTTATCTTTGGGGGATCTTCTTCCGTAGATGTTGGAGAGCAAAACGCCTCCCCCGGATTCCCCAGCTCAAGAAGAGGGCGACCTTGAAGTTTCGTCACAAAGGGTATCTCCGGATCCACTAGGGCCAGAGAATAACCCTTTGGCTACTCGGAATCCCCAGTATCCGGCTCCTAAGGAGAGAGACAGCAAGGGTCCGTACAGTGTGGGGTCGGATGCGCTGAAGGATCTTCTGGGGCAAGCTGCCGTCTCGGAAGCGCATCGTACTCTAATGGGTAAGGTAATTGAAAGGATTTCATCCACTGAAAGCGGTTTGCATGAAGCTTTTATGAGTCTGCTGAAAGGCTTCGAGGTACGTGAAATAATGTATGCCTTTAACAGTACCACATACGTTTGGTATGCCCATGCAGATAGTAGCCCCTGAGACTCTGGTAGTCGTCAAGAACGGTGGCAAACAGAGGATCATAGTCCCAGGTAATAACCAGACGGCCTTTATGTGAAGGTGGTTGAAGCTCCGGTTGCTAGCCGGACTGATGGGTTTGCTGAACTAAAGTGGCAACTGGATGCAGCAGATGCCGACATCGTTCTTGTCAGCAAGCGGCTTGACGAGGCACAGGGTGAGTGTTTTTTATGGTGATCATCACATAATAAGAGCAGCATGATGCCAATTTCTTTAATATGTTGTGACTCTAGATGGAGCTGCCACCGTGGAGACCCTTCAGGCGGAGCTTGCCCGAGCCAAGGAGCAAGCAAGGAGTAGCAATGCGGCCGCCAGAGTTAAGTGCCGAACAGGCCGTTCATTGCGAGAGCAAGGAAAAAATAGCCAAGATGGCTGTAGGGTTAAAAGATGCTGCTGACCGTTACTAGCTTCTTGAAGAACAAAACTGGGCGAAGGCGACGGACCTAGAGAAGGCCCGGGTGGCTGCCAAGGAAGCCCACTCCAAAATTAGAGCGACGAAGGAGAAGCTGAATCAAGCTGCAGATATCATGTCTGGGAAGCCCTTCTTGTTGCGGACTAAGTTCGGAGACTCGAAGTATGCTCCTCTGGACTGGCTATGGAGTTCTGCAGACGCGTACATGGATTTCGCTGCAAGTGCTGCTGATGCGGCCGAGTACTTCAAGGATCAGAAAGGTCCCGAAGTGGAAAAGCTGTTCTGGTCACAGTTTCATGCTCCAGTCCGTCCACTGCTGTTGAATGAGCAATTGGCCGGGTGGGACGAGCTCCATAGGTTGTCCGGACTTGCCATGAGGTCCGTTGTGGATCACCTGTGGCCGGGAGGGCCAAGGCCAAATAGCTACTTTAGCTTATTGCAACAATTCCTTGGTGTTGTGCCATGCATCGATGCTGTAAAGAGATCGTCGTGCATAGAAGGTGCGCGGATGGCCCTTTCCTGTGTCAAGACATACTGGGCGGAGATGGAGGCCACCACGGTTGCGGCACAGGGTTCAACCATAGGCCGAGTGGCTGCCGAGCACTACTTTGAAGAAGTCCTTGAAGGCGCTCGTTCGATAGAGGCTCAGTGCTCGAAGAATATTATTTTCCAGTGACATGTAGTTCCATTGTACAAACAATGTTTTACTGAATTAATCAAGGCTATATTTATACTTTTGCCTGAAAGTACTATGATGCCTCCTGTGCGGCCGTTTATGTATATATGTATATAACCTGAAACTTTGCAGTCGTCGGCTTCCGCCCCCACGCATATAATGCGGGGGTGTTCGCAAAAGATGCATATCCACACTTGATCCAACGTCTTGTTCCGTTAAGGAGGTGATAGCGTAGCGAACGAGGCAATCAGACTATATTGCTTTAACACTTTCACTTAGCCATAGGAGTTTGACAGTGGGGCTACTATATAGCCCCTGGTACTTCTGCGATCGTCCGAATACGGGGCGCTGTCAGGACCCCGATTCCAAGTCACAACGATCTAGCCGGTAACACCTCATATCACATTGCGGCCTCATGCACGGTATCCCATGGGTGTCGCCTTACCATGGCCCGGGACCGTTTGTGCCTTTTGGCTCATGTATATGATAGTGTCGCTAGCATCCATATGACAGAGAACCCGGGCCAACCTAGCTAGTCGTAAACCGAAAGCGGCACAGACCTATGGAGACAGGCATACATGAATCACATCGAGCATGTCGGTCATCAGCGTGTGAATCCGGGTTGTAGCACTGGGCTAACAGGACTAAGGGGAACTCGGGCTGTAGCAGGCTAGGCAGGACTCCGGATGTCACCGCGTGACATTTCCCCGAAGGGACAGACATAGGAACGAGGTGAAACACATGCCGGCCAGTCAAGTGTCCTAAGCAGTAGTGCTGGGCTAGCAGGACTCCGGTGAACCGGGCTGTAGCGGACTACTATGGCTCGAGGAGCAATAGACTACATTTCCCCATAAGAAAGGCTTCCAAGGATAAACAACGAGATTGTCGGATCCCACACATACCAAGCATTTCAATCATACACACAATATGCTCGATATGTGCAAATACAACATGGCATCACAACAAAACTCTACAACTCAAGTACTTTATTCAAAGGCTCCAAAGAGCCATACATAACATGTTCATACATGTAGGGGTCACATGACCCGACACTCAAGTCATACAAGCATACAAGCACATGCGGAAGCAAATAGTGTGAGTACAGACACTAGAAAGCAAGAAGGCTTCTCGAAGCCTGTCTATCTACATAGGGCCCTCCATGGCCAGGATCACCACCTGGGTGGCTAGTCACTCGTCAACATCAAGGTCTACGTAGAACCCATCGGAGGGGGCGGTGTTGTCGTCTGAAAACAGTAATTAAGCAAACATGAGTACAAAGGTACTCAGCAAGTCTTACATCAGAACCTACTATACATGCTCATTCTCAAGAAGGTGGTGGAGTTATTGCAGCAAGCCAGCTTTGACTCTTGGCTAAGCTATCCTACGAAACACCACTAATAAAATAGTTTTCGCACACGAGTCCACTACTCACCAACACAATACTCCACCGGGGATCCTCCCTCGTCATCCTACGAGAGGGCCATCCTCGGTACTCACACTTATCCTGAGTCTTTTATTAGTATCCATTAACTTGTCTATGAACTGTATAGGCAACCAAGTAGTCCTTTACCGTGGACGCGGCTATTCGAATAGTTTTATACCCTGCAAGGGTGTACTTCCTCATACACGCTTTCACCACTTACCGCCGTTTACACGACATGTACTCGGCAACCTTCAAGCGGAAGCCCAACGAGGGTGTCGGCCACGGCCTACCTAAACACTCAAGCCTCTAGTCCAGGTTTATCGCCTATCCAGGTTCCATCCGTAGGGAGTCCGGCCGAGGTTTCCACATACAGCCCTGAACGATGTGAACAGGGTTCCCGAGACACCAAACGGGTGACTCCGTACACCATGCCACATTGTATCTACCGCAACATAGCCCACCCCTAGGGTCAGCGCTACGCACGGCCGCCAACACATAACCTACAAACACCAGAAACTAATTGCAACTCCTGGACAGAGTACTAGGGTGAATAAGAAGCCGAGAGGGTCCATTGGTTTCGGGCCCAATGTATGGTAGTAACTGAATCTTAAATCACACATACAGATCTCAGTTCTTATGGATGGCCTCAATGAAACAACCCACCATGTACTCCTACATGGCCTCTCATTTATACCTTTACCAAATCATGTTCAACACATCCCTCACATTACCGACATAATCATTTCACTCTAGCCCATCACCCAGATGAACCAGACCTGACACAACTCTAAGCATAGCAGGCATAGCAAGGTAGGAAACACATACATGGCTCAATCAACTCCTACACATGCTAGTTGGTTTCATCTAGTTACTGTGGCAATGACAGGTCATGCAGAGGATAAGGGTTCAACTACCGTAGCACACAGCAGTTTGAATCGCGTTGTCTTAATGCAGTAAACAAGAGCAGAAGCGAGAACATGGGTTTGTATCGGAATGATCAATGGGTTGCTTGTCTGATGTAGTGGTAGTAGGGTACTGCCCTTCAGACGGATACTCGGGGTTATCCTCGGAGGCAGAACCTACCACGAAAGACACACCGAAACATAATCAACACATGACAATATGCAACAATATGATGCATGCTATGACATGGCAAAATGAATGTGTCTTGGCCTAATGCAAGCTAAAACGGAAAGGAATGAACTCATTTGAATCAAAGATTCAAATGTTAGTTCATTTAACATAGCCTTATTAGTGCATTATCTTATTTTGCTTCAACAGCAAGGTTAACTTGTTTTGTCATGCATGAAACCATTACAAATGGATAGATTGAATTTTTCTGATCATTTTTCATATATAATTTGTTTGATTTGGAGCTATGGTTGATTTTCTATGATTTTTAGAAGTTTTGGCTATTTTCTGGAATTTCCTATATAAAAATAAATCCAGAAAAGAATAAATGCATCAGCACAACGTCGCTGTGATGTCAGCGAGTCAAAGGCGCCAGGGCCAGTCAAACCTGACTGGTGGGCCCTGTCTGTCAGTGTCTCAGCTAATTAACCTGATTAAGTTAGTACTAATTAACTTTCAGTGGGGCCTGGGCCCACTTGTTAGTGACTAAACTAATTAAAATTAGTTAACACTAATCCTAAACTAATTAACAGGTCGGCCCCACCTATCATAGGCTCAGGGGGGAAGTCAACCTAGGCCCACCCATCAGTCCACGGTCAAAAAGTGGTCAACTCGCCGGCGGCTTGACACCGGCTACGACAGACACGGCGGAGTGGCTCGGGTTTTGCCCACAGTCGACCAAATCGACTATGGTTTGGTCCTACGAGTAGCTGGGGACAAGCCGCGGCATTTGGTGGTGGAGGTGGAACTCGGGGAGGCCGGAAATGACGGCGGCGAGCACGTCGGCGGCGGCCGGAGTTCAGGCCTCAGCGGAAAACATGCTAGGTTGCACAATAGGACGTGTGGGTGGCTGCGTTTGACTCGTGGGGATGTACTGAGTGCAGTGGTGAGCTCGGGTGCAAGCTTGCACGGCCATGGCCATGGTGGCGACACGGCCGGCGGCGAGGAGCTATCGGCTCCGATGGCCATGGTGGTTAGAGGACACGGACGAGCGCGGGGAGAGTGGGAAACGGTGGCGGAGCTCAAAGCGATCACGAAGAGGGGCTCAGCTTGCTCGGAGACGGCTTGGCGACGGCAAATCCGTTGATGGAGTCCAACGGCCGTGCTCGGGGAAGACGACTCATGGCGGTGATGTGGGGCTCCCGCGGTGGCGTGGCTCGCGGTGGAAGGAAGAGGGGGTCGAGGCGGAGCCTTTGGGCCCGTCAGAGAAGCGAGGGAGAGGCGGTGGCCGCGGTGGTGCTTGTCGGCGGCGACGGCTGCGCTTGGCAGGGGATGGGGAGAGAGCCAGAGGGGGGAGAGGGGCACGGGGAGAGTGGGGAAAGTGAGAGGGGGACGAGGGGGTGTGCATGGCACTCGTAGACGGCGTCCGGGCGTTGGCAGAAGCAGGAGGTGGCGGCGTGTGGCTGCGGGCACCGACGACGCGCCTCTCGCCCTCCTGGCGAGAGGAGGAGGATGACTCGCAGTGGCCAGTGGGATGGGCCGAGCTGGGCCAGGCCAGGGCAAAGTTCCTTTCTCTCTCCTTTTCTGTTTTTTTATTCTATTATTTCTGTAACTTCAGGGCTTTATTAAAAATGCCAGGGCATTTCCAAAAATCATAAAATTAATCATGGCTACTGCTTAGAATATATCCAACAGCAAACATTTTAGTTTATGATTATTTGAGCATTTAAAATATGTTATAGCATTTAAATGCCCAAATGCAAATACTATAAGAATTAATCCAATGACCTTAAGATGTCCTAGAAAAATGTGCACCATTTTTGTCAAAGGTTTTAACACAAAACAAAAAGGGTGGGCTTTTTAGAAGTGCATTTCAGGTTCATTGAAAAAGTTTTTAGTAAACCCTAGTTGTTCCAGGGAGGTGCTGGGTGTTCTGTCATCCCCATTTCAAATTTAAAATAAATTTAAACATGATGCACATGTTCAACCAATCCTAATGCATGACTAACACAGGGATGTGACAAGTCACCCCCACTCAAAAGAATCTCGTCCCGAGATTTAGGATCCTCCGGGAAGAAGGTGGGGTACTCGAGTCAAAGACGATCCTCCCTTTCCCAAGTGGCCTCTTTCTCGGAATGGTGTGACCATTGAACCTTGAGAAACTTGATATTATGGCGTCGAGTGGTACGCTCGGCTTGATCAAGGATACGAATGGGATATTCCCGATATGAGAGGTTATCTTGTAGATCAAGCGTTTCGTGGTCCACTCCACGGATAGGATCTGCGAAGCAACACCTGAGTTGAGAAACGTGGAAGACATCGTGAACTCTGGAAATATGCGAAGGTAGTTCCAATTGGTAGGCAACTTCTCCTCGTTTGGCAAGAATGCGAAAGGGTCCAATGTAACGAGGAGCCAATTTGCCTTTGATATCGAAACAATGGGTTCCCTTTAACGGAGTAACCCGAAGGTAAGCCTTCTCACCAACTTCATAAGTCATGAGCTTATGTTTACGATCATATTGGCTCTTTTGACGAGATTGGGCTGTTTTCAATTTCTCACGAATAACGCGAACCTGCTCTTTTGCTTCCTGAATCATATCCGGGCCAAAGAGTTGTCTTTCCCCGGTTTCTGACCAGTTAAGAGGCGTTCGACATTTTCGTCCATAGAGAACTTTGAAAGGATCTTTTCCCAAACTAGCTTGATAACTATTGTTATAAGCAAACTCCGCGAATGGAAGGCATTTCTCCCAACCCATTCCGAATGAGATGATAGAAGCTTGGAGCATATCTTCCAGAATTTGATTGACTCACTCTACTTGACCACTTGATTGAGGATGGAAGGCGGTGCTAAAAGAGAGACGAGTTGCCATAGCATTTTGGAAACTTTCCCAAAATCGATAGGTGAAGAGACTCCCACAGTCTGAGTTAATTTCCAATGGGACACCATGAAGAGACACTATTCGGGAGATGTATAAATCAGCTAGCTGGCTAGCGGTGATACTCTCACGAACAGGTAGGAAATGGGCTACTTTGGAAAGACGGTCGATCACGATGAAGATGGCATTATTCCCTCTCTTGGTCCTGGGAAACCCAGTAATGAAATCCATACTGATTTTATCCCATTTCCACTCAGGAATAGCCAAAGGTTGAAGGGTGCCAGCAGGCCGTTGATGCTCTGCTTTAACATAATGACAAACATTGCAATTAGCTATGTATTGAGCGATTTCTCTCTTCATCCTAGTCCACCAAAACCTCTGACGTAGGTCTTGATACATTTTAGTACTACCGGGATGAATGGTGAGAGGGGATTCATGAGCTTCCTTAAGGATCAGCCACCTCAGGTTTCGTGCCTTGGGAACCACTAAGCGGTTTCCAAAGTATACGACACCTTGATCATCAACGGAGAAACAATTCGCGACTCCTTTCTTAATGTTTCTCCTAATACGGGAGATTCCCAAATATACCTTCTGTGCCTTGATGATCTGATCCGTAAGGGTAGGTTTCACCACCAGGGTGGATAGGAATCCTCGAGTAACAATGTGAAGATTGAGCTTACGAAATTCCTCGTGGAGAAGTGGTTGACTTTGTTGTAACATCAGGTTGTTGCAATAAGATTTACGACTTAGCGCATCAGCCATGACATTGGCTTTGCCCGGGGTGTAAGTTATTCCTAAGTCATAATCCGAGATCAACTCGACCCAACGTCTTTGCCGGAGATTCAAAACCGGTTGGGTCAAGATATATTTCAAACTTTGGTGATCAGTGAAGATCTCGCAACGATTACCGAGGAGGTAATGTCGCCAAGTTTTGAGTGCATGGACTACAGCTGCAAGCTCTAGATCATCTGTGGGATAGTTTTCCTCATGTGGGTGTAATTGCCGTGAAGCATAGGCAATTACCTGACGATCTTGCATGAGTATGCAACCTAGTCCTTGTCGCGAGGCGTCGCAATAAATAATAAAGTCCTTGGAGAAATCTGGTGGTACCAGTACGGGAGCAGATGTCAGGCGTCTTTTCAGTTCCTGAAAGCTGAACTCACATTGTGGGGTCCACTCAAACTTTTTATCTTTCTTGAGGAGTTCAGTTAGAGGTTTAGCAACCTTGGAGAAATTCTCGACGAAGCGGCGGCAATAGCTTGCTAAGCCAAGGAAGCTCCGAACTTTCTTGACTGTCTCAGGTGGAGTCCAATCAAGGACGGCTTGAACTCGCCCGGGATTGACAGCAATACCCTTACCAGAGATTACATGGCCTAGATAGGTCACTTCTGGCAACCAGAATTCACACTTGGAGAATTTGGCATAAAGGCGATGCTCTCGAAGTTTCGTCAACACCAGCCTTAGATGTTTGGCATGTTACTCTTCATTCTTGGAGTAGATGAGTATGTCATCAAGGTAAACTATGACGAATTTATCCAAATACTCCATGAATACCGAGTTCATTAACCGAGAGATGGTGGCTGGGGCATTGGTTAAACCGAAGGACATAACGGTGTACTCGTATTGGCCATAGCGAGTAACAAAGGCCGTTTTGGGAATGTCCCCGTTTCTGATTTTGATGTGATGGTAGCCCAACCTCAAATCCATCTTAGAAAAGATTGAGGATCCAGCGAGCTGATCATACAGATCATTGATCCTGGGAAGCGGATACTTGTTCTTGATGGTGACCAAGTTGACAGGTCGGTAATCTACAACCATCCGATCCGTTCCATCCTTCTTCTTGACAAAGAGGATGGGGCAAGCCCAAGGAGAGGAACTAGGATGGATGAAACCCTTTTTCAAGGACTCATCGAGTTGGTTCTTAAGCTCGGCTAGTTCTAAGCGTGCCATCTTATAGGGTCTTCTAGAAATTGGAACGGTTCCTGGAACAAGGTCTATCACAAACTCGACATCCCTGTCAGGCGGAACACCTGGCAGTTCTTCTGGAAAGACATCCGGAAAGTCTCGGACTACTGGAACATCCTCAAGGTCTGGAAGGGGGTTGGCATTTAGGGAGTAAAGCTGGCGCTTGGCCACTCGAGTTAAGACATTGACTGTCTTGCCCGATGGGTGAGTAAGTTGAACGGTTCTAGTGGCACAATAAATCTTAGCATAATGAGATGACATCCAGTCCATACCCAAGATGATGTTAATGTCCGAGGACTTAAGAGCTATTAAGGATGCAAGGAAGACAAGTCTATCAATAAGAATTTCGTTCCCATGGCTTACTCTAGAAGTTTGCCATTTGGAACCCAGAGTTTGAATTACCATGGAAGTGGGCATGTCACAGAATGTCGTGTTATGCAATCGAGCATAGTTCTCGGATATGAATGAATGAGATGCTCCCGTATTGAAAAGAATAGATGACGGATGGCAATTAACAAGGAGCGTACCAAGGATGACGTTACGATCCTCATGAGCCTCCTCGGCTGAAACATAGTTGACATGGCCATGTGCAGTGGTGACCGGCTTGGTGTAGAATGTCTTTCCCGCTGGCTTACCACGGCCAACGGACTTTCCAGACTGACTGGGGTTGTTGTTCTTGGGACACTCTCGCCTATAGTGACCCGTCTCTCCACACTTGAAACATGTCACAACATTGGGGCGTGGAGCAGCATTAGCAGCGGGGCCACCATAGGGCTTGGGTGGTGCAAACTGATGGTTGGGGCGAGGCGCCTCAAAGGATGGCCTCGGAATGAACCTGGGTGGCAGTGCCGTGCTTGGAATCCACACCCGGCGCTTCTGAGATCGAGAGCCGGATGAAGAGCCAAAATCACGAGAGTGCTTGCGTGAAGCATAATAGTCAGACTGGCCTGTCTCAGCACTGATAGCTTTATTGACCAACTTCTGAAAGGAGGTGCACTCGTGCAGACGAAGATCACGGCGAAGCTCAGGGCTAAGTCCCTTGTGGAACCTTGCCTGCTTCTTAGCGTCGGTGGATACCTCTTCAGGAGCATATCGTGCCAGATTCCCAAATTCACGGCTATATGCATCCACAGTCAGTCTTCCTAGGGTGAAATTGCAGAACTCTTCCCTCTTGCGATCTATGAGACCTTCCGGAATGTGATGCTCACAGAAAGCCTCACTGAATTCAGCCCAAGTAGTGATTTGGCCGACTGGGCGCATAGCTTAAAATTTTTCCCACCAAAGGCTAGCAGGGCCTTCGAGGTGATAGGCAGCATAAGTAACCTTATCAGCTTTGGCTACGTTGGCAGAACATAGCTTGTGGGTGATGCTGCGAAGCCAGTCATCCGCGTCGAGGGGCTCGACAAAATGATTAAACTTTGGTGGGTACAACTTGATGAAGTCATTGATTGACACCAAGTCATTTCGCTGATGGTGTTCAGTGTTCTGCTCAATCCGCTCCAGCAAGCGGTTAGTCTCACGCTTGTTTCTTTCTGCCTCCAGTATCACTTCGGCCAGAGAAGGCGGGTGAGGCAGATTTTCACCCCTAGCTGCACTGGCTTCCCCCTGCTCCGGGGCAGTAGGGTTGCTGCGGGAGTTGACCATCCTAGGAGAAAACAAGACAACGGTTTAGATAAGGATGGCACAAACTTAGCAAGGAAGTGCAGAATGTAATGGATAACATGGAATGCTAAGATGTTCATTGCACGACATGGTAATATAGAAACTACCATATATATACCATTGGTCATACACACCGTACATAGTTTAGTACAAGCCTAGGCTAGAGTACAACTACGGTGAAAGACATTACATCTCATCGGAGGCATTCCAAGCTCCTATACATTATTTTTCTACACCTTAGGAGTGTGATACACACCAAGTCGTATCCCACGGTCACACAGGACTGTGGAGAATACAACTACTACAATACTAGTGAAACTACTACTAGCTCAAACGGCTCCGTAGTAATCCTCATAGAAGTCTCCACCAAAGCCTGGAAGTGGAACATGATCATCTGGGAACAGACGGTCCTGCGGAGCCTGCGGACCATAGGGACTCGGTTGTGGCCTTGGTCCCATAGGTGGTGGTAGACGGGGACCACGAGGAGGGGTGATGCCTCCTACATCGCGCCACTCCATACAATCTGGCAATCCAGACCGTACAGGGTACAGGTCCCTCAGATCCATGTATCCTGCCTGTACCGCCGGTGCAAACTGAGTCAAAGTGGCCCAGTGATCAACACGAGAGTTCAAAAGCTCCATACACAAGGCCCGATTTTTGTGGTCCTTATCCTCGAGCATCTCGGCAGTGGTGTGGAGTAGTGACTCCTCATGTGTGGGGTCAGCATAAATAGCCTGGAGATACCCTTGCGCTCCCGGAAGTGAAGCTGGCATATAACGGAAGTCGGTGTTCCGAAGCAGGCCAGTCCGGACTCGCATGATGGTCATCATGGAATAGGCAGCATCCTGCACAGCCATCTCAATAGTAACCCCAAAACCATAGGAACAGTGAAGGGGCTCAGTGGCTCCAGGATAAGAGGGATATATCCTGACGGTACGAAGGTACTGGCTCTGGTTGAAGTCTTGGAATTGCTCTTCGACAATGTATTCGGGATACCAATGGTAACCCATCTCGATCATTACCCGGACTAACATAGCAGTATGACCGGGCACATCGAGGCACCGGGTCAGGCGAACCACTTGGTTTTGAGCATGAGTGGCCATCTGAAAGCACAACCACAATGCAAAGACATTAGAATTTCTAGGGAAAATTGGACAACATAATAGCTGTAAATGCTCAGAAAAGGATTGAGACATCCACAACAGTTTGCAATACCACTCAACAACATCATATCAAGGTTCTGATTCAACTGGCAACATACTAAAAGTAGTTGAAACTGTACTGAGGCTTGTAACAACAACCCTATAAGCTACTACAGATTAGTAACACGTGAACCTAATAGAAGAAGAGAGCCTAGTCCTTAAGCCACGTTGAATGAGTAGAGAATGACTCAGATCAGAGGGCATAAGGTAAAGGAGTAAAGGAGCCTTATGTTCCCTCCCACAATAAATTCCCCTACATATAACTAAAGCATTTCTAGACTCGACAACGACCAGTTTGGCTCAATGAACCTATAGGTAGTCCGGCTCTGATGCCAACGCTAACAGGACCCCGATTCCAGGTCACAACGATCTAGCCGGTAACACCTCATATCACATTGCGGCCTCACGCACGGTATCCCATGGGTGTCGCCTTACCATGGCCCAGGACCATTTGCGCCTTTTGGCTCACGTATATGATAGTGTCGCTAGCATCCATATGACAGAGAACCTGGGCTGACATGGCTAGTCGTGAACCCAAAGCTGCACAGACCTATGGAGACATGCATACATGAATCACATCGAGCATGTCGGTCATCAGCGTGTGAATCTGAACTGTAGCACTGGGCTAACAAGACTCTGGGGAACCCGTGATGTAGCAGGCTAGACAGGACTCCGGATGTCACCGCGTGACATTTCCCCGAAGATACAGACATAGGAACGAGGTGAAACACATGCCGGCCAGTAAAGTGTCCTGAGCAGTAGTGGTGGGCTAGCAGGACTCCGGTGAACCGGGCTGTAGCGGACTACTATGGCTCGAGGAGCACT
This sequence comes from Triticum dicoccoides, assembly GCF_002162155.2. Lineage (NCBI taxonomy): Eukaryota > Viridiplantae > Streptophyta > Magnoliopsida > Poales > Poaceae > Triticum > Triticum dicoccoides. The sequence goes on along the minus strand of NC_041390.1, from coordinate 358,436,996 downwards.
AGACTACATTTCCCCATAAGAAAGGCCGCCAAGGATAAACAACTAGATTGTCGGATCCCACACATACCAAGCATTTCAATCATACACACAATATGCTCGATATGTGCAAATACAACATGGCATCACAACAAAACTCTACAACTCAAGTACTTTATTTAAAGGCTCCAGAGAGCCATACATAACATGTTCATACATGTAGGGGTCACATGACCCGACACTCAAGTCATACAAGCATACAAGCACATGCGGAAGCAAATAGTCTGAGTACAGACACTAGAAAGCAACAAGGCTTCTCGAAGCCTGTCTACCTACATAGGGCCCTCCATGGCTAGGATCACCACCTGGGTGGCTAGTCACTTGTCGACATCAAGGTCTACGTAGAACCCATCGGAGGAGGCGGTGTTGTCGTCTAAAAACAGTAATTAAGCAAACATGAGTACAAAGGTACTCAGCAAGTCTTACATCAGAACCTACTATACATGCTCGTTCTCAAGAAGGTGGTGGAGTTATTGCAGCAATCCAGCTTTGACTCTTGGCTAAGCTATCCTACGAAACACCACTAATAAAATAGTTTTCGCACACGAGTCCACTACTCACCAACACAATACTCCACCGGGGATCCTCCCTCGTCATCCTACGAGAGGGCCATCCTCAGTACTCACACTTATCCTGAGTCTTTTAGCAGTATCCATTAACTTTTCTATGAACTATATAGGCAACCAAGTAGTCCTTTACCGTGGACGGGGCTATTTGAATACTTTTATACCCTGCAGGGGTGTACTTCTTCATACACGCTTTCACCACTTACCGCCGTTTACACGACATGTACTCGGCAACCTTCAAGCGGAAGCCCAACGAGGGTGTCGGCCACGGCCTACCTAAACACTCAAGCCTCTAGTCCAGGTTTATCGCCTATCCAGGTTCCATCCGCAGGGAGTCCGGCCGAGGTTTCCACATACGGCCCCGAACGATGTGAACAGGGTTCCCGAGACACCAAACGGGTGACTCGGTACACCGTGCCATGGTGTATCTACCGCAGCATAGCCCACCCCTAGGGTCAGCGCTACGCACGGCCGCCAACGCATAACCTACAAACACCAGAAACTAATTGCAACTCCTGGACAGAGTACTAGGGTGAATAAGAAGCCGAGAGGGTCCATTGGTTTCGGGCCCAATGTATGGTAGTAACTGAATCTTAAATCACACATACAGATCTCAGTTCTTATGGACGGCCTCAATGAAACAACCCACCATGTACTCCTATATGGCCTCTCATCGATACCTTTACCAAATCATGTTCAACAGATCCCTAACATTACCGACATAATCATTTCACTCTAGCCCATCACTTAGATGAACCAGACCTGACACAACTCTAAGCATAGCAGGCATAGCAAGGTAGGAAACACATACATGGCTCAATCAACTCCTACACATGCTAGTGGGTTTCATCTAGTTACTGTGGCAATGACAGGTCATGCAGAGGATAAGGGTTCAACTACCGTAGCACACAGCAGTTTGAATCACGTTGTCTTAATGAAGTAAACAAGAGCAGAAGCGAGAACATGGGGTTGTATCGGAATGATCAATGGGTTGCTTGCCTGATGTAGTGGTAGTAGGGTACTGCCCTTCAGACGGATACTCGGGGTTATCCTCGGAGGCAGAACCTACCACGAAAGACACACCGAAACATAATCAACACATGACAATATGCAACAATATGATGCATGCTATGACATGGCAAAATGAATGTGTCTTGGCCTAATGCAAGCTAAAACAGAAAGGAATGAACTCATTTCAATCAAAGATTCAAATGTTAGTTCATTTAACATAGCCTTATTAGTGCATTATCTTATTTTTCTTAAACAGCAAGGTTAACTTGTTTTGTCATGCATGAAACCATTCCAGATGGATAGATTGCATTTTTCTGATCATTTTTCATATATAATTTGTTTGATTTGGAGCTATGGTTGATTTTCTATGATTTTAGAAGTTTTGGCTATTTTCTGGAATTTCCTATATAAAAATAAATCCAGAAAAGAATAAATGTGTCAGCACTACGTCAATTTTGACGTCAGCGAGTCAAAGGCGCCAGGGCCAGTCAAACCTGACTGGTGGGCCCTGTCTGTCAGTGTCTCAGCTAATTAACAGGATTAAGTTAGTACTTATTAACTGTTAGTGGGGCCTAGGCCCACATGTCAGTCACTAAACTAATTAAAATTAGTTAACACTAACCCTAAACTAATTAACAGGCCGGCCCCACCTGTCATAGGCTCAGGGGGAAGTCAACCTGGGCCCATGCGTCAGTCCACGGTCAAAAAGTGGTTAACTCACCGACGGCTTGACGCCGACGACGACAAACGCGGCGGAGGGGCTCGGGTTTTGCCCACAATCGACCAAATCGACTGCGGTATAGTCCTACGAGTAGCTGGGGACAAGCCACAACGTTTGGTGGTGGAGGTGGAGCTCGGGGAGGCCGGAAACGACGACGGCGAGCACGTCCGCGGTGGCCGGAGTTCGGGCCTCGGCGGAAAACATGCTAGGTTGCACAATAGGACGTGGGGGTGGCCGCGTTTGACTCGTGGGGATGTACTGAGTGCAGTGGTGAGCTCGGGTGCAAGCTTGCACGGCCGTGGCCATGGTGGCGACATGGCCGGCGGCGAGGAGCTATCGGCTCCGATGGCCATGGTGGTTAGAGGACGCGGACAAGCGCGGGGAGAGGGGGAAACGGTGGCGGAGCTCACAACGATCACGAAGAGGGGCTCGGCTTGCTCGGAGACGGCTTGGCGACGGTGAATCTGTTGATGGAGTCCGGCAGACGTGCTCCCGTGGTGGCGTGGCTCGGGGTGGAAGGAAGAGGGGTCGAGGCGGAGCCTCTGGGCCGGTTAGAGAAGCAAGGGAGAGGTGGTGGCCGCAGTGGTGCTTGTCGGTGGTGACGGCTGCGCTCGGCAGGGGATGGGGAGAGAGCCAGAGGGGGGAGAGGGGCACGGGGAGAGTGGGGAAAGTGAGAGGGGGACGAGGGGGAGTGCGTGGCACTCGTAGACAGCGTCCGGGCATCGGCAGAAGCAGGAGGTGGCCGACGTGTGGCTGCGGGCGCCGGCCACGCGCCTCTCGTCCTCCTGGCGAGTGGAGGAGGATGACTGGAAGTGGCCAGTGAGCTGGGCCGAGCTGGGCCAGGCCAGGGCGACAGGTAAGTTCCTTTCTCTCTCCTTTTCTGTTTTTTTATTCTATTATTTCTGTAACTTTAGGGCTTTATTAAAAATGCCAGGGCATTTCCAAAAATCATAAAATTAATCATGGCTACTACTTAGAATATATCCAACAGCAAAAATTTTAGTTTATGATTATTTGAGCATTTAAAATATTTTATAGCATTTAAATGCTCAAATGCAAATACTATAAGAATTAATCCAATGACCTTAAGATGTCCTAGAAAAATGTGCACCATTTTGGTCAAAGGTTTTAACCCAAAACAAAAAGGGTGGGCTTTTTAGAAGGGCATTTCAGGTTCATTGAAAAAGTTTTTAGTAAACCCTAGTTGTTCCAGGGGGGGTGCTAGGGGTTCTGTCATCCCCATTTGAAATTTAAAATAAATTTAAACATGATGCACATGTTCAACCAATCCTAATGCATGACTAACATAGGGATGTGACAGGCGCGTACGTACATGACCGGGAAACGGCCCTTCGTTAATGCGGAGGAATCCCGAAGATTCCGATTAGTCATCGAGTGGTTGACCAGTCTCTCGCTATATCATGACAGTCAGTTTTCGGCTTTCTCTACTGATGTGCTCATCCGGATGAACCAGGGCACAATCACAGTAGTTCTCCTAGTGCTGCCTTAGCCGATATAACGGAATGTAAGGTACCAAAACGTGGGAGCTGGGCAAACCCAACATTTGACCAGAGACATGATTTGGAGCTGATGCATATAGGGCCAAACTCGCGACGCCGAACACTCCCTAAGGTGTTTGGTCTTTATAACATATACCTTGTTAAACAATGCCCTTTATAAGAAACCCCATGTGTCCAGGTACGTGCAAAATCCTGGCGTGGCCACATGCCAATAACGCCGCCATCCTTCTCGGTTTTCTGGAGTATCCGGAGGATGTGAGCAACAAGAGACAGTAAAAAAGGTTTACGCAGGGTCTTAATCTAAAAAGAAACCTTTGGGCGGGTCCCTGCTGCACGTCTCCGCCTGTGTCTCTGTTGTGCCATGTCCTGGACGGGTGTAGCACGATTGTCATCTGCAAAAGGAAAGAACTTAGGTGAAAGGTGCCATGCCAAAAAGAAGAATGAATTATCAAAATTCCAGAGAAGCCGAGTTGAGCTTGGCTGGCCCTGATTACACGCGGGAAGCCCCTGGTATCATTTTATGATGGTTCGAAAACCTATCTCATGCATGTATGATGGAATGCCGGACTCGTCTAACCGTGTCCGTGGTCTTGACGACCTGCCATTTTTCTGGTTGGTGAGGCTGTCTAGTGTGCGGCAGCTAGAGCTGCCGCTTCCTCTTCCGTACGAAAAGAATGGTTGGTATTTCCGCTAACTGTGATGATGCCCCATGGACCGGGCATCTTGAGCTTGAGAAAAGCATAATGCGGTATTGCGTTAAAGCGAGCGAAAGCCGCCCTTCCGAGTAGTTCATGAAAATCACTCTGGAATGGAGCGATGTGAAAAGTTAACGTTTCACTTCGGAAGTTATCGGGAGAATCCAATACCACCTCTTGTAGTAGAGAGCCCGTGGAGTGGGCCTCTTGGCCTGGTATTACTCCCTTGAAGGTAGTATTACTGTGGCTTATTTGTTTCGGGTCTATCCCCATTTTGCGGACTATGTCCTGATATATCAGATTTAGATCACTACCGCCGTCCATGAGGACCCTTGTGAAATGGTACCCATTTATTATTGGGTCTAACACCAAGGCCGTCATTCCTTCACGTCGGATATGTGTATCGGGATCCCTACGATCAAAAGTGATTGGGCAGGCCAACCAGGGGTTGGACCTAGGGGTGATGGGCTCTATGGCGCGTGTGCATCGGAGTGCATGATTGCTTCTCCTCCTTGTCACATGGATCACGTTTACTGTTTTAACCTCTCGTGGGAACTTTTTTGTCCTCCGGCGCTTTGCTGGCGAGGTTCATCCTCATCTTCGCTTGGTGTCTCTTCCCCTTTGTGTTCGGCGTTTAGCTTACTGGCCTGCCTGAAGACCCAACATTTTCTGTGGGTATGATTTGCAGGTTTGTGTGGGTGTCGTGAATCTGACAGAGTTTGTCAAGAATTTTGTTTAGGCTATATTGTCCTTCTCTGCTGCCTTTGAAAGGCTTTTTCTGCTGACCTGGTCGGGAGCCCCTAAATCCGGCATTTACCGCCGTGTTATCTGGGCTACCTTCTTTATTTCGAGTCTTATTTTTGTTGCTTCGTGGTTTACCATTACCATCCTTGACTTCGGATGTCCTTGGGTCGCTGGTGCTAATACGGGCCAACCAGCTGTCCTCACCCGCACAAAAGCGGGTCATGAGGCTTGTTAGGGCCGCCATTGTTCTCGATTTTTCTTGACCGAGGTGTCTGGCGAGCCATTCGTCTCGGACGCTGTGTTTAAAAGCTGATAAGGCTTCGGCGTCGGGACAGTCGACAATTTGGTTCTTCTTGGTGAGGAACCTGTTCCAAAGCTTTCGGGCGGACTCTCCGGACTGTTGGATTATATGACTTAAATCGTCTGCATCTGGAGGTCGGACATAAGTCCCTTGAAAATTGGCCCGGAAAGCGTCCTCGAGCTCCTCCCAACTTCCAATTGAGTTTTCGGGGAGGCTTTTCAGCCAGAGCCTAGCTGGCCCTTTAAGTTTGAGGGGCAAGTATTTAATGGCATGGAGATCGTCTCCACGAGCCATAGGAATATGCAGGATGAAGTCCTCTATCCAGACTCCAGGGTCTGTGGTTCCATCGTACGCCTCTATGTTCACCGGTTTGAATCCCTCTGGGAATTCGTGATTCAGCACCTCATTAGTGAAACATAAGGGGTGTGTGGCACCCCTGTATTGGGATGCACCATGGTGTTCGGACGGTTGTAGTATTCGGTGTTGGTTGTGTACCGTAGCGCGCTTCCTAGATCCATAGATAGATCTGGTCGCGCCGGATTTTTGACGCAAGTTCTCACGTAAATCGTGTGTTGACTTATGCGTGACTTTATTAGCCGCTCTATCGCGTTCACAGGGTGGTGGATCCGGCTGGTTGGCCGTATCACTTTTCGGCTGTATGGGCTCTAAGGCCTCGTTGTCGAATTCTGGTAATAGCTTGCGCTTTGGATAGCTATTTGGATGGTAAATTACACCATACTTTGTTACTTTGTTCCACTTGCTGTTGAGCGTATCTTGTGCGACCTTGAGCCTTTGCTTTTGTTTCTTTAGGCTTCTCGCTGTGACAATAATCCTTCTGCAGAGGTTCTCTTGGTTCAAGTGTGTTTCCTGGATGATGCGTGCATCTTCGTCCGGACTGTTTTCTTCCCTAGACAGGGATTGATGAGGCTTATCTTTGGCGTCATCGTGTTCGGACGTCGGATCCGTACTATGTTTGCAGTTTGCATCTTGATCGTGTTCTGCCACCGGGGTGCTGCAGTTGTTGTCTCTTCCAGAGTCGCGTGGACTATTATTATCGTTGTTTTTGCTATGGCGGGGCTTAGAGCGGCGCCGATGACGTTGGCGCTTGGGTTGCTTCTTGGAGGGGTCATCCTCCATTGTCTCGTCGCCATTGGCTTCTTTGGGGGTGTCCACCATGTATATATCATATGATGAGGTGGCGGTCTAGTGCCCCGAGGGTGGTGGATCCTATTCGTCTCCGGCTTCGTCGTCCATACCATCGAAGTCTTCAGAGACGAAGTCGAGCATGTCGGTTAAGTCGTCGACAGTGGCTACTAAGTGGGTGGTGGGTGGGCAGCGAATTTCTTCGTCATCCGCATCCCATTCTAGCCGGACAAAGTTCGGCCAAGGTTCTCCTGACAGGGAGAGAGACCTTAATGAATTTAGCACATCCCCGAAGGGTGAGTGTTGAAAGATATCCTCGGAGGTGAACTCCATGATCGACATCCAGTCGGAATCGACAGACACGGATATGAGCGGCTCGGAGTTCGTGGCCGGAGATGAATCCAGTGGTTCGGTGACACGGCTCTCGTAAGGGGTGAAGTCAGTATCCGGCTCTATCGCCACTGAGAGTGCGATCTCCATGGCGGGGGCCATCCCTCCGCTCTCGGATGGCGCGACTTGCTCCGGATTGATGAACGTAGTAGCTGTGGATGTGATCTCCGGAACACTGTCCGACGACAGAGTTATGTCTTGCTCGTCGTGACTGCGCGGCGTGTCCGGCATGGGCTAGAATCCGTCGAAGATCAAGTCTCCGCGGATATTGGCGGTGCAGTTTAGGTTTCCAAATCTGACCTGATGTCCAGGGGCGTAGCTTTCGATCTGCTCCAGATGGCCAAGAGAATTGGCCCGCAGTGCGAAGCCGCCGAATACGAAGATCTGTCTGGGGAGGAAAGCCTCACCCTAGACCGCATCGCTAGGGATGATCGGAGGAGCCATCAAGCCTTATGTTGACGACACAATGGAACTCTCAATGAAAGCACCAATGTCGGTGTCAAAACCGGCGGATCTCGGGTACGGGGTCCCGAACTATGCGTCTAAGGCTGATGGTAACAGGAGGCAAGGGACATGATGTTTACCCAGGTTCAGGCCCTCTTGATGGAGGTAATACCCTACGTCCTGCTTGATTGTTCTTGATGATATGAGTATTACAAGAGTTGATCTACCACGAGATCGGAGAGGCTAAACCCTAGAAGCTAGCCTATGGTATGATTGTATGTTGTCCTACGGACTAAAACCCTCCGGTTTATATAGACACTGGAGGGGGCTAGGGTTACACAAGGTCGGTTACAAAGGAGGAGATATACATATCCGTATTGCCTAGCTTGCCTTCCACGCCAAGTAGAGTCCCATCCGAACACGGGACGGAGTCTTCAATCTTGTATCTTGATAGTCCAACAGTCCGGCCAAAGGATATAGTCCAGCTGTCCGGAGACCCCCTAATCCAGGACTCCCTCAGTGATGCTGAAATCGGCAAAGTGTAACACCCACGATGCGGCTATATCTCCCACGTGTCGGAGCATGACTTAGAGGCATAACCGCATTGTAGGCATGTCGCAAGAGGGGTAATATTTACACATCCCATGTACTGAATAAGAAAGGGGTACAGAGTTGGCTTACAATCGCCACTTCATACAATACATAAATATTGCATTACATCATCCAGATACAATCAAGGTCCGACTATGGAACCAAAATAAAGACATCCCCAAATGTGAAAGATCCCCGATCAACCCCAACTGGGCTCCACTAATGATCGTCTGGAAAGGAAACGTAGTAACATCGTGAGTCCTCATTGAACTCCCACTTGAGTTTAGTTGCATCCCCTGGAATGGCATCATCGACACCTGCATCTGGTTTTGGAAGTAATCTGTGAGTCACGGGGACTCAGCAATCTCACACCCTCGTGATCAAGACTATTTAAGCTCAATAGGTAGGAAAAAGGTTGTGAGGTGGAGCTGCAACAGGCACTAGCATATATGGTGGCTAACTTACGCACATGAGAGCGAGAAGAGACGGCAAAGCACGTTCGAGAATCTATGATCAAGAAGTGATCCTAGAACTACTTACGTTCAAGCATAACACGAGACCGTGTTCTCTTCCCGGACTCCACCAAAAAGAGACCATCACGGCTACACACGCGGTTGATGTGTTTTAAATTAAGTTAAGTTTCAAGTTTTCTACAACCAGATATTAATAAATTCCCATCTGCCCCTAACCGCGGGAACGATTTTCGAAAGTTCAAATCCCTAAAGTGGTGTCCCAACTTAGCCCATCACAAGCTCTCATGGTCAACGAAGGATATTCCTTCTCCTAGGACGGCCCGATCAGACTCGGAATCCAGGTTACAAGACATTTTGACAATGGTAAAACAAGACCAACAAAGCCGTCCAAATGTGCCGACAAATCCCGATAGGAGCTGCACATATCTCGTTCTCAGGGAACACCGGATAAGCAATCCGTACAACTAAAACCAACCCTCGAGTTTCCCAGAGGTGGCGCTACAAGGGGCTCTAGTTTGGACCAACACTCAGAGGAACACTGCCCGGGGGTTTAAAATAAAGATGACCCTTGAGTCCGCGGAACCCAAGGGAAAAAGGCTAGGTGGCAAATGGTAAAACCAAGGTTGGGCCTTGCTGGAGGAGTTTTATTCAAGGCGAACTGTCAAGGGGTTCCCACTATAACCCAACCGCGTAAGGAACGCAAAATCAAGGAACATAACACCGTTATGACGGAAACTAGGGCAGCAAGAGTGGAACAAAACACCAGGCATAAGGCCGAGCCTTCCACCCTTTACCAAGTATATAGATGCATTAAAGTAGACAAGAAATAATAGTGATATCCCAACAATAAACATGTTCCAACAAGGAACAAACTCCACTCTTCACCTGCAACTAGCAACGCTATAAGAGGGGCTGAGCAAAGCGGTAACATAGCCAAACAACAGTTTGCTAGGACAAGGTGGGTTAGAGGTTTGACATGGAAATATGGGAGGCATGATAAAGCATGTGGTAGGTATCGAGGCATAGGCATAGCAATAGAGCGAGCAACTAGCAAGCAAAGATAGAAGTGATTTCGAGGGTATGGTCATCTTGCCTGCAATGTTCTCCGAGTTGACGTAAGCTTGATCCTCGTAAGCGTACTCAACGGGTTCCTCGATCACGTACTCTTCTCCTGGCTCTACCCAAAGCAAGACACGAGCAAAGGGAACCACAATCAATCACGGTGCAATGCGCAAGCAACATGATGCAAAACATGGCATGATATGCGGGATGTCATATGCAATGCATGTGCGTGCTTCGAAAAGGAAAGATTGAACCAGGCCTCAACTTGGCAAACCAAGTGCGCCTCTGGAAAGATGAGTTGATTTTGGTCGAAATTGATATAACGATCACTGGAATCGGATGCACGGTTTGCAAATGGCAAGCAAAACAATAAAGGCACTATTCTGCGATTAACAGCATGATGCCATCTAAAATGCAACACGAAACTAAGCTACTACACTCTAACATAGCAACGAAGCACATGGCTGTGATCCACTCAAGATGCTTGACAAAAGATGAACACTGAGCTACGGCTAATTCAGACAATAGCAGGCTCAAACAAGCATGGCAAGAGTGCAAAAGATAACAGGTTCACTGACTTAGTGAAAATAACAACATGCCAGGAATTAACATCAGGAAGCAATGTTTAGAGCAAGATTGAGTCATGCTAGGGTACTCCATAGTTGCAAACAAAGACATGGATGGATAGAGCATAACAATATCTCAAAAGCATCCTTACTGAACATGCTCAAAAGAGGCATGGATCACTCTGTAGCAACAAGAATACATGGCATAAAAATAACATCAGGGAAATGACTTAGAAGAATTCTAAGCCCCTGAAATCAGCAACATCACGAGAGCTACTTTGCATGCTTGTGCTAGTCACCACATTGATCACAAAAATACATGGCATACACCCTTGTAAGGATGGCATGGCATAGCCCAAAACAAATGTAGGCTCAAGTTCATAGGAGGCACACATTAAACATGGCAAAAATGACAAATGTCCATAATCTGATAAGAAACAGAAACTAACATTACATAGCACTCTTGCAACAGCATTTAGGGCATCAGGATGGACTCAAAGAAACATGGTGCAATGGAATGAAATGAAGATCACATCCAGACGAACAATTTGATATATCATACATGCTAAACAGAGCATCGGATGATGAGATAAGGTATGATGAAATGTGCTAGAAACTAATGCACACTTGGGGGGAAAACAAGGTCAACCCTAAGCGTTTCTTCTCAGATCGAGATCCAGCACGCACGTGAACCGAGGTGGCCGGATCCTCTTGCCGGACTTGCCGGAGAAGAGGGAGGCGGCCGGACTCGACGCCGGTGACCCGATTCGGCGAGGCGACGATGGAGCGGAGAAGGTGGCGCGGGCGCGGGCCTTGGTGCGGCTGAGGCGGCGGCGGACGAGGCCGGGACGAGGCGGCGGTCGGACATGGTGGCGCGCCGGCGGCGCTCGGGTGGCACGGAGGAAGCTCGCGGGTGGCGCGCGGGCTGGGGAGGGCCCCGCCAGGGCCTGGCGGGCCGGCGAAGTGGGCGCGGGCGGCGGGCGACTCACGAGGCGACACGTGGCGGCGGCACGGCAGAGTTGGACATGTCCGGCCGTCTCAGACGTGTCTGGCGGCGGCGGGGAAGAATTCTAGGGTTTGGACTGCGGGAATTTCGGAGGGGAGGACCTATTTATAGATTCTTGGAGTTAGGAGAGTCCAAATGAGGTGCGGTTTTCGGCCACGCGATCGTGATCGAACGACCAATAGGATGGAGGGGGCTTGGATGGGTTTGGAGCCACTTTGGAGAGGTGTTGGGCTGCAACACACACGAGGCCTTTACGGTTCCTCGGTTAACCGTTGGAGTATCAAACGAAGTCCAAATGGCACGAAACATGACAGGCGGTCTACCCGTAGTATACCAAGGCCGCTTGGCAAGTCTCGGTCCAATCCGAGAACGTTTAACACCCGCACAAGAAAAGGGGCAAAGGGGGACGCCGGAGGACATAGGAGTGCTGGAATGCAAAACGGACAACGGGGAAAATGCTCGGATGCATGAGACGAACACGTATGCAAATGCGATGCACATGATGACATGGTATGAGATGCATCACATGGACAACATGCAAAACGAGGACATAACCCAACAATGAGGGAATATCATAACTTAGAGCCGAAAATGGCAAGAGTTGGAATACAAATATGGCAAGTTACATACGGGGCGTTACAACACTCCACCACTACGAAAGGATCTCGTCCTGAGATCTAGGACTAGAAAAACTCCGGGTATTCGGAACGGAGGTGGTCCTCGCGTTCCCAGGTGGCTTCACGGTCGGAATGATGTGACCACTTCACTTTTAGGAATTTGATAGACTTGTTGCGAGTCTTGTGCTCAGTTTCTTCAAGAATAGCAATGGGATGCTCATGATAAGATAGGTCTTCTTGGAGATCAATCTCTTCGAAGTTGATGGTGCGGTCAGGAGTCTTGAAACACTTGCGAAGCTGAGACACGTGAAACACGTCGTGCACGTTTGCAAAGTTGGATGGAAGCTCAAGTTGATGGGCGAGATCGCCTCTTTTGCCAATGATCTTGAAAGGACCCACGTATCTAGGGGCAAGCTTCCTTTGATACCGAAGCGACGAGTACCTTTCATTGGAGAGACGTGGAGGTAGACATGGTCTCTGATCTCGAAAGCCAAGTCACGATGCTTGCTATCATAGTAACTCTTCTGGCGCGATTGCGTGGCTTTGAGATTTTCACGAATGACTTTGCACATTTCTTCAGCCTCTGTGATCAAGTCATTGCCAAGAAGTTGGCGTTCACCAGCATCTAACCAATTAAATTGAGTACGGCACTTTCTGCAATAGAGAATCTCGAATGGGGCCTTGCCTGAACTCGCTTGGAAGCTGTTGTTGTAGGAGAACTTGGCATATGGAAGACAATCTTCTCACTTCATACCGAAAGAAATGACACATGCCCTGAGCATAACTTCAAGAATTTGATTGACTCGCTCGACTTGGCCACTAGTTTGAGGATGAAAAGCTGTGCTGAAGTGAATGTTGGTGCCCATGGCGTTCTGAAAAGAATCCCAGAACTTAGAAGTGAAGATGCTTCCACGATCTGAAGATATCAGCTGCGGAATGCCATGCAGGGAGACAATCCTGGAGGTATATAGCTCTGCCAACTAAGCTGCTGTGATAGATTCTTTCATAGGAAGAAAATGAGCCACTTTGGTGAGCTTGTCGATGACAACGAAGATAGCATCATTGCCATGCTTGGACTTAGGAAATACAGTCACGAAGTCCATCTCAATATGATCAAACTTCCATTCTAGAATGGCAAGAGGTTGGAGGAGACTAGCTGGTCGTTGGTGTTCTGCTATCACCCTTCTGCAGACATCACATTTATTCACGAACTGAGCAATCTCGCGCTGCATTCGAGTCCACCAATACGACTGCTTGAGGTCATGGTACATCTTTGTACTTCCAGGATGAATAGAAAGGAGTGAATTGTGAGCCTCGTTCATAATGACTTTACGAAGGTCACCCTTAGGAACAACAATTAGATCCTCGAAGAAAAGAGTATCTTTCTCATCAAGGCGATAGCACTTGTACTTGGGTTGGCTCTTGGCAATCCCAATCTTCACCTTCTTCACCATAGCATCAAGAAGTTGAGCCTCGCGAATCTGATCTTCCGAAGTAGGAGAGACTTGGAGGTTGGCAAGGAATCCTTGAGGAACAACTTGGAGATTAAGTTTGCAGAAAGCTTCACAAAGATCCGGTTGGAAGGGCTTGAGAATCAAACTGTTGCAGTAAGCCTTCCTGCTCAAAGCGTCAGCAATGACATTGGCCTTGCCTAGAGTATATTCAATACTCGGATTATACTCTTGAATCATTTCGAGCCAACGAGTCTGCCTGAGGTTGAGGTTGGGCTAAGTGAAGATGTACTTGAGAATCTTATGATCAGTGAAGATGTACACTTTTCTTCCCAACAAGAGATGTCTCCAAGTTAAAAGAGCATGGACAACTGCCACCAACTCGAGGTCATGAGTGGGGTAGTTCTTTTCGTTGGGCTTCAACTGGCCAGAGGTCTAGGCCACAACTTTCTTCTCTTGCATTAACACAACACCGAGACCTTGTAGGGAAGCATCACAGAAAACCTCGAATGGTTTGGATTCATCAGGAGGAGTCAGAACTGGAGCTGTGACTAACTTCTCTTTGAGGGTGTTGAAAGCGATTTCACATTCAGGCGTCTAGACATACTTCACATGCTTCTGGAGGAGGTTGGAAAGAGGCTTCGCGATCTTAGAGAAATTCTCAACGAATCTTCGACAATAGCTTGTGAGCCCAAGGAAGCTGCGGAGTTGCTTCACATTCTGAGGCGGTTACCAATTCACAATTGTAGACACCTTCTCAGGATTAACAGTTATGCCCTTGGTGGAGATGATATGCCCAAGGTAGAGAACCTCATCGAGCAAAAACTCGCACTTTGAAAACTTTGCATAGAACTGATGTTCTCTGAGTTTGTCGAGCACCAACCTCAAGTGCTTGGCATCCTCCTTGTTCTTGGAAAAGACCAAAATGTCATCGAGATAGACCAAGACGAAGTCATTTGTGTAAGGGTTGAAGATGAAGTTCATCATGCGAGAGAATGTTGGAGGAGCATTGACAAGGCCGAAAGACATGACAGTGTATTCGTATGAACCATAGGTTGTTCTGAATGCTGTCTTGGGGATGTCTTGTTCATGAATGCGAATCTGATGATAGCCCATACAGATGTCAAGCTTGGAGAATACTTAAGCACCTTTGAGTTGTTCGAAAAGCTCATTGATATTGGGAAGTGGGTACTTGTTCTTTATGGTCTTCTTGGTCAACGGATGGTAATCAACACAAAGTCGGTCCGTTCCATCCTTCTTCTTGACAAAAAGAACACCACAACCCCAAGGAGAAGAACTCGGTCGGATGAGACCCATACGCTCTTGTTCATCAAGTTGTTTCTTCAGCTCCTTCAACTCTTTCGGTCCAACCTTGTAAGGACGTTTGCAAACAGGTTCCGTGCCAGGCTCAAGATTGATGACGAATTCAACTGGCCGGCAAGGAGCCCAGAAGCTCTTCTGTAAAGACATCTTGATATTCACAAATGACTGGAATTTGAGAGATGGCATCCAACTCGCCCTTCTCATTGAGAGAAAACAGACGAATGGTATCATCACGAGCGACAAAGACGATAACATCCTCAGACCAGTGTCTCAACAGAATCTGCCTGGCAGCACAATCAAGTTGGGCCTTGTTCTTAGAAAGCCAGTCCATGCCGAGAATTAGATCAATATCCGAGTCACCAAGAACATTAGGAGAAGACAAAAACTTATAATCGCCCATCTTGATAGACACATCCGAAACGAAAACTCAAGAAGTCATTTGTCGGGCCGGAGAAACAATAGACAGAGGTGTCGGCAAAACTTGAGTAACCAAATCATGCATAGCCACAAAAGGTCTTGAATTGAAAGAATGCGATGCACCAGTATCAAAAAGGACTTTTGCAGGAATATCGTTAACAGGAAGGTTACCCATGATAACTTCTGACGAGTCCTCTCCCTGAGCTGCGTTCATCATGTTGACCTTTGCAAACTTGGGATTATGCTTGACCACGGCATTGCTGGCAGATCTCACAGGAGGAGGAGGCGGAAGACGCCTCTGGTTGAAGCATTTGTTTGCATAGTGACCCTTCTGCTGACACTTGTTGCACGTAACCTCTGAAAGCGGACGGTGATGCACAACACTTGATCTTGGAGCATGAGATGCAGCTTTGTTCTGAAAGGCTGGGTTGGGTGGGTGGGAAGATCCATTGCCACCTTTGCTCTTTTGCTGATAAGGCTGACGGAACGGAGGAGGAGGAGGCAGCCAATACTTTTGCTGTTTAGCTGCCACTGGAGTTGAGGAAGAAGAAGGAGTTGCATCACTGACTCACTTCTTGGAAGCATCGCACTTGAGCTGAGTAGCCTCTTGCTTCAGTGCCATGTTGTAGAATTCATCATACTTTTTCGACTCAAAAAGCACGAGGGCTAGTTGCAGATCTTCTCTAAGGCCACCTTTGAACTGATAAATCATGCTCTTCTCGTCAGGGACGTCTTGCTTGGCAAAGCGAGCGAGCTTCTGGAACATGATGTTGTATTGGTAAACAGACAAGCTGCCTTGCTTCAGATTGCGGAACTCCTAACGCTTGCTCTCAACAACACTCTGAGGAATGTGGTGAGCTCTGAAGTCTTGGCGGAAATCATCCCAGGTAATCACACGACCTCCTCTGGAATCTTTGTATTGTTGATACCACTCAGCAGCTTGGTCTTTGGGTTGGAACGAAGCAAACTTGACAAAGTGATCAGGCCTCACGTTGCTACACTCAAAATGTTTGTAGATATCCACGAGCCAATCATCAGTGTATGTGTGTAACACCCCGGATATGATTTATCTAATATGTGATCCAACTCTTGCCGTTTCCGGCGCTAAGTTATTTTATTTTCCCCGGGTTCGGGTTTTTCTCTCCGTGTGTTGTTGTCGTTGTCATGCATCTCATATCATGTCATCATGTGCATTGCATTTGCATACGTGTTCATCTCATGCATCCGAGCATTTTCCCCGTTGTCCGTTTTGCATTCCGATGCTCCGTTCTCCTCCGGTGGTCATTCTACCTTTCTTTCGTGTGTGGGGATTAAACATTTCCGGATTGGACCGAGACTTGCCAAGCAGCCTTGGTTTACTACTGGTAGACCGCCTGTCAAGTTTCGTACCATTTGGACTTCGTTTGATGCTCCAACGGTTAACCGAGGGACCGAGAAGGCCTCGTGTGTGTTGCAGCCCAACACCCTTCCAATTTGGCCCAAAACCCACCAAAAGCCTCTCCATCATCTAGAGCGTTCGATCACGATCACGTGGCCGAAAACCGCACCTCGTTTGGACTCTCCTAGCTCCCTCTATGCCTATATATATCTCCCCCATTCGAAATCACGGGTGAAACCCTAGTCCCCCTCCTCCTCCAGCCGCCAGACAAAAATCCGGACGGCCGGACGTTGTCCGCCGCTGCCTCTGACCTACCACACCGCGCCACGTGTCCCTGGGCCGGTCCCCACTTCCCCGTCGTGCCCGCGGCCCGCCGAAGCCCGGGGAGGGCCCCCGCGGGCCAGACGCCCGCGCCGCCGCCCGCCTTCGTCTTCCTCCCGCGCGGCCGAGCGCGCTGGCCACCGCCGCCATTTCCGGCCACCACCAAGCTCCTCCACGCCGGCGAACTCAGCGCCTGGCGGCCCCGGCGGTCTCCGGCCTCGCCCCGCCGCCACTCCGGCTCCCCGGCGGCCGGATCCGGCGAGATCCGACCCGGGAGCGCCTCCCCGCCGCCTCCTCATCAACTCCGGCCATCTCCGGCGATCCCCGTCGACTTTTCCGGCGATCCCCGTAATCCGCGCCCGGCTGGATCTAGATCTGGGAATAGTTCTCGGTTGACTTTTTCTTAGAAACCCTAACTAAATTGCCATGTTCATTGTGCCGTACCTTTGCATCCGTAGATCCGTTTTGGGCATATAGCATATCGAAATGTTCGCCTCAGAGAGTACATCATTTCATCTCATTGCATCATTTTCATTTGAGTTCATCTTGATGCCCGAAATGTTGTTGGAAGAGTACTATTTGAGATAATTGTCAGATCTGCTGCTCCAAATAGCTATTTGTCATTTTTGCCATGATTATTGTGTGCATGATATGCCCCTGAGCTCTACATGAGTTTTGTTATATGTTTTGCCATCTTTCCGAAGGTGCCTCCCATGTATTTTTGTGATGGGTGTGGTGACTAGCACAAGCTTGCAAAGTAGTGCATTCGTTAATGCTGATTTTAGGGACTTAGCAATTCCACTAAGTCCTTGGACTGATTTTATCAATATGCCATATATTCATGTTGTTTCTTAGTGATCCGTGCCTCTTTTGAGGATGATCAGTAAGGATTATTTGTTAATCTTGTAGTGCTCTATCCATCCATGTATTTGTTTGCAATTATGGAGTACCCTAGATTGAGTCAATCGAGCTCTACTTTTGCTATTACGTGAATCTGGGCAGACTGTCTACTTGTTAGCGATTTTGCCGAGGATGTTGTAGTTGATCCGTGCATGCTATGTTATTGTTCTTGCCATGTCTAGCTTGTATAATGTGTATTGTTGATGGGTGTATGCTTAGATTGTCATGACTTGCTCTGTAGTGAGTGCATCCAGCTCGTAAACATGCCTACTTGATATCTGATTTGCATGCTCCAGTTTTTCACTAAGTCTGTGATCTGATTAGGTTTTTGCCATGTTCACATGCTTGCAATTGTATTTTCTGATCCCTTTTGGCTCAAGGTCACTAAGGGACTTTTGTTAAACTCTTTGAGTAGCTCCATGCCATGCTTTACTTTGCCATGTTCAGGCCCTGTAGCATATAGTTTTCATGCTCCAAAGTGTGCTACCTGATCTGAAATTCTAGACAAGTGTTAATTTCACGAAGTCTGAAATCTGTTTACCAAATGCACTTTTGCCATGCTTGTTTGAACCTATTATTGGATGAATTGGCCGTAGCTCAGCGTTCATCTTTTGTTAAACATCATGAATGGAACCCTGCCATGTATTTTGTTGCCATGTTTGAGTGCTTTAGCATGTTCATCTTGTTGCATTCAGATGGCTACTTGCTGTATATCACAGACCGTTGTCATATTTGAATTGCTCGCCATTTCCAAACCGTGTCTCCGATTCCGGTGGTATTTATATCGTTTTCAAGCAAAATCTTCCCACCTTTCCAGTGGCACACTTGGATTTCCAATTTGAGGCCAGGTTCATTCATTCCTTGTCAAATCTTGCATATGCATCACATATCGCATTCCACATAGCATACCATGTTTGCATCATGTTGTTTGAGCTTTGCACGTGGTTGATTGTGTTCTGTTTGCTTGTTTGTCTCGTTTGGGTAGAGCCGGGAGATGAGTTCGCTAACGAGGAGCCCGTTGAGTTTGCTTTCGAGGATCCAGTCAACTCTGACAACTTTGCAGGCAAGATGATCATACGCTCGAAATCACTTCTATCTTTGCTTTGCTAGATGCTCTCTCTTTTGCTATGCCTATGCTACGATGCCTACCACTTGCTTATCATGCCTCCCAAATTGCCATTTCAAACCTCTAACCCACCATGTCCTAGCAAACCGTTGATTGGCTATGTTACCGCTTTGCTCAGCCCCTCTTATAGCGTTGCTAGTTGCAGGTGAAGATTGGAGACCGTTCCTTGTTGGAACATTATTTACTTGTTGGGATATCATTATATTGCCTTGTTATCTTAATGCATCTATATACTTGGTAAATGGTGGAAGGCTCGGCCTCTCGCCTAGTGTTTTGTTCCACCCTTGCCGCCCTAGTTTCCGTCATATCGGTGTTATGTTCCCGGATTTTGCGTTCCTTACGCGGTTGGGTGATAATGGGAACCCCTTGATAGTTCGCCTTGAATAAAGCATTTCCAGCAATGCCCAACCTTGGTTTTACCATTTTCCACCTAGCCTCTTTTCCCTTCGGTTTCTGGAGCCCGAGGGTCATCTTATTTTAAACCCCCCCGGGCCAGTGCTCCTCTGAGTGTTGGTCCGACCGAGTAGACTGTGGGGCCACCTCGGGGCAACTTGAGGTTTGGTTTTACTCGTAGGATGTCTCATCTGAGTGTGCCCTGAGAATGAGATATGTGCAGCTCCTATCGGGATTTGTCGGCACATTCGGGTGGTGTTGCTGGATTTGTTTTAACTTGTCGAAGTGTCTTGTAGAACCGGGATACCGAGTCTGATCGGAATGTCTCGGGAGAAGGTATGTTCCTTCGTTGATTGTGAGAGCTTGTCATGGGATAAGTCGGGACTCCCCTGCAGGGATTTGAACTTTCGAAAGTCGTGCCCGCGGTTATGGGCAGATGGGAATTATTTAATGTCCAGTTGTAGATAACTTGAACCTTAACTTAAATAAAGTGAATCAACTGTGTGAGTTACCGTGATGGTCTCTTCTCGGCGGAGCCCAGGAAGTGAACACGGTGTTGGAGTAATGCTTGCCGCAGGTTGTTCTCTAGTTATTCGTTCATGATTTGCCTTCTCTTCTCGCTCTCTTTTGCGAACAGGTTAGCCACCATATATGCTAGTCGCTTGCTGCAGCTCCACATATTTACCTTACCTTACCTACAAGCTTAAATAGTCTTGATCGCGAGGGTGCGAGATTGCTGAGTCCTTGTGGCTCACAGATTACTTCCAAACCAGATGCAGGGCCTGATGACTCTGTTCCAGATGACGCGCTTGAGCTCAAGTGGGAGTTCGATGAGGACTCACGCCATTACTATGTGTCTTTCCCTGATGATTAGTAGTGGTGCCCAGTTGGGGGGATCGGGACCGTGTCGCATGTTGGGTTGATCTTTTATTTTGGCACCATAGTCGGGCCATGAGTGATTGGATGATGTAATGCTATTTATGTACTTTGTTTGACGTGGCGAGTGTATGCCAACTATGTACCTTCCCCCCTTTTTTTATCTATTTACATGGGATGTTGTGAAGATTTCCTTACTTGCGACATTGCTTTCAATGCGGTTATGCCTCTAAGTCGTGCTTCGATACGTAGGAGATATAGCCGCCTCGAGGGTGTTACAAGTTGGTAATCAGAGCCTTCCCCGACCTTAGGAGCCTCCACTGATTGATCATTTTTAGCAGCCGAGTTTGAGTCTAGAAAAAAATGTTTTGAGTCGTTTAGGAATTATATATCGGAGAGTTTAGGAATTCTTTTTACTCCCCAATCTCCTCATCGCTCTGGTAAGGCATCCTGACGTAGAGTTTTGACTCTTCTCTTCTCAAATTTCACTAAATATTTTTTAGGATCACGCGGGTATCTTGGAATCGTTCCGATGGTTTTGTGACGAGAACATTGTTCTTGGTGCCTCCTGTCTTTAGGGGTTGTGGCAGTGTCCCGAGGAGTTGAGCTCCGAGGTGTTGTCGTCACAATTTTATCGTTGCAGTTCTGGAATACCTGAGTTTAGTACGCCGACATCGAAAATCTCTTTTATGCAGTTGTTGGTGAGATAACCTCGACGCCACCTAGTACTGGGGCGGGAGTTCGGGAGTATTGCCATAACTTGTATAACGGATGCTTTCCGAAGGTTGAGGTAGATGGTTTCCGATGTTTTTCTCGGTTATGTGTTGAAGGATGGATACAGCTGGATGTAGGATTTGCTAGTTTTGGGTGAGATATTATGCTTCCCCTATATCCCAACACCTGATTGCATAACTGGAAAGGTTCGAGAGTTTCATAGGTGGGAATTCTTGTAGCTCTAGTTCTTCTTCCACGGATATTTGGTTTGAGATTGGGATTTCTTACCGAGTATTCGTTCTTGATCCGTACCTTGTTGATTTATTCCTCTACCTAAATTCTAAGTGGCTTCTCAATTTATGGATATGTGACCATTTCAAGTGGAATGCATTCGTTCATTTTGTTCGGATGTGAAGACTATATGTTGCTATTTCATTCCGTTGGATTCAGCTTCAATATTTGTCTATCAATGTGCTAATGGATGTCAACCTCTTCAGGATGGCTCCTCCAACACGCACGACTCCGAATCCTGATCCGCCACCACCTCCACCTCCTCCAGAGGCATGGCAAGCTGTGATAGCCGCAACCAATGCAAACACACAGTTGATCATGCAAATTCTTCAAGAGCGCAATCAAGTGAATCAAGCGAACCAAGGCAACCAAGGCAACAATCAGAATCACTTTGCTACACTCAACCAGTTCCTTGCAAATCAGCCAAAGACCTTCAGCAATTGTGTTGAGGAAACTAATGCTGACGATTGGCTAGTGGACTTGTGCAAGCATTTCGAGTGCAGTAACGTCAGGCCTGAGGACTTTGTCAAGTTCGCTTCCTTCCAACTCAAAGACCAAGCTGCAGAATGGTTCCAGCAGTACAAAGATTCCAGAGGTGGTCGTGTGATTACCTGGGATGAATTCCGTCAAGACTTCAAAGCTCATCATATTCCTTAGAGCGTGGTTCAAAGCAAGCATGAGGAATTACGCAACCTGAAGCAAGGCTCTTTGTCTGTCTATGACTACAAAAAGTTGTTTCAGAAGCTCGCCCGCTTTGCTAAGTAGGACGTCCCTGACGAGAAGAGCATGATATACCAGTTCAGGGGTGGTCTCAGAGAATAAATCCAACTAGCTCTTGTTCTCTTTGAGCCCTTGAGGTACGATGAGTTCTACAACATGGCATTGAAGCAAGAGGCTGCTCAACGGAAGTATGATGCTTCCAAGAAGCGAGTCAGAGATGCTACTCCTTCTTCCTCTACTCAAGTGGCCAAGCAGCAGAAGTATTGGCTTCCTCCTCCTCCGTTCCGTCAGCCGTATCAGCAGAAGAGCAAAGGTGGCAGTGGATCTTCCCACCCACACAACCCTGGCTTCTAGAACAAGACTTCGTCTCAAGCTCCAAGGTCGAGTGCTCCGTATCACCGTCCACTTTCAGAGGTCACGTGCAACAAGTTCCAACAGAAGGGTCACTATGCCAACAAATGCTTCAACCAGAGGCGTCTCCCTCCTCCTCCTCCTGTGAGATCGGCAAGTACAGCTGTGGTCAAGCATAACCCCAAGCACGCCAAGGTCAACTTGATGAATGCAGCTCAGGCAGAGGACTCGTCAGATGTCGTCATGGGTAACCTTCCTATTAACGATGTTCCCGCAAAAGTACTTTTTGATACTGGTGCATCGCATTCTTTCTTGTCATGCCCTTTTGCATCGAAGCACAATGTTGATACTGAGGTCATGCCCAAAGTCATGCAAGTTGTTTCTCCCGGCAAGCTTTTGACTTCTAGTTTGGTTGCTCCCGATATCTATATCACGTTGGGCGACTACAAGTTTCTTTCTTCTCCGGTGGTTCTTGGCAACTCGGATATTGATCTTATTCTCGGAATGGATTGGCTTTCTAAGAACAAGGCGCATCTTGATTGTGCTGCCAGGCAGATTCAATTGACTCATTCGTCTGAGGATAATTGTCTTTGCCGCTCGTGATGATACCATCCGTCTGTTTTCTCTCAATGAGAAGGGCGAACTGGATGCCATCTCGCAAATTCCAGTCGTTTGCGAATATCAAGACGTCTTTCTAGAAGAGCTTCCAGGAATGCATCCGCACCGGCCAGTTGAATTTGTCATCGATCTTGAGCCTGGCATGGAACCAGTGTGCAAGCGTCCTTACAATCTCGGACCTGAAGAGTTGAAGGAGCTGAAGAAGCAACTCGATATTCAAGAGCGAATGGGTCTCATCCGACCTAGTTCTTCTCCGTGGGGTGTGGTGTTCTTTTTGTGAAGAAGAAGGATGGAACGGACCGACTTTGTGTTGATTACCGTCCATTGAACAAGAAGACTATCAAGAACAAATACCCACTTCCCAACATAAATGAGCTATTCAAACAACTCAAAGGTGCCCAAGTATTCTCCAAGCTTGATCTCCGTATGGGTTATCATCAGATTTGAATCCGTGAGCAAGATATTCCCAAGACGGATTTTAGGACAAGCTATGGTTCATATGAATACACTGTCATGTCTTTTGGCCTCATCAACGCTCCTCCGACGTTCTCTCGCATGATGAACTTCATCTTCAACGCCTACACCAATGACTTTGTTTTGGTCTATCTTGACGACATTCTGGTCTTTTCGAAGAACAAGGAAGGTCATGCCAAGCACTTGCGTTTGGTGCTCGATAAGCTCAGGGAACACCAGTTCTACGCCAAGTTCTCCAAGTGCGAGTTTTGGCTCGATGAGGTTCTTTATCTTGGGCATATCATTTCTGCCAAGGGCATTGCGGTGAATCCTGAGAAGGTGTCTGCTATTGTGAATTGGGAACCACCTCAGAATGTGAAGCAACTCCGTAGCTTCCTTGGTCTCTCAAGCTACTGTCAAAGATTTGTTGAAAACTTTTCTAAGATTGCGAAGCCTCTCTCAAATCTTCTCCAGAAGCAAGTCAAGTACATTTGGTCTCCGGAGTGTGACATTGCTTTCAACACTTTGAAAGAGAAATTGGTCACTGCTCCAGTTCTGACTCCTCCTGATGAATCCAAACCGTACGAAGTTTTTTGCAATGCCTCTCTCCATGGTCTCGGTGCAGTGTTGATGCAAGAGAAGAAAGTTGTGGCTTATACCTCTCGCCAGTTGGAGCCCAACGAGAAGAACTACCCCACTCATGACCTCGAGTTGGCGGCAGTTGTGCATGCTCTTTTGACTTGGAGACATCTTTTATTGGGAAGAAAAGTGGACATTTTCACTGACCACAAGAGTCTCAAGTACATCTTCACTCAGCCTAATCTCAACCTCAGGCAGACTCGCTGGGTCGAAATGATTCAAGAGTATAATCCGAGTATCGAGTATACTCCAGGCAAGGCCAATGTGATTGCTGACGCTTTGAGCAGAAAGGCTTATTGCAACAGTCTGATTCTCAAGCCTTATCAACCCGAGCTTTGTGAAGCTTTCCACAAACTTAATCTGCAAGTTGTTCCTCAAGGTTTCCTCGCCAACCTTCAAGTCTCTCCTACCTTGGAAGACCAGATTCGCCAAGCTCAGTTTCTTGATACTATGGTGAAAAAGGTGAAGATTGGGATTGCCAAGAGTCAACCCAAGTACAAGTGCTACCGCCTTGATGACAAGGATACTCTCTTCTTCGAGGATCGTATTGTTGTGCCCAAAGGTGATCTTCGTAAACTGATCATCAATGAGGCTCACAATTCTCTCCTCTCCATCCACCCTGGGAGCACGAAGATGTATCAGGACCTCAAGCAGGCTTATTGGTGGACTCGAATGAAGCGCGAGATTGCTCAGTTCGTGAATGAGTGTGATGTCTGCAGAACAGTGAAGGCAGAACACCAAAGGCCAGCGGGTCTCCTCCAACCTCTTGCCATTCCAGAATGGAAGTTTGACCACATTGAGATGGACTTCGTGACTGGGTTTCCAAAGTCCAAGCATGGCAATGATGCTATATTCATTGTCATCGACAAACTCACTAAAGTGGCTCACTTTCTGCCTATCAAAGAGTCAATCACTGCAGCTCAATTGGCGGAGCTCTATACCGCTCGGATTGTCTCTCTGCACGGTATTCCACAGGTGATCTCTTCAGACCGTGGCAGCATCTTTACCTCCAAGTTTTGGGATTCTTTTCAGAAGGCCATGGGCACCAACATCCGCTTCAGCACAGCTTTCCATCCTCAAACTAGCGGTCAAGTCAAGTGTGTCAACCAGATTCTTGAAGATATGCTCAGGGCTTGTGTGATCTCCTTCGGCATGATGTGGGAGGATTGTCTTCCATATGCTGAATTCTCCTACAACAACAGTTTTCAAGCAAGTTCGGGCAAGGCCCCATTTGAAATTCTATATGGCAGGAAGTGCCGTACCCCTCTCAACTGGTCTGAAACCGGTGAACGTCAACTTCTGGGAAATGACTTAATCACAAAGGCAGAGGAAATGTGTAAAGTCATTCGAGATAACCTCAAAGTAGCCCAATCCCGCCAGAAGAGCTACTATGATAGTAAGCACCGTGATTTGGCTTCGAGATCGGAGATCATGTTTACCTCCGCGTCTCTCCTATGAAAGGTACTCGTCGCTTCGGTATCAAAGGGAAGCTTTCCCGTAGATACGTGGGACCTTTCAAGATCATCAGCAAGAGAGGAGATCTCGCATATCAACTTGAGCTTCCTTCAAACTTTGCAAATGTGCACAACGTGTTCCATGTCTCTCAGCTCCGCAAGTGCTTCAAGACTCCTGATCGCACCGTCAACTTCGAAGACATTGATCTCCAAGAAGATCTCTCTTATCGTGAGCACCCCATTGCTATTCTTGAAGAGATTGAATGCAAGACTTGCAACAAGTCAATCAAATTCCTCAAAGTCAAGTGGTCACACCATTCCGACCGTGAAGCCACCTGGGAACACGAGGATCACCTCCGTTCTGAATACCCGACGTTCTTTCAGTCCTAGATCTCGGGACGAGATCCTTTCATAGTGGTGGAGTGTTGTAACACCGCGGATATGATTTACCTAATATGTAATCCAACTCTTGCCGTTCCCGGTGCTAAGTTATTTTATTTTCCTCGGGTTCGGGTTTTTGTCTCTGTGTGTTGTTGTCGTTGTCATGCATCTCATATCATGTCATCATGTGCATTGCGTTTGCATACGTGTTCATCTCATGCATCCGAGCATTTTCCCCATTGTCCGTTTTGCATTCCGACGCTCCGTTCTCCTCCGGTGGTCATTTCTACCTTTCTTTCGTGTGTGGTGATTAAACATTTCCGGATTGGACCGAGACTTGCCGAGCGGCCTTGGTTTACTACCGGTAGACCGCCTGTCAAGTTTCGTACCATTTGGACTTCGTTTGATGCTCCAACGGTTAACTGAGGGACCGAGAAGGCCTCGTGTGTGTTACAGCCCAACACCCTTCCAATTTGGCCCAAAACCCTCTCCATCATCTAGAGTGTTCGATCACGATCGCGTTGCCGAAAACCGCACCTCGTTTGGACTCTCCTAGCTCCCTCTATGCCTATATATATCTCCCCCCATTCGAAATCACGGGTGAAACCCTAGTCCCCCTCCTCCTCCAGCCGCCGGACAAAAGTCCGGACAGCCGGACATTGTCCGCCGCCGCCTCCGACCTACCACGCCGCGCCACGTGTCCCTGGGCCAGTCCCCACTTCCCCGCCGTGCCCGCGGCCCGCCGAAGCCCGCGCCGCCGCCTGCCTTCGTCTCCCTCCCGCGCGGCCGAGCACGCCGGCCACTGCCGCCATTTCCTGCTGCCACCGAGCTCCTCCACGCCGGCGACCTCGGCGCCCGGCGGCCCCGGCGGTCTCCGGCCTCGCCCCGCCGCCACTCCGGTTCCCCGGCGACCGGATCCGGCGAGATCCGGCCCGGGAGCGCCTCCCCGCCGCCTCCTCGTCAATCCGTCCATCTCCGGCGATCCCCGTCGACTTTTCCGGCGATCCTCGTAATCCGCGCCCGGCTGGATCTAGATCTGGGAATAGTTCTCGGTTGACTTTTTCTTAGAAACCCTAACTAAATTGCCATGTTCATCGTGTCGTAACTTTGCATCCGTAGATCCGTTTTGGGCATATAGCATATCAAGATGTTCGTCTCAGAGAGTGCATTATTTCATCTCATTGCATCATTTTCATTTGAGTTCATCTTGATACCCGAAATGTTGTTGGAAGAGTGCTATTTGAGATAATTGTTAGATCTGCTGCTCCAAATAGCTATTTGTCAATTTTGCCATCATTATTGTGTGCATGATATGCCCCTGAGCTCTACATGAGTTTTCTTATATGTTTTGCCATCTTTCCAGAGGTGCCTCCCATGTATTTTTGTGATGGGTGTGGTGACTAGCACAAGCTTGCAAAGTAGTGCATTCGTTAATGCTGATTTCAGGGACTTAGCAATTCCACCAAGTCCTTGGACTGATTTTATCAATATGCCATATGTTAATGTTGTTTCCTAGTGATCCGTGCCTATTTTGAAGATGATCAGTAAGGATGATTTGTTAATATTGTAGTTCTCTATCCATCCATGTCTTTTTTTGCAATTATAGAGCAACCTAGCTTGAGTCAATCGAGCTCTACTTTTGCTATTTCGTGAATCTGGGTAGACTGTCTACTTGTTAGCGATTTTGCCGAGGATGTTGTAGTTGATCCGTGCATGCTATGTTATTGTTCTTGCCATGTCTAGCTTCTATAATGTGTATTGTTGATGGGTGTATGCTTAGATTGTCCTGACTTGCTCTGTAGTGAGTGCATCCAGCTCGTAAACATGCCTACTTGATATCTGATTTGCATGCTCCAGTTTTTCACTAAGTCTGTGATCTGATTAAGTTTTTGCCATGTTCACATGCTTGCAATTGTATTTTTTGACCCCTTTTGGCTCAAGGTCACTAAGGGACTTTTGTTAAGCTCTTTGAGTATCTCCATGCCATGCTTTACTTTGCCATGTTAAGGCCCTGTAGCATATAGTTTTCATGCTCCAAAGTGTGCTACCTGATCTGAAATTCCAGACAAGTGTTAATTTCACGAAGTCTGAAATCTGTTTACCAAATGCACTTTTGCCATGCTTGTTTGAACCTGTTATTGGATGAATTGGCCGTAGCTCAGTGTTCATCTTTTGTTAAACATCATGAATGGATCCCTGCCATGTATTTTGTTGCCATGTTTGAGTGCTTTAGCATGTTCATCTTGTTGCATTCAGATGGCTACTTGCTGTATATCGCAGACCGTTGTCATATTTGAATTGCTCGCCATTTCCAAACCGTGTCTCCGATTACGGTGGTCTTTATATCGTTTTCAAGCGAAATCTTCCCACCTTTCCAGTGGCACACTTGGATTTCCAAGTTGAGGCCAGGTTAATTCATTCCTTGTCAAATCTTGCATATGCATGACATATCGCATCCCGCATAGCATACCATGTTTGCATCATGTTGTTTGAGCTATGCACGTGGTTGATTGTGTTCCGTTTGCTTGTTTGTCTTGTTTGGGTAGAGCCGGAAGACGAGTTCGCTAATGAGGAGCCCGTTGAGTTTGCTTTCGAGGATCCAGTCAACTCTGACAACTTTGCAGGCAAGATGATCATACCCTCGAAATCACTTCTATCTTTGCTTTGCTAGATGCTCGCTCTTTTGCTATGCTTGTGCTACGATGCTTACCACTTTCTTATCATGCCTCCCAAATTGCCATGTCAAACCTCTAACCCACCTTGTCCTAGCAAACCGTTGATTGGCTATGTTACCGCTTTGCTCAGCCCCTCTTATAGTGTTGCTAGTTGCAGGTGAAGATTGGAGACCATTCCTTGTTGGAACATTATTTACTTGTTGGGATACCATTATATTGCCTTGTTATCTTAATGCATTTATATACTTGGTAAAGGGTGGAAGGCTCGGCCTCTCGCCTAGTGTTTTCTTCCACTCTTGCCGCCCTAGTTTCCGTCATATCGGTGTTATGTTCCCGGATTTTGCGTTCCTTACGCGGTTGGGTGATAATGGGAACCCCTTGATAGTTCGCCTTGAATAAAGCTTTTACAACAATGCCAAACCTCGGTTTTACCATTTGCCACCTAGCATATTTTCCCTTGGGTTTCCGGAGCCCGAGGGTCATCTTATTTTACACCCCCCCGGGCTAGTGCTCCTTTGAGTGTTGGTCCGACCGAGTAGACTGCGGGGCCACCTCGGGGCAACTTGAGGTTTGGTTTTACTTGTAGGATGTCTCATCTGAGTGTGCCCTAAGAACAAGATATGTGCAGCTCCTATCGAGATTTGTCGGCACATTCGGGCGGTGTTGCTGGATTTGTTTTAAGTTGTCGAAGTGTCTTGTAGAACAGGGATACCGAGTCTGATCGGAATGTCTCGGGAGAAGGTATATTCCTTCGTTGACCGTGAGAGCTTGTCATGGGCTAAGTTGGGACTCCCCTGCAGGGATTTGAACTTTCGAAAGCCGTGCCTGCGGTTATGGGCAGATGGGAATTTGTTAATGTCCGGTTGTAGATAACTTGAACCTTAACTTAAATAAAATGAATCAACTGTGTGAGTTACCGTGATGGTATCTTCTCGGTGGAGTCCGGGAAGTGAACACGGTGTTGGAGTAATGCTTGCCGCAGGTTGTTCTCTGGTTATTCGTTCGCGCTTTGCCTTCTCTTCTCGCTCTCTTTTGCGAACAGGTTAGCCACCATATATGCTAGTCGCTTGCTGCAGCTCCACATATTTACCTTACCTTACCTACAAGCTTAAATAGTCTTGATCGCGAGGGTGCAAGATTGCTGAGTCCCTATGGCTCACAGATTCTTCCAAACCAGATGCAGGGCCTGATGTCTCTGTTCCAGATGACGCGCTTGAGCTCAAGTGGGAGTTCGACGAGGACTCACGCCGTTACTATGTGTCTTTCCCTGATGATCTGTAGTGGTGCCCAGTTGGGACAATCGGGACCGTGTCGCATGTTGGGTTGATCTTTTATTTTGGCACCGTAGTCGGGCCATGAGTGATTGGATGATGTAATGCTATTTATGTACTTTGTTTGACGTGGCGAGTGTAAGCCAACTATGTACCTTCCCCTTTTTTTATCTATTTACATGGGATGTTGTGAAGATTGCCTTACTTGCGACATTGCTTTCAATGCGGTTATGCCTCTAAGTCGTGCTTCGACACATAGGAGATATAGCCGCATCGAGGGTGTTACAATGTGGCCTCAACACAGTTACTGAAGGCTTTGGCTGGTTTGCGAGGAACTGGTTGAGTGTAGCAAACTGAGTTTGATTGTTGCCATTGCCTTGATTTCCTTGGTTGCGCTCTTGCAAGAGTTGCATAATCAGCTGCGTGTTGGTGTTGGTAGCAGCCATCACAGCTTGCCATGCCTCCGGAGGTGGAGGTGGTGGCGGAGGTTCCGGATTCTAACGCGTTGGAGGAGCCATCCTAAAGAGGGTGACATCCGTTAGCATCTTGAAAGACATATATTCAAGCTGAATCAAATGGATCGAAATTGTAACATATATCCTTAACACTCGAACAAGAATGAATGAATGAATTCCGAATTAAATGATCACACTTCCATAAATTGAGAAGCCACATAGATAGAGGTAGATGAATAAAACAACAAGGTACGGATATGAACAAATAATTGGTAAGGATTACCCAATCACAAACCAAATATCTACGGAAGAAATACTAGAGCTATATGAATTCCCACCTATGAAACTCCCGAAACTTTCTGGTTATGCAATCAGGTGTTGGGGGTACAGGGGAAGCATAATATCTCACCCAAAACTAGCAAATCCTACATCCACCTGTATCCATCCTTCAACACATAACCAAGAAACCTTCGGAAATCATTTACCTCAACCTTCGAAAATCATCCGCTATACGAGTTATGGCAATACTCCTGAACTCCCGCCCGAGTACTGGGTGGGGTCGAGGTTATCTCACCAACAACTGCATAAAAGATATTTTCGATGTCGGCGAAACTCAGGTATTCCAGAACTGCAACGATAAAATTGTGACGACGACAGCTCGGAGCTCAACTCCCCAGGACACTGCCACAACCCCTAAATGTCAGGAGGCACCAAGAACAATGTTCTCGTCACAAAACCATCAAAACGATTCCAAGATACCTGCGTGATCCTAATTTTTTTAGTGAAATTTGAGAAGAGAAGAGTCAAAACTCTACGTCAGGATGCCTCACCAGAGCGACGAAGGGACTGAGGAGTAAAAAGTATCCTACTCTCCGATATATATAATCCTAAAAGACTCAAAACATTTTTCTAGACTCAACAACGCCAGCGATTCGATCAAGCAGGGGGCTCCTAAGTCGGGGAAGGCTCTGATTACCAACTTGTAACACCCACGATGCGGCTATATCTCCCACGTGTCGGAGCACGACTTAGAGGCATAACCGCATTGTAGGCATGTCGCAAGAGGGGTAATCTTTACACATCCCATGTACTGAATAAGAAAGAGGTACAGAGTTGGCTTACAATCGTCACTTCACACAATACATAAATATAGCATTACAACCCCAAATAAAGACAACCCCAAATGCGAAAGATCCCCGATCGCTCCCAACTGGGCTCCACTACTGGTCGTCTGGAAAGGAAACGTAGTAACGTCGTGAGTCCTCATCGAACTCCCACTTGAGTTCAGTTGCATCCCCTGGAATGGTATCATAGACACCTGCATCTAGTTTTGGAAGTAATCTGTGAGTCACGAGGACTCAGCAATCTCACACCCTCGCGATCAAGACTATTTAAGCTCAATAGGTAGGAAAAAGGTTGTGAGGTGGAGTTGCAGCAAGCACTAGCATGTATGGTGGCTAACTTACGCACATGAGAGCGAGAAGAGAAGGCAAAGCACGTCCGAGAATCTATGATCAAGAGGTGATCCTAGAACTACTTACGTTGAAGCATAACACGAGACCATGTTCTCTTCCTGGACTCCACCGAAAAGAGACCATCACGACTACACGTGCGGTTGAAGCGTTTTAAATTAAGTTAAGTTTCAAGTTTTCTACAACCGGATATTAACAAATTCCCATCTGCCCATAACCGTGGGCACGACTTTCGAAAGTTCAAATCCCTGCAGGGGTGTCCCAACTTAGCCCATCACAAGCTCTCACGGTCAACGAAGGATATTCCTTCTCCCAGGACGGCCCGATCAGACTCGGAATCCAGGTTACAAGACATTTCGACAATGGTAAAACAAGACCAGCAAAGCCGGATGAATGTGCCGACAATTGCCGATAGGAGCTGCACATATCTTGTTCTTAGGGCACACCGGATAAGCAATCCGTACAACTAAAACCAACCCTCGAGTTTCCCAGAGGTGGCGCTGCAAGGGGCTCTAGTTTGGACCAACACTCAGAGGAGCACTGGCCCGGGGGTTTAAAATAAAGATGACCCTTGAGTCCACGGAACCCAAGGGAAAAAGGCTAGGTGGCAAATGGTAAAACAAAGGTTGGGCCTTGCTGGAGGAGTTTTATTCAAGGCGAACTGTCAAGGGGTTCCCCCATTATAACCCAACCGCGTAAGGAACACAAAATCAAGGAACATAACACCGGTATGACGGAAACTAGGGCGGCAAGAGTGGAACAAAACACTAGGAATAAGGCCGAGCCTTCCACCCTTTACCAAGTATATAGATGCATTAAAGTAGACAAGAAATAATAGTGATATCCCAACAATAAACATGTTCCAACAAGGAACAAACTCCAATCTTCACCTGCAACTAGCAACGCTATAAGAGGGGCTGAGCAAAGCGGTAACATAGCCAAACAACGGTTTGCTAGGACAAGGTGGGTTAGAGGTTTGACATGGCAATATGGGAGGCATGATAAAGCATGTGGTAGTTATCGAGGCATAGGCGTAGCAATAGAGCGAGCAACTAGCAAGCAAAGATAGAAGTGATTTCGAGGGTATGGTCATCTTGCCTGCAAAGTTCTCTGAGTTGACGTAAGCTTGATCCTTGTAAGCGTACTCAAAGGGTTCCTCCATAACATACTCGTCTCCCAGCTCTACCCAAAGCAAGACAAAAGAAAAGGGAACTACAATCAACCACGGTGCAATGCGCAAGCAACATGATGCAAAACATGGCATGATAGGCGGGATGTCATATGCAATGTATATGCGTGCTTCAGAAAGGAAAGATTGAACCAGGCCTCAACTTGGAAAACCAAGTGCGCCTCTGGAAACATGAGTTGATTTTGATCAAAATCGATATAACGATCACCGGAATCGGATGCACGGTTTGCAAATGGCAAGCAAAACAATAAATGCACTATTCTGCGATTAACATCACGATGCCATCTAAAATGCAACAAGAAACTAAGCTACTACACTCTAACATAGCAACAAAGCACATGGAAGTTATCCACTCAAGATGCTTGACAAAAGATGAACACTGAGCTACGACTAATTCACACAATAGCAGGCTCAAACAAGCATGGCAAAAGTGCAAAAGATATCACGTTCACAGACTTGGTGAAAATAATAACATGTCAAGAATTAACATCAGGAAGCAATGTTTAGATCAAGATTGAGTCATGCTAGGGTACTCCATAATTGCAAACAAAGACTTGGATGGATAGATCTTAACAATATCTCAAAATCATCCTTACTAAACATGCTCAAAAGAGGCATGGATCACTCTGTAGCAACAAAAATACATGGCATAAAAATAACATCAGGGAAATGAATTAGAAGAATTCTAAGTCCCTGAAATCAACAACATCACGAGAGCTACTTTGCATGCTTGTGCTAGTCACCACATTGATCACAAAAATACATGGCAGACACCCCAGTAAGGATGGCATGGCATAGCCCAAAATACATGTAGGGCTCAAGTTCATAGGAGGCACACATTGAACATGGCAAAAATGACAAATGTCCATAATCTGATAAGAAATAGAAACTAACATTACATAGCACTCTGTAAACAGCATTTAGGGCATCAAGATGGACACAAACAAACATGGTGAATTGGAATGAAATGAAGATCACATTCAGACGAACAATTTGATATATCATACACGCAAAACGGAGCTACCGATGATGAGATATGGCATGATGAAATGTGCTAGAAGATAATGCAGACTTGGAGGAAAATCGAGTTCAACCCCTAGGGTTTCTTCTCAGATCCAAATCCAGCACGCACGCGAACCGAGGTGGCCGGATCCTCTCGCCAGAGTTGTTGCTGGACTTGCCGGAGAAAAGGAAGGCGGCCGGACTCGACGCCGGTGACCCGATCCGGCGAGGCGACGGCGAAGCGGAGAAGGCGGTGCGGGCACGGGCCTCGGGGCGGCGGAGGCGGCGGCGGACGAGGCCGGGACGAGGCGGCGGTTGGACGCGGCGGCGGGGTCGCGGCGGCGACGCTCGGGTGGCGCGGAGGAAGCTCGCGGGCGGCGCGCGGGCTGGGGAGGGCCCCGCCTAGGCCTGGCGGGCCGGCGAAGTGGGCACGGGCGGCAGGTGACTCATGAGGTGACACGTGGCGGCGGCGCGGCGGAGTTGGACATGTCCGGTCGTCACGGAGGTGTCCGGCAGCGGCAGGGAAGAATTCTAGGGTTTAGACCGCGGGAATTTTGGAGGGGAGCACCTATTTATAGATTCTGGGAGTTAGGAGAGTCCAAATGAGGTGCGGTTTTTGGCCACGTGATCGTGATCGAACAACCGATAGGATGGAGAGGGTTTGGATGGGTTTGGAGCCACTTTGGAGAGGTGTTGGGCAGAAACAGACATGAGGCCTTTACGTTTCCTCGGTCAACCATTGGAGTATCAAACGAAGTCCAAATGGCACTAAGCTTGACAGGCGGTCTACCGGTAGTATACCAAGGCCGCTTGGAAAGTCTCGGTCCAATCCGAGAACGTTTAACACCCACACACGAAAAGGGGCAAAAGGGGACGCCGGAGGACATAGGAGTGCTGGAATGCAAAACGAACAACGGCGAAAACGCTCGGATGCATGAGACGAACACGTATGCAAATGCGATGCACATGATGACATGGTATGAGATGCATGACATGGACAACATGCAAAACAAAGACAAAACCCAACCATGAGGGAATATCATAACTTAGAGCCAAAAATGGCAAGAGTTGGAATACAAATATGGCAAGTTACATACGGGGCGTTACAATACTCCACCACTACGAAAGGATCTCGTCCCGAGATCTAGGACTAGAAAAACTCCGGGTAATCGGAACGGAGGTGTTCCTCACGTTCCCAGGTGGCTTCACGGTCGGAATGATGTGACCACTTCACTTTTAGGAATTTGATAGACTTGTTGCGAGTCTTGCGCTTAGTTTCTTCAAGAATAACAACGGGATGCTCATGATAAGACAAGTCTTCTTGGAGATCAATCTCTTTGAAGTTGATGGTGCGGCCAGGAGTCTTGAAACAATTGCGAAGCTGAGACATGTGAAACACGTCGTGCACGTTTGCAAAGTTGGATGGAAGCTCAAGTTGATAGGCGAGATCGCCTCTTTTGCCAATGATCTTGAAAGGACCCACGTATCTAGGGGCAAGCTTCCCTTTGATACCGAAGCTACGAGTACCTTTCATTGGAGAGACGCGGAGGTAGACATGGTCCCTGATCTCGAAAGCCAAGTCACGATGCTTGCTATCATAGTAACTCTTCTGGCGCGATTGCGCGGCTTTGAGATTTTCACGAATGACTTTGCACATTTCTTCAGCCTCTGTGATCAAGTCATTGCCAAGAAGTTGGCGTTCACCAGTCTCTGACCAATTAAGTGGAGTACGACACTTTCTGCTATAGAGAACCTCGAATGGGGCCTTGCCCGAACTCGCTTGGAAGCTGTTGTTGTAGGATAACTCGGCATATGGAAGACAATCTTCCCACTTCATACCGAAAGAAATGACACATGCCCTGAGCATATCTTCAAGAATTTGATTGACTCGCTCGACTTGGCCACTAGTTTGAGGATGAAAAGTTGTGCTAAAGCGAATGTTGGTGCCCATGGCCTTCTTAAAAGAATCCCACAACTTAGAAGTGAAGATGCTTCCACGATCTGAAGATATCAGCTATGGAATGCCGTGCAGGGAGACAATCCTGGAGGTATATAGCTCTGCCACCTGAGCTACTGTGATAGATTCTTTGATAGGAAGAAAATGAGACACTTTTGTGAGCTTGTCGATGACAACGAAGATAGGATCATTGCCACGCTTGGACTTGGGAAATCCAGTCACGAAGTCCATCTCAATATGATCAAACTTCCATTCTGGAATGGCAAGAGGTTGGAGGAGACCAGCTGGTCGTTGGTGTTCTGCTTTCACTCTTCTGCAGACATCACATTTATTCACGAACTGAGCAATCTCGCGCTTCATTCGAGTCCACCAATACGACTGCTTGAGGTCATGGTACATCTTTGTACTTCCAGGATGAATAGAAAGGAGTGAATTGTGAGCCTCGTTCATAATGACTTTACGAAGGTCACCCTTAGGAACAACAATTAGATCCTCAAAGAAAAGAGTATCTTTCTCATCAAGGCGATAACACTTGTACTTGGGTTGGCTCTTGGCAATCCCAATCTTCACCTTCTTCACCATAGCATCAAGAAGTTGAGCCTCGCGAATCTGATCTTCCAAAGTAGGAGAGACTTGGAGGTTGGCAAGGAATCCTTGAGGAACAACTTGGAGATTAAGTTTGCGGAAAGCTTCACAAAGATCCGGTTGGAAGGGCTTGAGAATCAAACTGTTGCAGTAAGCCTTCCTGCTCAAAGCGTCAGCAATGACATTGGCCTTGCCTGGAGTATATTCAATACTCGGATTATACTCTTGAATCATTTTGACCCAACGAGTCTGCCTGAGGTTGAGGTTGGGCTAAGTGAAGATGTACTTGAGAATCTTATGATCAGTGAAGATGTACACTTTTCTTCCCAACAAGAGATGTCTCCAAGTTAAAAGAGCATGGACAACTGCCACCAACTCGAGGTCATGAGTGGGGTAGTTCTTTTCGTTGGGCTTCAACTGGCGAGAGGTCTAGGCCACAACTTTCTTCTCTTGCATTAACATAGCACCGAGACCTTGCAGGGAAGCATCACAGAAAACCTCGAATGGTTTGGATTCATCAAGAGGAGTCAGAACTGGAGATGTGACTAACTTCTCTTTGAGGGTGTTGAAAGCGATGTCACATTCAGGCGTCCAGACATACTTCACATGCTTCTGGAGGAGGTTGGAAAGAGGCTTCGCGATCTTAGAGAAATTCTCAACGAATCTTCGACAATAGCTTGCGAGCCCAAGGAAGTTGTGGAGTTGCTTCACATTCTGAGGCGGTTCCCAATTCACAATTGCAGACACCTTCTCGGGATTAACAGCTATGCCCTTGGCGGAGATGATATGCCCAAGGTAGAGAACCTCATCGAGCCAAAACTCGCACTTTGAAAACTTCGCATAGAACTGATGTTCTCTGAGTTTGTCGAGCACCAACCTCAAGTGCTTGGCATGATCCTCCTTGTTCTTGGAAAAGACCAAAATGTCATCGAGATAGACCAAGACGAAGTCATTTGTGTAAGGGTTGAAGATAAAGTTCATCATGCGAGAGAATGTTGGAGGAGCATTGACAAGGACGAAAGACATGACAGTGTATTCGTATGAACCATAGCTTGTTCTGAATGCTATCTCGGGGATGTCTTGTTCACGAATGCGAAACTAATGATAGGCCATACGGAGGTCAAGCTTGGAGAATACTTGAGCACCTTTGAGTTGTTCGAAAAGCTCATTGATGTTGGGAAGTGGGTAATTGTTCTTTATGGTCTTCTTGTTCAATGGACGGTAGTCGACACAAAGTCGGTCCGTTCCATCCTTCTTCTTGACAAAAAGAACACCACAACCCCAAGGAGAAGAACTCGGTCGGATGAGACCCATACACTCTTGTTCATCGAGTTGTTTCTTCAGCTCCTTCAACTCTTTCGGTCGAAGCTTGTAAGGACGTTTGCAAACAGGTTCTGTGCTAGGCTCAAGATCGATGACGAATTCAACTAGCCGGTGAGGAGGCATTCCTGGAAGCTCTTCTGGAAAGGCATCTTAATATTCACAAACGACGGGAATCTGAGAGATGGCATCCAACTCGCCCTACTCATTGAGAGAAAACAGTCGAATGGTATCATCACGGGCGGCAAAGACGATCACATCCTCAGACGAGTGTGTCATATGAATCTGCCTGGCAGCACAATCAAGTTGGGCCTTGTGTTAGAAAGCCAGTCCATGCCGAAAATTAGATCAATATCTGAGTCACCAAGAACTTTAGGAGAAGACAGAAACTTATAATCGCCCATCTTGATAGACACATCCGGAACGAAAACTCGAGAAGTCATTTGTTGGGCCGGAGAAACAATAGACAGAGGTGTCGGCAAAACTTGAGTAACCAAATCATGCATAGCCACAAAAGGTCTTGAAATGAAAGAATGCGATGCACCAGTATCAAAAAGGACTTTTGCAGGAATATCGTTAACAGGAAGGTTACCCATGATCACTTCTGACGAGTCCTCTGCCTGAGCTGCGTTCCTCATGTTGAACTTTGCAAACTTGGGATTATGCTTGACCACTACATTACTGGCAGATCTCACAGGAGGAGGAGGCGGAAGACGCCTCTGGTTGAAGCATTTGTTTGCATAGTGACGCTTCAGCTAACACTTGTTGCACGTAACCTCTTTAAGCGACGGTGATACAGAGCACTTGATCTTGGATCATGAGATGAAGCCTTGTTCTGAAAGGCTGGGTTGGGTGGGTGGGAAGATCCATTGCCACCTTTTTTCTTTTGCTGATAAGGCTGACGGAACGGAGGAGGAGGAGGCGACCAATACTTTTGCTGCTTAGCTGCCACTTGAGTTGAGGAAGAAGAAGGAGTTGCATCCCTGACTCTCTTCTTGGAAGCATCGCACTTGTGCTGAGCAACCTCTTGCTTCAGTGCCATGTTGTAGAATTCATCATACTTTTTCGGCTCAAAAAGAACGAGGGTTAGTTGCAGATCTTCTCTGAGGCCACCTCTGAACTAATAAATCATGCTCTTCTTGTCAGGGACG
Source organism: Triticum dicoccoides (assembly GCF_002162155.2). NCBI lineage: Eukaryota > Viridiplantae > Streptophyta > Magnoliopsida > Poales > Poaceae > Triticum > Triticum dicoccoides. Next base: position 358,398,227 of record NC_041390.1, on the reverse strand, counting down.
TCTTGTTTGGCGAAGCGAGCGAGCTTCTAGAACATGATGTTGTATTGGTAAACAGACAAGCTGCCTTGCTTCAGATTGCGGAACTCCTCACGCTTGCTCTCAACAACACTCTAAGGAATGTGGTGAGCTCTGAAGTCTTGGCGGAAATCATCCCAGGTAATCACACGACCTCCTCTGGAATCTTTGTATTGTTGATACCACTCAACAACTTGGTCTTTGAGTTGGAACGAAGCAAACTTGACAAATCCTCAGGCCTGACGTTGCTGCATTCAAAATGTTTGCAGATATCCACAAGCCAATCATCAGCGTCTGTGGCCTCGACACAGTTATTGAATGTCTTTGGCTGGTTTGCGAGGAACTAGTTGAGTGTAGCAAACTGAGTTTGATTGTTGCCATAGCCTTGATTTCCTTGGTTGCGCTCTTGCAAGAGTTGCATAATCAGCTGCGTGTTGGCGTTGGTAGCGGCCATCATAGCTTGCCATGCCTCCGGAGGTGGAGGTGGTAGCGGAGGTTCCGGATTCTAACGCATTGGAGGAGCCATCCTGAAGAGGGTGACATCCGTTAGCATCTTGAAAGACATATATTCAAGATGAATCAAATGGATTGAAATACTAGAGCTACATGAATTCCCACCTATGAAACTCCCGAAACTCTCCGGTTATGCAATCAGGTGTTGGGGATACAGGGGAAGCATAATATCTCACCCAAAACTAGCAAATCCTACATCCAGCTGTATCCGTCCTTCAACACATAACCAAGAAACCTTCGGAAATCATTTACCTCAACCTTCGAAAAGCATCTGTTATACGAGTTATGGCAATACTCCCGAACTCCCGCCCTAGTACTGGGTGGCGTCGAGGTTATCTCACCGACAACTGCATAAAAGAGATTTTCGATGTCGGCGAAACTCAGGTATTCCAGAACTGCAACGATAAAATTGTGACGACAACACCTCGGAGCTCAAATCCCCGGGACTCTGCCACAACCCCTAAATGCCAGGAGGCACCAAGAAGAATGTTCTGGTCACAAAACCATCGGAACGATTCCAAGACACCCGCGTGATCCTAATTTTTTTAGTGAAATTTGATAATAGAAGAGTCAAAATTCTATGTCAGGATGCCTCACCAAAGCGACGAAGGGACTGAGGAGTAAAATGAATCCTACTCTCTGATATATATAATCCTAAAAGACTCAAAACATTTTTCTAGACTCAACAAAGCCAGCGATTCGATCAAGCAGGGGGCTCCTAAGTCGGGGAAGGCTCTGATTACCAACTTGTAACACCCACGAAGCGGCTATATCTCCCACGTGTTGGAGCACGACTTAGAGGCATAACCGCATTGTAGGCATGTCGCAAGAGGGGTAATCTTTACACATCCCATGTACTTAATAAGAAAGAGGTACAGAGTTGGCTTATAATCGCCACTTCACACAATACATAAATATAGTATTACATCATCTAGATACAATCAAGGTCCGACTACGGAACCAAAATAAAGACAACCCCAAATGCGTAAGATCCCCGATCCCCCCCCCAACTTGGCTCCACTACTGATCGTCTGGAAAGGAAACATAGTAACATCATGAGTCCACATCGAACTCCCACTTCAGTTTAGTTGCATCCCCTGGAATGGCATCATCGACACCTGCATCTGGTTTTGGAAGTAATCTGTGAGTCATGAGGACTCAGCAATCTCACACCCTCGCGATCAAGACTATTTAAGCTCAATATGTAGGAAAAAGGTTGTGAGGTGGAGCTGCAGCAAGCACTTGCATATATGGTGGCTAACTTACACACATGAGAGCGAGAAGAGAAGGCGAAGAACGTTCTAGAATCTACGATCAAGAAGTGATCCAAAAACTACTTATGTTGAAGCATAACACGAGACCGTGTTCTCTTCCCGGACTTCGCCGAAAAGAGACCATCACGGCTACACACGCGGTTGATGCGTTTTAAATTAAGTTAAGTTTGAAGTTTTCTACAACCAGATATTAACAAATTCCCATCTGCCCATAACCGCGGGCACGGCTTTCGAAAGTTCAAATCCCTGCAGGGGTGTCCCAACTTAGCCCATTACAAGCTCTCACAGTCAACGAAGGATATTCCTTCTCCCAGGACGGCCCGATCAGACTCGTAATCCAGGTTACAAGACATTTCGACAATAGTAAAACAAGACCAGCAAAGCCGCCCGAATGTGCCAACAAATCCCGATAGGAGCTGCACATATCTCGTTCTCAGGGCACACCGGATAAGCAATCCGTACAACTAAAACCAACCCTCGAGTTTCCCAGAGGTGGCGCTGCAAGGGGCTCTAGTTTGGACCAACACTCAAAGGAGCACTGGCCCGGGGGTTTAAAATAAAGATGACGCTTGAGTCCGTGGAACCCAAGGGAAAAAGGCTAGGTGGCAAATGGTAAAACCAAGGTTGGGCCTTGCTGGAGGAGTTTTATTCAAGGCGAACTGTCAAGGGGTTCCCATTATAACCCAACCGCGTAAGGAACGCAAAATCAAGGAACAAAACACCGGTATGACGGAAACTAGGGCAGTAAGAGTGGAAAAAAACACCAGGCATAAGGCCGAGCCTTCCACCCTTTACCAAGTATATAGATTCATTAAAGTAGACAAGAAATAATAGTGATATCGCAACAATAAACATGTTCCAACAAGGAACAAACTCGAAGCTTCACCTGCAACTAGCAACGCTATAAGAGGGCTGAGCAAAGCGGTAACATAGCCAAACAACGGTTTGCTAGGACAAGGTGGGTTAGAGGTTTGACATGGCAATATGGGAGGCATGATAAAGCATGTGGTAGATATCGAGGCATAGGCGTAGCAATAGAGCGAGCAACTAGCAAGCAAAGATAGAAGTGATTTCGAGGGTATGGTCATCTTGCCTGCAAAGTTCTCTGAGTTGACGTAAGCTTGATCCTCGTAAGCATACTCAAAGGGTTCCTCGATCACGTACTCATCTCCCGGCTCTACCCAAAGCAAGACACAAGCAAAGGGAACCACAATTAACCACGGTGCAATGCGCAAGCAACATTATGCAAAACATGGCATGATATGCGGGATGTCATATGCAATGCATATGCGTGCTTCGGAAAGGAAAGATTGAAGCAGGCCTCAACTTGGCAAACCAAGTGCACCTCTAGAAAGATGAGTTGATTTCGGTCGAAATCGATATAACGATCACTGGAATCGGATGCACGGTTTGCAAATGGCAAGCAAAACAATAAAGGCACTATTCTGCGATTAACAACACGATGCCATCTAAAACGCAACATGAAACTAAGCTACTGCACTCTAACATAGCAACAAAGCACATGGCAGTGATCCACTCAAGATGCTTGACAAAATATGAACACTAAGCTACGGCTAATTCACACAATAGCAGGCTCAAACAAGCATGGCAAAAGTGCAAAAGATATCAGGTTCACAGACTTGGTGAAAATAACATGTCAGGAATTAACATCAGGAAGCAATGTTTAGAGCAAGATTGAGTCATGCTATGGTACTCCATAATTGCAAACAAAGACATGGATGGATAGAGCATAACAATATCTCAAAATCATCCTTACTGAACATGCTCAAAAGAGGCATGGATCACTCTGTAGCAACAAGAATACATGGCATAAAAATAACATCAGGGAAATGACTTGGAAGAATTCTAAGTCCCTGAAATCAGCAACATCACGAGAGCTACTTTGCATGCTTGTGCTAGTCACCACATTGATCACAAAAATACATGGCATACACCCCTGTAAGGATGGCATGGCATAGCCCAAAACACATGTAGGGATCAAGTTCATAGGAGGCACACATTAAACATGGCAAAAATGACAAATGTCCATAATCTGATAAGAAACAGAAACTAACATTACATAGCACTCTTGCAACAGCATTTAGGGCATCAAGATGGACTCAAACAAACATGGTGCAATGGAATGAAATGAAGATCACATCCAGACGAACAATTTGATATATCATACACGCAAAACGGAGCTACGGATGATGAGATATGGCATGATGAAATGTGCTAGAAAATAATGTAGACTTGGGGGAGAACGAGGTCAACCCCTAGGGTTTCTTCTCAGATCCAGATCCAGCGCGCACGCGAACCGAGGTGGCCGGATCCTCTCACCAGAGTTGTTGCCAGACTTGCCGGAGAAGAGGGAGGCGGCCAGACTCGACGCCGGTGACCCGATCCGGCGAGGCGACGGCGGAGCGGAGAAGGCGGCGCGGGTGCGGGCCTCGGGGCGGCGGAGGCGGCGGCGTACGAGGCGGCGGTCGGAAGCGATGGCGGTGGCGCACCGGCGGTGGGGTCGCGGCGGCGGCGCTCGGGTGGCACGGAGGAAGCTCGCGGGCGACGCGCGGGCTGGGGAGGGCCCCGCCTGGGCCTGGCGGGCCGGCGAAGTGGGCGCGGGCGGCAGGTGACTCACGAGGCGACACGTGGCGGCGGCGCGGCGGAGTTGGACATGTCCGGCCGTCACGGACGTGTCCGGCAGCGGCGGGGAAGAATTCTAGGGTTTAGACTGCGGGAATTTTGGAGGGGAGCACCTATTTATAGATTCTGGCAGTTAGGAGAGTCCAAATGAGGTGCGGTTTTTGGCCACGCGATCGTGATCGAACAACCGATAGGATGGAGAGGGTTTGGATGGGTTTGGAGCCACTTTGGAGAGGTGTTGGGCTGCAACAGGCACGAGGCCTTTACGTTTCCTCGGTTAACCATTGGAGTATCAAACGAAGTCCAAATGGCACGAAGCTTGACAGGCGGTCTACCGGTAGTATACCAAGGCCGCTTGGCAAGTCTCGGTCCAATCCGAGAACATTTAACACCCACACACGAAAAGGGGCAAAAGGGGACGCCGGAGGACATAGGAGTGTCGGAATGCAAAACGGACAACGGGGAAATGCTCGGATGCATGAGACGAACACGTATGCAAATGCAATGCACATGATGACATGGTATGAGATGCATGACATGGACAACATGCAAAACGAAGACAAAACCCAACCACGAGGGAATATCATAACTTAGAGCCGAAAATGGCAAGAGTTGGAATACAAATATGGCAAGTTATATACGGGGCATTACACAAAGGTAGAAATCAAGAAAGAGCATCAAGTGTTGATGGTTAACAAGATAACAAGTTTCAAGAAAAGGGGCAAGGGAAAGAAAGGGAACTTCAAGAAGATTGGCAAGCAAGTTGCCACTCCCATGAGGAAGCCTAAAGCTAGACCTAAACCTGAAACTGAGTGCTTCTACTACAAAAGAAATGGTCACTGTAAGCGGAACTGCCCCAAAAATTTGGCGGATAAGAAGGATGTCAAAGTGAACAAAGGTATATTTGATATACATGTTATTGATGTGTACTTTACTAGTGTTCATAGTAGCCCCTGGGTATTTGATACCGGTTCAGTTGTTAAGATTTGTAACTCAAAATAGGAGCTGGAAAATGAAAAAATACTAGTTAAGGGCGAGGTGAGGATGTGTGTTGAAGTGATTCCAAGGTTGATAATATCACCATTGCACACCCCCTTTACCTTCGGGATTAGTGTTGAACCTAAACTAAATTTTATTTGGTGTTTTCATTGAGCATGAATATGATTGGATCATGTTTATTGCAATACGATTATTCATTGGAGTCAAAGAATAATTGTTATTCTATTTACATGAATAAAACCTTCTATGGTCATACACAATATGAATGGTTTATTGAATCTCGATCGTAGTGATACACATATTCAGAATATTGATGCCAAAATATGCAAAGTTGATAATGATCCTGCAACATACTTGCATCACTACCGTTTAGGTCATATTGGTGTAGATCGCATGAAGAAACTCCATACAGATGGGTTTTTGGAATCACTTGATTATGAATCATTTGATACTTGCGAACCATGCCTCATGATCAAGATGACTAAAACTCCGTTCTCTAGAACAATGGAGGGAGCTAATGACTTATTAGAAATAATACATACGGATGTGTGAGGTCTAATGAGTGTTGAGGCACGCGACAGGTATCGTTATTTTTTGACCTTCACAGATGATTTGAGCACATATGGGCATATCTACTTAAGGAAACACAAGTCTGAAACATTTGAAAAGTTCATGGAATTTCAGAGTGAAGTGGAGAATCATCGTAACAAGCAAATAAAGTTTCTATGATCTGATCACGGAGGCGAATATTTGAGATAAGAGTTTGGCCTTCATTTAAAACAATGTGGAATAGTTTCACAACTCATGCCACCTGGAACACCACAGTGTAATGGTGTGTCCGAATGTCGTAACCGTACTTTATTAGATATGGTGTGATCTATGATGTCTCTTACTGATTTACCATTGTCGTTTTGGGGTTATGCATTAGAGATAGCTGCATTCATGTTAAATAGGGCACCGTCTAAATCCGTTGAGATGGTACCATATGAACTATGGTTTGGCAAGAAACCTAAGTTGTCGTTTCTTAAAGTTTCGAGTTGCAATGCTTATGTGGAAAGTTTCAGCCTGATAAGCTCGAACCCAAATCGGAGAAGTACATCTTCATGAGATACCCAAAAGGAAACTGTTGGGTACACCTTCTACCACAGATCCAAAGGAAAGATATTTGTTGCTAAGAATGAAACCTTTCTAGACAAAGAGTTTCTCTCGAAAGAAGTGACTGGGAGGAAAGTAGAGCTTGATGAGGTAGTTGTACCTACTCTCAAATTGGAAAGTAGCACATCAGTGAATTCCATTCCCATGATGCCTACACCAACTAGAGAGGAAGCTAATGATAATGATCATGAAACTTCAGATCAAGTTACTACCGAACCTCATAGGTCAACTAGAGCACATTCCGCACCAGAATGGTACGCTAATCATGTTCTGGAAGTCATGTTACTAAACAATGACGAACCTACGAATTATGAAGAAGCTATGATGAGCCCAGATTCCGACAAATGGCTTGAAGCCATGAAATCTGATATAGGATCCATGTATGAGAACAAAGTGTGGAATTTGGTGGACTTTCCCAATGATCGGCAAGCCATTGAGAATAAATGGATCTTCAAGAGGAAGACGGATGCTGATGGTAGTGTTACTATCTACAAAGCTCGACTTGTCACAAAAGGTTTTCGACAAGTTCAAGGTGTTGACTACGATGAGATTTTCTCACTCGTAGCGATGCTTAAGTCTGTTCGAATCATTTTTGCGATTGCCACATTTTATGAAATCTGGCAAATGGATATCAAAACTGCATTCCTTAATGGATTTCGTAAAGAAGAGTTGTATATGATGCAACCAAAAGGTTTTGTCGATCCTAAAGGTGCTAACAAAGTGTGCGAACTCCGGTGATCCATCTATGGACCGGTGCAAGCATCTCGGAGTTAGAATATACACTTTTATAAGGTGACTAAAGCATATGGTTTTATAAAGACTTATGGTGAAGCCTGTATTTACAAGAAATTGAGTGGGAGCTCTGTAGAGTTTTTGATATTATATGTGGATGACATATTATTGATTGGAAATGATATAGAATTTCTGGATAGCATAAAAGGATACTTGAATAAGAATTTTTCAATAAAAGACCTCCGTAAAGCTACTTATATATTAGGCATCAAGATCTATAAAGATATATCAAGACGCTTGATAAGATTTTCAATGAGTACATACCTTGACAAGATTTTGAAGGAGTTCAAAAGGGATCAGTCAAAGAAGGAGTTCTTGTCTGTATTGCAAGGTGTGAAGTTGAGTAAGACTCAAAGCCCGACGACAACATAAGATAGACAGAGAATGAAAGACATTCCCTATGCCTTAGCCATAGGTTCTATAAAGTATGCCATGCTATGTACCAGACCTATTGTGTACCTTGTCATGAGTTTGGTACGGGAGTACAATAGTGATCCAGAAGTAGATCACTAGATAACAATCAAAATTATCCTTGGAGGACTAAGGAAATGTTTCTTGGTTATGGAGGTGGCAAATAGTTCATCGTAAAGGGTTACGTCAATGCAAGCTTTGACACTAATCCGGATGACTCTGAGTCTCAATCTGGATACATACTAAAAGTGGGAACAATTAGCTAGAGTAGCTCCGTGCAGAGCATTGTAGACATAGAAATTTGCAAAATACATACGGATCTGAATGTGGCAGACCCGTTGACTAAACCTCTCTCATAAGCAAAACATGATCACACCTTAGTGCTCTTTGGGTATTAATCACATGGTGAGGTGAACTACATTATTGACTCTAGTAAACCCTTTGGGTGTTGGTCACATGGCGATGTGAACTATTGGTGTTAATCACATGGCGATGTGAACTACATTATTGACTCTAGTGAAAGCGGGAGACTGGAGGAAATATGCGCTGGAGGAAATAAATTTCTTATTTTATATTTCCCTATATCATGATAAATTTCTATTATTCATGCTAGAATTGTATTAACCGAAAACTTGATACATGTGTGGATACATAGACAAAACACCATGTCCCTAGTAAGCCTCTACTAGACTAGCTTGTTAATCATTAGGAGAATTGATGAACGGGATCACATCATTAGGAGAATGATCTGATGGACAAGACCCATCCGTTAGCTTAGCATATTGATCATTTAGTTTTATTGCTATTGCTTTCTTCATGTCAAATACATATTCCTTCTACTATGAGATTATGCAACTCCCGGATACCGGAGGAATACCTTGTGTGCTATCAAACGTCACAACGTAACTGGGTGATTATAAAGATGCTCTACAGGTATCTCCTAAGGTGTTTGTTGGGTTGGCATAGATTAAGATTAGGATTTGTCACTCTGAGTATCGGAGAGGTATCTCTGGGCCCTGTCGGTAATACACATCATAAGAAGCCTTGTAAGCAAAGTGACTAATGAGTTAGTTATGGGATGATGTATTACAGAACAATTAAAGAGACTTGCCGGTAACAAGATTGAACTAGGTATAAAGATACCGACGATCGAATCATACCGATGACAAAGGGAATAACGTATGTTGTCATTACAGTTCGACCGATAAAGATCTTCGTAGAATATGTAGGAACCAATATGAGCATCTAGGTTCCGCTATTGGTTATTGACCAGAGTGGTGTCTCGGTCATGTCTACATAGTTCTCGAACCCGTAGGGTCGGCACGCTTAACGTTCGATGACGATTTTGTATTATATGAGTTATGTGATATGTTGATCGAATGTTGTTCGGAGTCTGGGATGAGATCACGGACATGACGAGGAGTCTCGAAATGGCCGGGAGGTAACGATTGATATATAGGACGATAGTATTCGGACACCAGAAGTGTTCTGGAGAGTACCGGGTACATATCGGGTCACCGGAAGGGGTTCCGGGCACCCCGACAAAGATACGGGCCTAATGAGCCAAGAGGGGAAACACAACAGCCAGCAGGGGCTGCTGCACCCCCCGTATGGGTCGGACCTGAGGGAAAGGTAAAGAGGGGCAGAGAGAAGGAAGGGGAGGGATTCATCCCCCCCCTTCATTCCCTCCTCCCTCCTCTATCCTTCCCCCTCCGGTGGATATGGTAGGGGGGCGAATTGGACAAGGCCCCCAAGTAGGATTCCTCCTACTTGGGGCGCCCCTTGGCTGTCCCCCTCCCCCTCCCACCTATATATACGTGGGGATGGGGCGCCTAGAACACACACCAATAACTTATAGCTGTGTGTGGCGCCCCCCTCCACAGTTTACGCCCACGGTCATATCTTTATAGTGCTTAGGCGAAGCCCTGCGTGGATCACTTCACCATCACTATCACCATGCCATCGTGCTGACGGAACTCTCCCTCGACACTTTGCTAGATCAAGAGTTCGAGGGATGTCATTGAGCTGAACGTGTGCAGAACTCGGAGGTGCCGTACATTCGGTGCTTGATCGGTCGAAACGAGAAGAAGTTCGACTACATCAACTTCGTTGTCAAATGCTTCCGCTTTTGATCTACGAGTGTACGTGGACACACTCTCCCCCTCTCGTTGCTATGCATCTCCTAGATAGATCTTCCATGAGCGAAGGATTTTTTTTATATTGCATGCTACGTTTCCCAACACCCTCTCCCGTACAGGATCACAAGAGGCGGGGTTTCAGAGGCATGTTGTCTCACTTTCTAGTGCACACTAGGAAGAGAGATGGGAAAGAGATAGGAGGATCAATGGTTTGAAATGAGATGAAGAGTTGTTGTGCTTGCCTATAGAGGAGCGACCTCTTATATACACGAGAAGAGTTGAAACTGGACCTTTATTAGTAGAAGAGAAACCGGTGCAATAAACCCCATTAAACAGACACACTAAAAACCATTAAGGAGAGAAGAAACAAGCACAATAAAAATCACATGAAGTGTTCAGCTTCTTCTCCCATTTATGCGACAATCGCTCCAACTTTCTTTTCGCATGATAAAACAACACATATATGTGGCATGGGACAATTTTCCACACAACCTTGTCGTGCATGAATGGGCCACATGAGGCTCTTGGGTTTACTTTGAATTATTGGTAGAAGATATGAATTATTATATGGGCTAGGGCCAAATAATTCCCACAACCCCCCACCAGATCCTAGAGGCACATAAAAAATGCCTATGGTTCCAAAACATTGTTTATATATTGGCGTTTAGGTGGAGACTGTTAAGTTGAATTTCCACCTAGAACTCCATGCTACACTCGTTCACAACTTGAACAGTGGACTACGACTTGAACTACAAGATTGTTGCAAACAAGTTTCACGTAAAAGCCTTGACCGATACTAGACCGCTGAAAACTTTCCCGCGGGTAGGAGCATATATGTCATACTTTGGGGCCTCTTCACGAGTTAATTAGAGAACACCCAACTCTCACAGACCGCGACTTTTAATAGTCTAACTGATATAGGTGTGTTCTTTCTATATGTTCTGTAGGACAACATCATTGCCTGCCCAAGCCATTCAGAACACATTAAGATAAATATCAACCTTCCATACAGATTAGAAGAAAGTTGCATCAAACGGAGTGTATTTTTATCAAATATATATTCTCCTCTCAGTTATCCAATAGCTTGTCTCGCCAATTCTAATTCACGGGATGTCCGATCACAAAGAATGGGTTACCACCATGAACAACTTATGCAGTGGGTCTCAATTCCATCTCCTTCGATGCATTGTATATCACATTTTGTGATAAACCCTTTGTGAAGGGATCTGCCATATTCTTCGATGTGTTTATATAGTCCAACGCTACAACTCTGGAGTTTCTCATGAACCTGACAGATTTCAGTCTCCTTCTCACATGTCTTGATGACTTCTTATTATCATTAGAACAATTTACCTTGACGATCATAGTTTGATTACCACAATTCATTAGAATAGTTGGTATTGGTTTTTCAACCACCGACAAGTCCATCAAAAGTTCTCAAAGCCATTCTGCTTCAATTGTTGCCGTGTCTAATGTTGTGAGGTGTGCTTCCATTGTTGACCTTCTTAAGATGGTCTCCTTGCAAGAATTCGTGGAAACAGTGACACCACCAAGTGTAAACACATAACCACTTGTCTCTTTAAGCTCATCAGCATCAGATATCCAATTCGCATCACTATAACCTTCAAGTACCCTTGGATACTCGGTATAGTGAAGTCCATAACTCGCAGTTCCTATTAGATAGCGCATTATTCTCTCAAGTGCATGCCAACATCTCCCGGGTTTGAAACAAACCGACTTAGTTTACTCGCAGAAAATGAGATGTCAGGCCTCGTAGCACTGTCTAAATACATAAACGAGCCAATGATTTGGGAATATCTCAATGGATACTTTGTTTCTCCTTCGTTCTTCTGAATCAAAATAATCGGATCATAAGGTGTTGGAGAATTTTTGCAATATGAATATCCAAAGCGATCCAGTACCTTCTCCACATAGTGAGACTGCAACAGAGTGATCCCACCATCACCACCTCTTAAAAGCTTGATGTTCAAGGTAACATTAGCTACTCCAAGGTCTATCATCTCAAAGTTTTGATTCAGAAAATCTTTCACTTACTCAATGACCTTGAGATTTGTTCCAAATATAAGTATGTCGTCAACATACAAACATAATATAACTCCCTCGCCCCCACCATGGCGATAGTACACACACTTGTCGGCTTTGTTTGCAACAAAGCCCATAGATGCCAAAGTTATTTAAAACTTCTCGTGTCATTGCTCAGGTGCTTGTCCCAAACCATACAAAGAGTTTAACAATTTGCACACTTCCTTCATGGACATCTACTACAAAACCATCAGGTTGTTACATGTTAATTTCCTTCTCCAACTCTCCATTTAGGAAAGTAGTCTTAATGTCCATTTGATGAACGAGAAGATTGTGTGAGGTAGCCAATAACAGTAGTACTCCAATAGTGGCCAATCAGGCCATAGGTGCATAAGTATCAAAGAAATCTTCACCTTCTTTTTGGGTATATCCTTTGGCTACAAGTCGTGCCTTGTAATTTTCAATCGTACTATCAGGCCTAAGCTTTTTCTTAAACACCCACTAACACCCTACAGGTTTACACCCATAAGGACGATCAGTGATCTACCATGTTCCGTTAGTCATGATGGAATCCATCTCACTACGCACAACTTCTTTCTAGTAGTCAGCATCAGAAGATGCATAAGCTTCTGAAATAGAAGGTGGAGTATCATTCACGAGATACACAATTGTCACGCCAATATGCGATCCTATATCAGAGGAACTCGGAGATCCCACCGAGGATAGAGCCACATATTGAAGATGCTTTGCAAGGTGGATATCATTACATCGTACCATATTTAACACAATTGGGGATAGATACAATGGCATACAAACGCCACATGAATACATCAATCATCATATAGAGGAGCAACATCCGACTACGGATGTAACACAAATGAAAACTCAAACAACATCCACCCTGCTAGCCCAGGCTGCCGATGAGGAACCTATCCCTCCATCGAAGAAGAAGAAGCAGAAGAAGAACTCCAAAACAAGAAAGCATCGCTCTCACGTCATATCATTGCATTACCTGTACCCACATTTGTTGTTGTAGTAATCTGTGAGCCACGAGGACTTAGCAATCCCATTACCATGGGTATCAAGACTAGCAAAGCTTAATGGGTATGGAATGGATAAGTGGTGAGGTTGCGGCAGCACTAAGCATTGTATGGTGGCTAACTTATGAATACAAGAGTAAGAAGTGTAACAACGCATAATTGCCGCACCTAGTAATGATCAATAAGTGATCATGAACTACTTATTAATCAATCATAACACCACCATGTTCTCTTCCCGAACTCCTTCGAAAAGAGATGGTCACGGTTACGCATGCGGTTGGTGTATTTTATTTCGTGTTTAGTGTCAAGTTCTCTACAACCGGATATTATAAATTTCCAATCTGCCACATAACCATGGGCACGGCTCTCGAAAAGATTTAAAACCCTGCAGGGGTGCTCCAAGTGGTCCATTATAAATTCCACGCGCATCCGGTGGAACATCCTCACGTCATGAAGAACATGATTCTTACGATAAGGAATTCTGGTGGACCTGCCTCTCAAACAAAGGTAAAAACTAAACTAGCAAGACCACCCGATGTGCCGACATATCCCGATAGGAGCCACGCGTATTTCTTTCTCAGGGCACACCGGATGTGAAAGATGTCGGGTTGGCTGAGACCCCGGTTGCCCCAGGGGCGCCGGACATCGCCCAGTTTGGACCAACACCATCAGTATTGTCCCCCTATATTATGTTGAATTAAGATTCCTTGGGGACGCGACCCCCTATGCTAATTAATTAATTATAAGTATTATTATGTTGGCAAATTTTAAAACCAAAGTTGGGCCTTGTTGGACAAGTTCTTTCCTAAGCGACTAGTCAGGGGGTTCCCATACACCCACATGTGTTAGGAGCGCTCATCAAGGAACATAACACCGGTATGACGGAAACTAGGGTGTCAAGAGTGGAACAAAATACCAGGCAAACGTTCAAGCCTTCAACCCTTTACAAGTATATAGATTCATTAATTAGATAAGAGATATTGTGATATCCCATGGTATCCATGTCCCAACATGGAACAACCTACACTGCACATTGCTACCTCTTGAGCTTGCATTGGTTTTTCCCTTGAAGTGGAAAGGGTGATGCAGCAAAGGAGCATAAGTATTTCCCTCAGTTTTGAGAACCAAGGTATCAATCCAGTAGGAGACTACGCAACAAGCCATCGAATACCTGCACAAACAAACACCAACTTGCAACCAACGAGAAAGGGGTTGTCAATCCCTTCATGTTTATTCGGAAAGTGAGATCTGATGGAGATGGATAAACGGTAAAGTAATATTTTTTGGTATTTTTGGTTTATGGAACGGAAAGTAAAGATTGCAAAGGAATGTAAATAGTAAACTAGAATTGTAGATTGGAAACTTATATGATGGAAAATAGACCCGGGGGCCATAGGTTTCACTAGTGGCTTCTCTCAAGATTGAAATTATTACTGTGGGTGAACAAATTACTACCGAGCAATTGATAGAAAAGTGCAAAGTTATGACAATATCTAAGGCAATGATCATGAATATAGGCATCACGTCCGTGTCAAGTAGATCAAAACGGTTCTGCATCTACTACTATTACACCCACATTGACTGACTCGTGCCTGCATCTAGAGTATTAAGTTCATAATAATAGAGTAACACATTATGCAAGATGACATGATGTAGCGGGATTAACTCAAGCAATATGATGAAAACCCCATCTTGTTATCCTCCATGGCAACAGTACAATACGTGCCTTGCTGCCCCTACTGTCACTGGGAAAGGACACCGCAAGATTGAACCCAAAGCTAAGCACTTCTCCCATTGCAAGAAAAGCCAATCTAGTCGGCCAAATCAAATCGATAGTTCGAAGAGACTTGCAAAGATATCAAATCATGCATATAAGAATTCAGAGGAGATTCAAATAATATTCATAGATAAGCTGAACATAAATCCACAATTCATCGGATCTCGACAAACACACTGGAAAAGAGTATTACAATGAACAGATCTCCAAGAACATCAAGGAGAACTTTGTATTGAGAATCAAAGATAGAGAAGAAGCCATCTAGCTACTAGCTATGGACCCGTAGGTCTGAAGTAAACTACTCACGCTTCATCGGAGAGGCATGGGTGTTGATGTAGAAGCCCTCAGTGATCGTTTCCCCCTCTAGCAGGATGCCGGAAAAGGCCCCATGATGGGATCTCACTGAGGGAGTCCTGGACTAAGGGTTCCTCGGGCGTCCGGACTATTAGCCATGGGCTGGACTGATGGGCTATGAAGATACGAAGACCGAAGACTGTACCAGTGTCCGGATGGGGCTCTCCTTGGCGTGGAAGGCAAGCTTGGCGACCGGATATGTAGATTCCCTTCTTTGTAACCGACCTTGTGTAACCCTAGATCCTTCCTGTGTCTATATAAACTAGAGGACTTAGCTCGGATAGGGGAGATTCATTATCATAGCCATGCAAGCTAGACTTCTAGGGTTTAGCCATTACGATCTCAAGGTAGATCAACTCTTGTAATACTCATACTCATCAATATCAATCAAGCAGGGCGGAGGGTATTACCTCCATAGTGAGGGCCCGAACCTGGGTCAACATCGTGTCCCTTGTCTCCTGTTACCATCGACCTTAGACGCACAGTTCGGGACCCCCTACCCGAGATCCGCCGGTTTTGACACTGACATTGGTGATTTCATTGAGAGTTCCACTGTGCTGTCGCCAAAAGTTTTGATGGCCCCTTCAATTGTCAATAATGACGCTGTCCAAGGAGAAAATTTCTTCCCCGAACAAATCTTTGTGTTTGGCGGCTTCGCATTGCGGGCCAATTCACTTGGCCATCTGGAGCGGATCGAAAGCTATGTCCCTGGCCATCGGGTCAGATTTGGGAGCTTGAACTGCGTTGCAAACATCCGTGAAGACTTGATCTTCGCCGAATTCGAGACCGCGGCTGCCACCCCCGGTCACCCCGATGATAATGACCTAAATCTGTCATTAGACCGCATCCAGGAGATCGCTCCTATAACCGCTCTGGCCTTAGAGCCGGAGCAGACTGTGCCATTCGAGGATGGGAGGATCAACCCCACCACAGAGGCCACGGATTCTACGGCGTTGGAGCCGCACATAGACTTAACCTCTCACGACATCTTTGTCACCAGAACTCCAGACTCATCTCCGGCCGTAAGTTCCGAACCACGTTAGCCCGCGGATGCCGAACTTGATCATTTATCGATCTTCGAGTTCAGCGCCACAGACATCTTCCAGCACTCGCCTTTGGGCAACATGCTAAACTCATTAAAAAACATGTCCTTAGCAAAGGACCCGCAACCGAATTATATCTGGTTTGAACCAGGGGCTGATGATGGGGAATTTCACTCCCCACCCACCATGCACTACATAGCCACTATCGACGACTTAACCGACATGCTCGATTACGGCTCCGAAGACATCCACGGTATGGACGATGATGTGGAGGAGGAACATGGCAAAAACCCACCACTTATCGGACGTCGGACGGCCACTTCTTCGTACAACGTATACATGGTGGACACACCTAGAGAACCTCATGACGATGAGAAAGAAGATCTAGTTGAGGGTAAACCTGCTGGAACACAGCCTAGACACCGACGTCAGCAGCGCCGCTCTAAGTCACGCCGTGCAAAAGACAGCAACACCGGCACCGGAGAAAATAATACTCCGGATGATAGTAAAGACAATGAAGGTCCCATTGGGCCAACGTCTGAACAGAATGAATGGGAAGACGGGCACAATAACACTGATGAAGAGGCCATACACGAAGACTCGGAGGACAGTAATTATCTTCCGCTCTCCGAGGATAAGGAGAGCCTCGGGGACGAGGATTTCATCGTGCCCGAGGAACCTCTCAAGCAGGAGCGCTTCAAGCGCTGGCTAAAAGCCACTTCAAGAAGCCTGAAAAAGAAGCAGGTGCAACTTCAAGCTGATCAAGATCTACTAAATGATAAATGGACTGATGTCCTCGCAGCGAAGAATACAACCATAAGAGCCTAGCCAAAAGTTACCAGAAGCGCAAATTACTACCTCAGTTCGACGATGAGGCACTAGAGGTCATACCATCATCACGCAATAGGGCTGACAGAATACCACGTGGCCGGGATAAAGCGGCAACTCAAGCCGAGCACCAGCCCGCCCCGCCTAATTATAACGGCAAAGATAAAACAGCTCTCGGTCACAAATATGACCTCCGGTAGGACCGGAATAACAGAGCGGGGCATACCATATTGATCTATGGATCACAAGGACGTGCCTCGACATGCGGCGATGGCTACCTATTTGGACATGACAAAAGCAGCCACACTCGGGCTGAAGACCGCAAATGGACTCCATCGGAGGTACGTCGCAGTGTGGCCCAATATAGAGGCGCCGCACACCAGCTTTGCTTCACAGACGAAGTAATGGAGCATGAATTCCCAGACGGGTTCAAAGTCATGAATATTGAATCATATGATGGAACAACGGATCCCGCGGTATGGATCGAGGACTTCCTCCTCCATATCCACATGGCCCGCGGAGATGACCTTCATGCCATCAAATACCTACCACTAAAACTCAAAGAACCAACTCGGCACTGGTTAAACAGCCTGCCGGAAAACTCTATTGGCAGCTAGGAAGATTTTGAGGACGCCTTTCGTGACAACTTCCAAGGAACATATGTCCGGACACCGGCCGCTGATGACTTAAGTCACATTGTCCAGCAGCCCGGAGAGTCGGCCAGGAAACTCCGGACTAGGTTCTTAGTTAAAATGAACCAAATCGTCGACTGTCCGGATGCGGAAGCCCTTGCAGCCTTCAAACATAGCGTCCGGGATGAATGGCTTGCACGCCACCTCAGTCAAGAAGGACCTAAATCCATGACAGCCCTTACCGCTCTAATGACTCGCTTTTGAGCGGGGGAAGACAACTGGCTCGCTCGTAGAAGCAATAGCACCAGCGACTCGGGCACCTCCAAAATCCGAGACGGCAATGGCAAACCACGACGAATCAAACACAACAGTCACAATGATAATGACAGATCATGCGACACATCGGTCAACGCCGGATTCAGCAATCCCAAACCCGGTCAACGGAGAAATCCATTGAAGGCGAACCAAGATGGACCATCCAACCTAGACAGGATACTGGACTGACCCTGCCAGATTCATGGACACCCGATAAACCAGCTAATCATACCAACAGAAGCTGTTGGGTCTTAGCAGGTCGGCAAGCTCAATGCCGAATACAAGGGGAGGGGGCCGCCAGGCGATAGGAATGATGGAAGGGTTCACCAACCAAATACCGGGGGTCAGAAGCAATTTCCCCCCGAGGATTGATCAATCACGAAGCGGAAATAGCAGTTCGGCTTCCGCCGCCCACTTCATATACCCGGAAAATTTGTGTCACGCATACATCACTACACACTCAAGATACCATGGGCATGGGCGGAAGCACAATACGGACAAGCCTGCAAGCATTCCAGTAACATTTTTATCTACTTTCCTTTCTCTTTCTTTTCTCTTAAAAACAGGTGACGCAAAGGACAAACATATAAACTGACTCCATTGGAGTTCGGATCCATACACTCACCAAAGGGGCTATTCCCGTCAAGGAGTCCCTTCACCGCGGACAGGCGGCGCAGACGTGCTACAGGAGGTCCAAAATTACTTTTTGTAGACCACACTCTCTATTTCGAGCCTGTAAAGTGCCTTTTTCCTCTTCCTTTGACCCCTGGCATATTAAATAACTGGGGTTGCAGCTTTGTTATCTATATACATGAATGGCACATCACTCAGATCCCACTAAAAATAATCCATTCTTTTTCTAAAGGACCGAGTTTTGCCCCTACGGTTGTTTCAAACATACACTTCCTGCTAACTTGCCAGGGGCTCGGCATGGGAACAAGCGAGTTGCCGACAAGTCTGAACAACTCTATAGCGTACTTTGGCATCGTGAGTTTGGCCTTATATGCATCAGCTCCGAATCATGTCTTGGGTCAATAGTTGGGTTGCCTGGCTCCTGTGCTTGCTATCCTACGTTTTGCTCTATCGGCTAGGGTAGTAAAGGGAGAACTACTGCGATTGTGCTTCCGGTTCACCTGGTTAAGCACCTCAGTAGAGAAAGCCGAAAACTGACTATCATGATGCGGCGAGAGCTGGTCAACCACTCGATGACTTATCAGAATCTTTAGCGATTCCTCCGTGTTACATGAAGGACCTCTTTTTGGTTAAACATGTAAACGCATCGTACGAGTAAGCCGCATACATACATACCAGGGGCTATGTCGTAGTCCCACCATAAAACTCCTATGGCTAAGTGAAAGTGTTAACGCCCTATAGTCTGGTTGCCTGGTGCACCGCATTGACACCTCCTTCACAGAGCAAGACATTGGGTCAAGAGTCATCAGATACTTTTTACGAACACCCCCATACTTCCTATGAGGGGGCTGAAGCCGACGACTAGAAAACTTTCAGATCATATACAAACGGCCGCACAGGAGGAACAAAATCCTTTAGGCAAAATAAAAAACATAGACTAATTACAACAATCGTCTTTTACAATTCGTAAATAATTCACCCGATCATTATGCCTTTCGAACATTGACCCTCTATCAAGCGGGCAACCTCTAAGACGTCCTCAAAATAATGCTCTGGTGCGTGATGGTCCTTGCCCTTGGGTGGACCCTGCGCTGCAACATCGACGACCTTCATCTTCCCGCAATATGTCTTGACTCGGGCAAAGGCCATCCGTGCACCTTCAATGCACGCCGACCGCTTTACGGCGTCGATACGTGGCACCGCATCAGCAAGCCACCGCACCAAGCCAAAATAACTATTCGGAATTGGCTCAGTCGGCCACAGCTGAAGTATGACGTTCTTCATGGCAGGCCCAAACATCCTGTGAAGCTCGGCCCATTGGGACATTTGTTCATTCAGTAGCAGAGGGTGTTTTGATACGTCGAACCGTGACCAGAAAAGCTTCTCCGTCGCATACCCCTCTTGCGCTTGGTAAAACTGTGCGGCATCGGATGAACTCTTTGGCAAGTCCAAAAACACGTCTGGAGAACTCCACACTTGGTTAAGCTGAGCATAATTCGGATCTCCGAACTTAGTCTATAATAAAAAGGGCTTACCAGCCGCAATCTCCCCAGCTTGCTGGATCTCCTCACGAGCTGCACTGGATTCAGACCACGCTTCTCTTGCCTCTCGTAAGGCCTTGTCAAGTTCAGCCATTTTGGCTTAATTTTGCTTCTCAAGAAGTTCACAACGGCTAGCAGCATTTTTCAGTTCAAGCGTCATCATGGATATCTTCTCCTCATCTTGGCGCTGAGCAGCTTGTGCGGATCTTAACTCAGCCGATGCCTTCTCGGCAGCTGCATCACTAAACCGGGCCCGCTCCTTGGCCCGCGCCAGCTACGCTCGAAGAATTTCAACGGCGGCAGCACGATCTGCAGTCATGCATATTCTAGTATATAACTTTCAGCGTCATGCTTACATAACAAAAATGTACTTGAAGGGATTGCCCCGAATACATACCTCGCGCCTCGTCAAGACGCATATTGATTAACGCAATGTCATCCCCGGCCACGTCATGCTTCCGATGTAGCTCAGTAATATCCGTAGTCTGGGAAGTAGCCAGGGGGAGGCGGCCCATGTTCAAGTTAATTAGATTAGTCCTTGAATATTTCTTCTTGATCCTCCGTTCACCTCCCATGGGAAGCCAACCCAAGTATCAGGGGCAACTACCTATACACAGGTGCATCTTTGCAAATAAAATATAGTTGAAAACATTATATTACAAACCTCGAAGCCTCTCAGCAGGCCCACGAAGGCCTCATTCAATCCGCTTTTCGTGGACAGGATCTTTTCGACTATATCTGGCACCTTTGGGTATGATGTTCCTCTGAGACGGACGCCTGTCGTAGCATGTTCGTCAATATATCCGGCGCATCTGGGTCTCCAGAGGCTCCTGTAGGAGTATGGTCTCCCTTTGACCGGACTGTTCGGGGCCTTCGTTGTCGGTCCCCGGACCCTGGGCCATTGAGGTGTTACCTTCGGGTAATGTCTTCATCATCCCTTGCACCACTTGTTGGTCGGGGAGACCCTCTGCGACGACACCTCGAAGTCATCCGCCCTATTGGGCAGAGAGGCTGGTGGAGGCGTCTCACTTTCCATCATTTCCGGGAGAAGGTCCCCCGAGGAAGAAGATTGTTGAAGAAGACTGCGTGCCGAACTGCAAAAAATATATATGCCAAGCATCATAAGAAAATAATGGGACATGTTTAAAACATCCTTGTTCACTTATGATTTGGCCTGAGGCTTGTCCTCGTCATGAGAGTGCGCTTCGACGTCTTCCAAGCCCGAGCCACCTGATAGAGGCATCTTGCCTCACTTAGGGGCCTATTCCTCCCAATCTTCGGAGGCGGGCCTTTTCTTCCCATGAGGGGAGGAGACAGTGCCCCCCCCTTCACTCTTGTCTTCGTATGAGGGAATTTTGATTCCTCCGGACACAATGTGTGATCTACCCTTGGAATAGGGGTCATCTTTGGTCTTTCCACTCTCCACCTCGCCCTACTTCACACACATCTGGTACAGTGCCAGGGTTAGCATCCTTGTTAAAATAGGATTCGATGGGCCTTCGGGCAGAGGGGTCGAACACATAATTAGTTCCACCTTCTTTATCCAGCCCTGGAGGAAGATAGCCTGCTCAGTACCATATTACGGTATGAGTAATTATAGAGTGTTCAGAAGACAAGTGCTTACCGGGGTATCCGGACGGTTCCAATCAAGGTCAGCGTCCTCGGTAGTGTCCATCCAATGTTTTCTCTTCCCAAAAAACAACTTCCACATCCCTTCATGTGTGGTGCCAAAGAAGTGTTGGAGGGTTCGTGGTCCTTACGGATTAAGCTCCCACATGCTGCGAGACGTGCACTGGCAGGGCAGGATTCGGCGAACTAGCATCACTTGAATCACGTTGACAAGATCGATGTCGGTCTCAAGGAGAGTTCAGATGCGGCTCTATAAAGTCTACACTTCATGAACTGATCCCCAGTACAGCCCCTTGTTAATCCATGATGCAAGCTGTGGTGGAGGGCCGGAACAGAACGTAGGAATAGCTGCCCACTTGGTGCTACGGGGTTCCGTGACATAAGACCATTCTTGCCGCCATTGCTAGGAGGCTTCAGTGAAAGAGCCTTTTGCCCAAAGAGTGTTGGTATGCTTGCTCACTACAGCACCACCGCACTCTGCCTGTTCCCCGTTGAGGGAGTCCTGGATTAGGGGGTGTCCGGATAGCCGGACCATACCTTCGGCCGGACTCCTGGACTATGAAGATACAAGATTGAAGACTTCGTCCCGTGTCCGAAAGGGACTTTCCTTGGCGTGGAAGGCAAGCTTGGCGATACGGATATGTAGATCTCCTACCATTATAACCGACTCCGTGCAACCCTAGCCCTCTCCGGTGTCTATATAAACCGGAGGGTTTTACTCCGTAGGACGAAGGACAATCATACCATAGGCTAGCTTCTAGGGTTTAGCCTCCTTGATCTCGTGGTAGATCTACTCTTGTACTACCCATATCATCAATATTAATCAAGCAGGAGTTGGGTTTTACCTCCATCGAGAGGGCCCGAACCTGGGTAAAAACATTGTGTCCCTTGTCTCCTGTTACCATCCGCCTAGACGCACAGTTCGGGACCCCCTACCCGAGATCCGCCGGTATTAACACCGACATTGGTGCTTTCATTGAGAGTTCCTCTGTGTCGTCACTTTTAGGCCTGATTGCTCCTCCGATCATCAATGACGATGCGATCCAGGGTGAGACTTTTCTCCCTGGACAGGTCTTCGTATTTTGCGGCTTTGCACTGTGGGCCAATTCGCTTGGCCATCTGGAGCAGATTGAAAGCTACGCCCCTAGCCGTCAGGTCAGATTTGGAAGTTTAAACTACACAATGGACGACCGCGGAGACTTGATCTTCGACGGATCTGAGCCGCAGCCGAGCGCGCCGCACTGCCCTGGTGGGCATGATCTAGCTCTGCCGCCGAACAGTGCCCTGGAGGTCGCACCTGTGTCCGCTCCGACCCTTGGCTCGTAGCCGACCACACCAATCGAGGATGGGTGGTTAGACACCGCCTCGGGGGCTGCAATCTCTACGGCGATCAAGTCGAACACCAGCCTTGTCCTCCGCGAAGCCCGTGACTCCAAGATGCCGGACTCCTCTCCGGACTCCGAGCCCTCCGCGCCCCTACCGATCGAATCTAATTGGGCGCCGATCATGGAGTTCACCGCCGCAGACATCTTTCAGCACTCGCCCTTCGGCGACATTCTAAATTCACTCAGGTCTCTCTCTTTGTCTGGAGAGTCCTGGCCAGACTATGACCGGCATGATTGGGATGTGGACGACGAAGAAATTTGATGCCCACCCACCACCCACTTCGTAGCCACTGTCGATAATTTAAACGACGTGCTCGACTTCGACTCCGAAGACATCGACGATATGGACGACTATGTAGGAGATGAACATGAACCAACGCCTATAAGGCACTGGACAACCACCTCATCTCATGATGTATACATGGTGGACACACCCAAAGAAAGAGACGAGGAGGAACACAGGGATGCAACGAGGGATCGTTCACTCGAAAAGCAATCAGAGCGGCGATGTAAGCGCCACTCCAAGCCCCGCCTCCACAGAGACAGCAGCCATACAGACCCAGCCATAGAGCAGGACGAGCTGGCAGACAACGAACATGCCTTCAAGCAACTGTCCAAACAGGGCAACTTGGATAAACAAACCGAACACCCCATCGCCAGCGAAAGCAACAGTCCGGACGACCTTACGCCGAATAGGCTCATGGAGCAGAAGAACCTCCACAAAAGGCTCCTCGCCACTATGCGTAGCCTGAAAAAGCAGAAGCGGAAGCTCAAAACTGCGGAAGATGCACTCAGAATCAGATGGAGCAAAGTACGCAACACCGCGGACAAATATGGCGCAGTCGCCGCACAAAAAGCTATCCAAAGCGAAAGCTACTGCCTGAATTTGACGAGGAGGCCTTAGAGCCCCCGCAGTCAAAAAATAGGAAAGCCACCCGGACGGATAGATGACCGCATGGCCAGCATGGAGCGGCAAGCGGCGCCGCACACAAGCCGGCACGCGATCCACCAAATGATCCGCATCAAAAAGATGGCCCAGCCAGATCTATCTACGGGCCAAGAAAGCAAGCTCTAGTAAGCAATGCAACACAACAAATATCCGAGCATCACGGCACATCCAAATACAGGGGTGGCGCACACCCCCTATGTTTCACCGATGAGGTGCTGGACCATGAATTTCCAGCGGGATTCAAGCCCGTAAACATAGAGGCGTACGACGGAACAACAGACCCTGGGGTCTAGATCGAGGATTATATCCTCCACATACACATGGCCAGAGGAGATGACCTCCACGCCATATAATACTTACCCCTCAAGCGTAAAGAGCCAGCTTGGCATTGGCTCAAAAGCCTTCCCGAAAACACCATTGGAAGTTGGGAAGAGCTTGAGGATGCTTTCCGGGCAAATTTTCAAGGGACCTATGTCCGCCCTCCGGATGCAGACGATCTCAGTCACATAACTCAACAGCCTGGAGAGTCAGCCCGGAAATTCTGGAACATATTTCTTACTAAAAAGAATCAGATAGTCGACTGTCCGGACGCTGAAGCCCTAGCAACTTTTAAGCATAACGTTCGAGACGAATGGCTCGCCAGACACCTCGGCCAAGAAAAGCCAAGAACAATGGCCGCATTAACAAGCTTCAGGACCCGCTTTTGCGCAGGAGAGGACAGCTGGTTGGCAAGATGTAGCACCAGTGACCCAAGTACATCAGAAGTTAGGGAAATGGAAAACCCCAACGCATCAAGGACCAGCGCCGAAATAAGGGAAACAACCCAATGAGCACGGCGGTCAACGCCGGATTCAAAAGCTCACGGCAGAATCAGAGAAAGCCGCCCCTCAAGGATAACAGGGACGAGCTATCCAACTTAAACAAAATCTTGGACAAGATATGTCAAATACATAGTACTCCCGGGAAGCCTGCGAACCATACCCACAGAGATTGTTGGGTTTTCAAGCAATCCGGAAAACTCAATGCCGGACACAAGGGGCTCGACACACCAAGTGAGGACGATGACGAACCCCACAAGCAGAGCACCGGGAAACAAAAGGATTTCCCACAAGAAGTCAAAAACAGTAAACTTACTTCACATGAACAGAATGGTGCCAATACAGATACGCGCCATACAACCTATCCCAAAGGAGTCTTGCCAATGGTTGTTAAAACAATCACTTTCGACCATCAGGATTACTCTAGAAGTATCCGGAATGGAGGCTGGACTGCCTTGGTATTAGATCCAATAATCGGCGGACTCCACTTTACAAATGTCCTGATGGACGGAGGCAGTGGTCTAAACCTGTTATACCAGGACACAATCCGCAACATGGGGATAGACCCAACAAAAATTTGCCATAGCAAAACCTCCTTTCAAGGGGTAACGCCAGGCCCGGATGCCTGTTGCATGGGTTCTCTCCGGCTAGAAGTTATGTTTGGCTCCCCTGAGAACTTCCGTCGGGAACAGCTAACTTTCCACATCGCCCCATTCTCAAGTAGCTATCAAGCACTGCTGGGACGCGAAGCTTTCACCCACTTTAACGCAATACCGCATTATGCATCTCTTACGCTTAAGATGCCCGGTCCATGAGGCATCATCTCATTAAAGAGAAAACATTGAGTGTTCCTCCCGCGCGGAGTGCGGCTGCCTTGACAGCCCCACAATAAAGCGGCTTCACCAGCCAAAGCACCTAAATAGGTCGTCAAGACCATGGACACGGCTAGACGAGTCCGGCATAAACATACAATTGATAAAGGCTTAATTGCTGTATATCCCTGTACTAGGGGCTCCGCGCATATAAAACAAGAGGCAATAAAGCTCAATTTTACCCATCTCGATTTATACTTTGTTTATTTAGTATAACTCATGTTCGGCACGATCTTTCTTCAACTAAGTTCCTCTCTTTTACAGATGAACACCGTGCTACGCCCGTCCAGGATATGGCACAACGGAGACACAGACGCAGACGTGCAGCAAGGGCCCGTTCCAAGGATTCTTTTCAGATTAAGACCCTGTCTAAACCTTTTTTACTGTCTCTTGTTGATACACATCCCCTGGTTTCTTGGTATAACCAAGGAGGAGGCTGGCGTTTTGGCATGTGGCCACGTCAGAGTTTTGCGCGTACCTGGACACTAGGGGCTTATTACTAAGGGCGTTATCCCGACCGCCCTCATAAAGACCGAATACCTTAGGGAGTGTTCGGCGTCGTGAGTTTGGCCTTATATGCATCAGCTCCGAATCATGTCTTTGGTCAAATGTTGGGTTTGCCCGGCTCCTGTGTTTTGCTACCTTACGTTCCGCTCTATCAGCTAAGGCGGCACCAGGAGAACTACTGCAATTGTGCCCCGGTTCGGCCAGGCGAGCATCTCAGTAGAGAAAGCCGAAAACTGACTGTCATGATATAGCATGAGACTGGTCAACCACTCGATGACTTACCAGAATCTTTAGGATTCCTTCGTATTAACGAAGGGCCGCTTCCCGGCCAGGCACATACGCGCCCCGAGTTTGGGCGAGCGCAGGCGCCACCAGGGGCTATATAAGTAGCCTCACTGTCAAACTCCTATGGCTAAGTGAAAGTGATAAAGCATCATAGTCTGATTGCCTAGTTCGCTGTGCTATCACCTCCTTTGTAGGACCAAGACGTTGGATCAAGTGTGAAAATGCGCCTTCTGCGAACACCCCCGCATTATGTGCATGGGGGCTGAAGCCGACGACTGCCATCTTTCAGATTATATATACATATATGTTAAATGGCCGCACAGGAGGTATTATAACACTTGCAGGCACAAGTATAAAAAGCTTCTACAATTTATCAAAATATTGTTTTACAATAATATATGTTATTCGAATATAGTATCCTTCGAGCACTACGTCTCTATTAAACGACCACTTTGCAGAACTTCCTGAAAATAGGGCTCGACAGGTACTCGGCTTCCATCCAAGTCTGGGGATGCAACAGCAGTGGCCTCCATTTCCGCCCAGTATGTCTTGACACGGGCAAGAGCCATCCGCGCACCCTCTATGCACGCTGACCTCTTCATCGCATTGATATGCGGCGCCGCACCAAGGAACTCCTGCACCAAGTTGAAATAACTTTTCGGCTCTAGCCTCTCTGGCCACAGATGACTCATGACATACTTCATGGCGAGTCCGAACAACCTATTTAGCTCGGCCCATTCGGCCAAACGATCGGCTAATGACAGTGGACGCTCCGGATTGTGGACCTGCGACCAAAAGAGCTTTTCCGCTTCACGATCTTCTTGATCTCGGAAGTGTTCGGCCGCATCTGCGGCACTCGCTGCCAAATCCAGATAGGTGTCCGCCGTACTCCACATCCGGTCTAACGGAGCATGTTTAGGATCACATTACTTCCTCCACAGCATAAAGGGCTTTCCAGCCGTGATCTCTCCGGCCTGACGCAGCTCCTCCTTCATAGCTCTCATCGCAGAGCGAGCATCCTTGGCATCGGCAACGGCCTTCTCCAGGTCCGTCTGTTCTGCCTGATCTTCTTTTTCAAGAAGCTTGCAACGGTTAGCAGCGCTCTTCAGCTTCACAGCCATCTCGGCCATTTCCTTCTTGCTTCGGCAGTGAGCAGCCTGTTCGGCTTTCAGCTCTTCAATTGCCTTTCCGGCAGCTACATCACTTTTCCTAGCTTGCTCCTTGGCTCGGGCATGTTCCGCCCAAAGATTCTCCATAGCAGAAACACCATCTGCATCAAGCGCACACATTGTAAGATATTGGCATAAAGATCCTCTTACCAGGTGCCACCGGAGTAATTACATACCTTGTGCCTCATCAAGCAGCTTGTTGACAAGCGCGATGTCGGCATCTGCCACGTCAAGTTGCCGCTTTAGCTCGGCAAATTCATCAGTTCGGCTGGCCACCCGACACTTCGCCACCTACGTATGAAGGCGGCATATTAGACCTAGGATTATGATCCTCTGCGCGCCGTCACTTTTGACAATGCACAGAGTCTCAGGGGCTACTATCTACACAGGGCGCATCTTATTTATGCACAACTGTCCAAAAAGGGTACATTATTTCGCATACCTCAAAACCTGAAAGTAAACTCCTGACGGCCTCGTGCAATCCGCTCTCCGCGGATGAAATCCTCTCAATCACCGTAACCATCAATGCACTATGCTCCTCTGAGATAGATGCTCGCCCTAGCAGATCCTTCAGCTCCACCGACCGCGCACCAGACAGTGCCGGACTCGTCCGATGGCCCTTTTCGAAGGCCGGACGCGGAGGGCTTTGGGGGGCCATATGACTACCTTCCGGCCCTGCCGGATTCGGACAAACCCTCCGCGACGATAACTCAGGGTCGCCCGCCTCACAAGGCGGTACGGCAGGGGGAGGTGTTCCGCTCTCCATCATCTCCGGACGAAGATCCCCCAAAGACGAGCTCTGCTGAGAAGGGCTAAGGTCCGAGCTACAAGGTAAATTTTCGATTACTCTTCTCAGATATAACACAAGGATTTCTCTCATTTCTTAAAAAGAAAAACTCCTCTCTACTTACAGTTCGGTGGAGGGCTGATCCCCTTGAGGGCATAATTCGGCCGAAGTATCCCCCGACGCAGGATCCTCTGACGAAGATTTCTCCCCCCGCTTTGAGGCCATGGTCTCCGGGTCGTCAGAGGCGGTCCTCTTCTTCCCCTGAGGAGAGGAATTTTCGACTCCTCCCTTTCGTACAACCTTCTTCGAGGAGGTTGTAGCTTCCTTGTCCCCTCCCTCGCTTTCCTCCGAAGGCACAACCTCCAACATCCTGACTAGTACGGGATCTAGCATGGTCTCGGGGAGGGGGGCCGGACACCTGATTAGCTTTGCTTTCGCTATCCACTCCTGTTTAAAGGACAACTCTTTTAGGAGCAATTTTATGATAAATATACGGATAGCGAGTCCGGGCACAAGGCTACTTACTTGAGTATCCGGGCGATAGCAGCTCCGGCCTGCGTCCTCGGTCAAGTCGGGACACATTGCTTGTGATCCGAAGAACAATTTGTACATCTCCACGGGCGTTGCGCCCATGAAATGCTAGAGAGCTCGTGGTCCCTCTGGATTGAACTCCCATAGGCGAAGGGGTGACATTTGCCGAGCAAGGCTCGGCGGATCAACATGACCTGCGTCACCACAACCACGCTAATGTCTCTTTCTAAGAGATCTTGAATGCGGCCCTGCAACAAGGGCACGTCCTTGGATGGCCCCCAGTCCAGTCCTTTATTGACCCATGACAGTAGCTGTGGTGGGGGACCCGAGCGAAAGGTAGGTGGCGCCACCCACTTGGTGCCCCTGGGAACGGTGATGTAAAACCACTCTCGTTGCCATAAGCTGGACTCCTCTTGAAAAGAGCCCTCGGGCCATGGAGCACCAGCATTCTTGCTTATAAAAGCACCTCCGCACTTCGCATGCCGTCCCTCGATCATCTTCGGCTCTACTTTGAAGGTGTTGAGCCATTGTCCAAAGTGAGGAGTAATACAGAGGAAGGCTTCACACACGACGATGAATGAGGAAATATGGAGGATGGACTCCGGAGCTAAGTTGTGAAATTCCAGCCCATAATAAAATTTGAGCCCCCTCACGAAGGGATCCGTCGGGAAGCCTAGCCCCCGAAGGAAGTGAGACATGAACACCACACTCTCACCAGGCTTGGGAGTGGGAATGACCTGCCCTTGAGCAGGCAGCCTATGCCAGATTTCGCCGGTCAAGAACCTGGCCTCTTTCAACTTCAGCACGTCCTCCTCCGATCCATCGGCCTCGAAGGTTGGAACTGGACATTGTCGAAGGTCCGAAGCGCCTGAAATCTGGAGCCTTGGGTGGTGGAACTCGAGGCGAAGGGCGAACTCACTTGAGATTGAACGAAAGGAGTAGGGCCTTGGTCTCTTTATAAGAGGTTGAATACCAAGGGCCGTCCCCGTGACCGTTTGGGACTCGTCTTTGATCAAGGAAACATACCAACGGGTATGGTTGGGTTACCCACGCCAGTATTGATGAGAATCCCAGAATAAGGGGACACGATCTCTACTTTGACAAGACGTGCCAAGGAAACTGCCTCGCTAAACGCGCTAAGGTGAGACAGTAAAACGATTCAAATAAAGACTTGGCCGTGGTGTGATGTCACGCTACGGAATACGTCAGCAGATTAGATTTGTGTAAATATTATTCTCTCTATGGCAATATGTGGAAACTTATTTTGTAGAGCCGGACGCTACCTTTGTTCAAAATCTTCTATTAAGTACTTGGAGGAGGAACCCGCCTTGCAATGCCGAAGACAATCTGCGCGCCGAACTCGTCATCATTGAAGCCTGGTTCAGGGGCTACTGAGGGAGTCCTGGATTATGGGGTGTCCGGATAGCCGGACCATACCTTCGGCCGGACTCTTGGACTATGAAGATACAAGATTGAAGACTTCGTCCCGTGTCCGGAAGGGACTTTCCTTGGCATGGAAGGCAAGCTTGGCGATACGGATATGTAGATCTCCTACCATTGTAACCTACTCTATGTAACCCTAGCCCTCTCCGGTGTCTATATAAACCAGAGGGTTTTAGTCCGTAGGACGAACGACAGTCATACCATAGGCTAGCTTCTAGGGTTTAGCCTCCTTGATCTCATGGTAGATCTACTCTTGTACTACCCATATCATCAATATTAATCAAGCAGGAGTAGGGTTTTACCTCCATCGAGAGGGCCCGAACCTGGGTAAAAACATCGTGTCCCTTGTCTCCTGTTACCATCCGCCTAGACGCACAGTTCGGGACCCCCTACCCGAGATCCGCCGGCTTTGACACCGACACCCGTCAACTACCTTCGGCTTCACACTGAAGGTCTGGAGCCATAAGCCGAAGTGTGGGGGGATTCATAGGAAGGCCTCAAACATAATGATAAACACTGAGACATGGAGGATAGAGTCCGGGTCTAGATCATGAAAATCTAGTCCTTAATAAAACACTAGTCCCCGGACGAAGGGGTGAAGCGCGAACCCTAGACCCCGGAGGAAGTGGGAGATGAATACGACCCGCTCGCCAGATCTGGCGGTCGGTACAACCTGTCCTTGAGCAGGAAGCTTGTGGTGGACCTCTGCGGTCAAATATCTGGCGTATAGTGGAACTATCAATGAAAGCACCAATGTCGGTGTCAAAACCGGCGGATCTTGGGTAGGGGGTCCCGAACTGTCCGTCTAAGGTCGATGGTAACAGGAGACAGGGGACACAATGTTTACGCAGGTTCGGGCCCTCTCTATGGAAGTAATACCCTACGTCCTTCTTGATTGATATTGATGCGTATGAGTATTACAAGAGTTGATCTACCTCGAGATCGTAATGGCTAAACCCTAGAGGTCTAGCTTGTATGGATATGATAATGAATCTCCCCTATCCGAGCTAAGTCCTCTGGTTTATATAGACACCGGAAGGATCTAGGGTTACACAAGGTCGGTTACAAAGAAGGGAATCTACATATCCGGTCGCCAAGCTTGCCTTCCACGCCAAGGAGAGCCCCATCTAGACACAGGTACAGTCTTCGGTCTTCGTATCTTCACAGCCCATCAGTCCGGCCCATAGCTAATAGGCCGGATGCCCGATGACCCCTTAGTCCAGGACTCCCTCAGTAGCCCCTGAACCTGGCTTCAATGACAAGGTATCCGGCACATAGATCTGTCTTCGGCATTGCAAGGCGGGTTCCTCCTTCCGAACTCCAAAATAGTCTTCAGACGAAACAAACGTGTCTGGATCTGCTACACACAGCCGTAGAGAGTATAGTATTTTACAAATCCAATATGCTGACAATTTTAGTAACGTGACGTCATGCTTCCCGGTCAATATTTCGAACCATTTCCCATCCCGCCGTTCCATGTTTCGGGGCATGGTTTTTATTGGCACGTCTTGTCGAAGCGGAGATCATGTCCCCTTATACTGGGATTTTCATCAATACGAGCGTGGGTAACCCAACCGTCTTGCGGGAAAGATTCCTTAGGAATAGGCAGGTTCTTAGGCTTAGGAGGAGGTGTTCAATACCCGCTGCCTTTATTAAGAACCAAGGGCCGTCTTTTTATGCCAAACCTCTCCTCAGCCTTCCCAACCTCGAGTTCTAGCACCCAAGGTTCGACTTCATTGCATCAAGCCTCCCCATCATGTCCAGACCCATCTCTAAAGGCCGATGGGTGGCTTCCTCCGTTACAGAGGAGGATATCGCAAAGCTTCGGGCGGTCAGATATTTGAGCGCAGAGCTCCAGCACAGGCTTCCTCCTCAAGGACAGGTTGTTCCAACCCCCAGATCTGGCGAGAGGGTCGTATTCATCTCCCACTTCCTCCGGGGGTTAGGGTTCGCTCTTCACCCCTTTGTCCGGGGACTAATGTTTTATTACGGATTAGATTTTCATGATCTAGCCCCAGAATCTATCCCATGATGGGATCTCATGTGTACAAAAGGTTGCGGCCATGGAAAAGTGGTTTCGTGGCTCCCCTGGATGTTTTTGGGGCATAAGAGTATATATAGGCGAAAGAATTAGGCCAGGGGAGCTATGAGGGGCCCACAAGGTCGGGGGGCGTGCCCCACCCCCTAGGCGTGCCCTCCACCCTTATGGCCACCTCAAGGTTCTTCTGACTTGTACTCCAAGTCTCCCGGGTGTCTTTTGGTCCAAGAAAAATCATGGAGTAAGTTTTATTCCGTTTGGAATCCGTTTGGTATTCCTTTTCTGCGAAATTCTAAAACAAAGAAAAACAGAATCTGGCACGGGGCTCTAGGTTAATAGGTTAGTCCCAAAAATCATATAAAATAGCATATTAATGCATATAAAACATCCAAAATAGATAATATAATAGCATGGAACAATCACAAATTATAGATACATTGGAGACGTATCACACATGCAACTAGCAACGCTATAAGAAGGGCTGAGCAAGCGGTAACATAGCCAAATAACGGTTTGCTAGGAAGGTGGCAAAGCTTAGAGGCTTACCATGGCAATTTGGGAGGCTTGACAAACAAGTGGTAGGTAGTGCGACATAGCGATAGCATCGAGACAACTAGCAAAGCAAAGATAGTAGTGATATCCAAGGTAAAGGCCATCTTGCCTGAAATCCCGCTCAGAAGAAGATCGAGTCCATGAAGTAGACGAACTCATGTAGTCAAACACATCCTCAGAATCGCAACGAAACTGGGAAATAACGAGAAGAAGCACAACTGAAAAAGAAGCAAACAACATCGTAAACACACAAGCATAAGCATGGCATGATGCAAAATCAAGTATGATGCATGACAAGATTAAAAGTTGGTTAACATCGTAAGAGGTGATGTACAATAAAACCACCTATCTAGGCAATTTAAATGGGGTCGGAACCAACAAACAATAATTCCGGAAAATCCTCATATGCAATTTTCAAATTTGCTACTGTTCTTCCCTATACATAATTTTAATGTTGTTAAATAGCAAAACAAAGTGCACCATGGTAATCTATAGATTTTCTAGACCATTTACATATAAAATTCATTTAATTCGGAGGTACGGCTAATTAGTTATGAAATAAACCATTTTAACATGACATTTGTGCAAATTAATGCAAATAAAAAGTTTAAATATTTTTGACATGGATGAAAGTTGCAACCATTAAACTACATGAAATCCTAAGCATTTTACATATATGACATGTTTTATTTGGATTAACCATTTAAAAGATATGATTATCTAAATATGCATGCAAATCTGGCCAAACAGAAAAATGAAATAACATAAAGGAAAAAAACTATTGGCGGGAAAGCTTGGGACAAATACACCACTTCAGTGGTGGCCCCACAAAATTGGCCCAAGTGCCAGTGTGCAACAGAAAAAAGGAAAACAAAAACAAATTGGGAGTGCCGGGATTTGATCCACAGACAGAGAAGCACTACGATTGCCAGTTGGAATGATCAATGATGGTGATAATTTGTGGCAACCGGACCGAGATGAAACAAGTGTGCGTGCGTGTGAAATAACAGAAGCAACAAAAAAGTGTGGAGGTGGCTGGGTTTGAACTCAAGATGGCCTGGATGTGAGTGCGAGTGGCTAACTAGCCGGGCTGCCTTTGGGTTTGTGTTTAACAGAGGGGGCGGCTCTACTTAATGGAAGGTAAAGGCAGCGCGTTAGAATCACCATGGACAAACGGTGATTGCCAGAGACGACAGCGAGCAAGCACGACGATGCTAGCAGCAGTAGGGTAGTGGCAGTCATGCGGAAACTGGTGATGGTTAGCTCCGGAACACATGCATGTAGCGACTCGAGCTCGAGCTCGTGATCGACTCGGGTGCGGTCATGGCAAGATGGCAACGATAGGTGCTAGGTGGGCATGGGGAGGCTTGCGGGCAAGCTACGGTGTTGCGGCACAGCGCGTGGCTTGGAGGATGCAAGCACTGAGAGCGCAGCGTGGACGCGCCCTTGCACGCATGTATGTAGGCCGAGCTGCTCCTCGTAGCCATGGTGGCCGTGGCCTCGGTCAAGAGTGAAACAACGACTATGGGATGGATTCAAGACGGGGAAGAATTGGGGATGAGCGAATTCTCACCATGGGCTCGAGGAACACGACGAGGGGCCACAAGACGACAGAGGGACGACGGGGCTCACTAAACTTGGCGTTCCTCTGAACCGTGAAGAAGATGAAGCAGAGGAAGAGGACACCGAGGAACTTGGTGCCTCCGGCCTTGGATCGCCGCGGAATGGTGTCTTGGCGGCATCATGAAGGTCCGCGAGGAAGGAGGGAACCGGCGGAGCGGGCTACGCCGGAGAAGAGCTCCGGCTTGTCCTAGACATGGCGTCCGGAGGCGAGGGAACAAGTCGCATGTGTGCCTCTTACCTATGTGGCGGTGGCGGAGAAGAGGGAGAGGAGAAAGATGGAAACTCTAGGGCGCGATTGAAGGTTTTATGGGGGGCGAGGCAAGCTGGCTTGGTGAAAGCACAAGTGCTCCCTGGGTGATTTTATTAATTAATGTCAACATATCTCTTGTTGGACTAATGTTTTTATATATTGTATTTCAGACAAGTTCAACAATGGCGTGGAAAGGACAAGAGGATGTGGAACCCCTTCAAGATGCTAAGGACACATATTGGCAAAAGCTTAAGACTCTTCATTTCTATTTTAGTGATCTAAAATCACATTGACTCCATAGGAAAGCCAATACTATTAAAAGGGGATGAGGTGTTGCTTAATGGTCTACTTGCTCAAAATTCTTAGTGATATTGCTCCAAAGCCCTCAACTAGTTTCTCATTTTTAAATATATCCAAAACTCAAAGTCAAACACGGCCAAAACAGAAAACAAAATAACATAAAGGAAAAAACTACTAGAGGGAAAGCTCGGGTCGAATCCACAACTTCAGTGGCGGCCCGACAGAATTGGCCCAAGTGCTAGTGTGTGCAGCAGAAAAAAACGGAAAAGAGAAACAAATTGGGAGTGCTGGGATTTGATCCCTAGATATAGAAGCACTACGATTGCTAGTTGGAATGATCAATGCCGGTGATAATTTGTGGGGATCGGACCAAGATTAAACAAGTATGCATCCGTGTGAAATAACAGAAACAACAACAAAAAATGTGGAGGTCGCTGGGTTTGAACTCAAGATGTCCTGGATGTCAGCGCGAGTGGCTAACCAGCCGGGCTGCCTTTAGGTTTGTGGTTAACATAGGGGAATGACTCCACTTAATGGAAGGTAAAGGCAGCGCCTTAGAATCACCATGGACGCACGGTGATTGCAGGAGATAGCAGTGAGCAAGCACGATGGTGCTAGCAGCAGGAGGGTAGTGGCGGGCGTGCGGAAATTGGTGAGGGTTAGCTCCGGAATGCATGCATGCAGCAACTCGACGTAGAGGTCGAGCTCGACTTATGCGCGGTGATGGCGAGATGGCGGCGACAGGCGCTAGGTGGGCATGGGGAGGCTTGCGGGCGAGCTGCTGTGTTGCGGCGCGGCGCGTAGCATGCAAGACGCGAGTGCGGAGAGCGCGGCGTGGACGTGCCCTTGCACGCATGTGTGTAGGACGAGCCACTACTCAAGGCCATGGCAGCCGTGGCCTCGGTCAAGAGTGAAACAACGACTATGGGATGGATTCAAGCCGGTGAAGAATTGGAGAGGAGCGGATTCTCACCGTGGGCTCGAGGAACACGACGAGGAGTCCCAAGACGACAGAGGGACGACGGGGGTCGCTTAACTTGGCATTCCTCTGAACCGTGAAGAAGATGAAGCAGAGGAAGAGGACATCGCGGAACTTGGTGCCGCCAGCCTTGGATCACAGTGGAACGGGGTCGTGGCGGCGTCGCAAAGGTCCACGAGGAAGGAGGGAACCGGCGGAGCGGGCTACACTGGAGAAGAGCTCCGGCTCATCCCGAACATGATGACGAGAGGCGAGGCAGAAGGTCGCGTGGGTGCCTCTGACCTGCGTGGCGACAGTGGAGAAGAGGTAGAGGAGGAAGATGGAAACCCTAGGGCGCTACTGGAGGTTTTATAGGGGAGAGAGGCGAGTTGGCTCGGCCACGGGGGCCGCCGTGGTGCCATGTGCGTGCTCGGGTGCAAAGTTACTGTGAGAGGGGATACTACCAAGGTGGAAGAAAAAGGAGAGGAGGGAGAGGATGACAAGCAGGGCTGGCCCTATGCATGTGTGGGATTTACCAGGGGAGAGAGAGCGAGGGGTCCAGGTGGGCTGGGCTCCGGCTCGACTGGGCTTCCGGTAAGGTTTTCTTTCCTATGTTCCTTTATTCTCCTGTTTAAAAATTAAAGTTGACTTGGGGAAAAAGAACAGAGGCTTAGGGAAGTAATCATGGAGAGATAAATATATACCTGGACTCCTGGGATTTGCCTATTTAAAAATGCTTTGACAAGTTTTAGAGACTTGAAATTTAGACAAGTTTGAGTTTAGTTCAAACTTGAATAAATTGAAAGTCCAAACAGAACATGCCCAAATGAGCTGAAAATTGGACGAGGGGGTCTTGGCATTATTTAGGATTTATAGGGACAGGTTGAACATTTTCCCGAACAGGAAAAGTGTCACAAGAAAAATAAATGGAATAAATAAGAAAGGATAAGTTTGGATGGGATACAAACTTGGGCGAACTTGATGAATGATTGCTAGAATGTGCATGGTGAAATAATGAGGTGGATATAAGAAGAAGAGGGGTTCACACAAGAGCTTACAACAAAACTTAAGTATGTGAACCAAGGCATGATGATCATGATGCAATGCAATAAAATGACAAGAAGCACGTCAAAATCATGAAGCATATCACATGCAAGATGATCATGGCAACAACGAGGATGGCATAATATGATCAATAATGAACATGATGGAAGAAGAAAACTATGACAATGGCACTGATCATGATCAAGAAACGAAACACAAGGATGGCATGGCACTATCATGAACATGGCAACAAACAATTGAAACACCGACAACAACGAATAATAAAAGGAAGGTACGTGGAGCATTAGTCTCGGGCCATCACAACACTGCCCCACTAACAGAAGATCTCATCCAAAGATCTTAGGAACAAAAGGGAGAGAAAGAGGATGATGAAATTGAAAGTAAATGAACGAAAATCCCAAAGAAGATAATCAACTGAAGAGGTCTCATCCTGACGTCGAACTTGAGAATAACTCCTAGATATTAGAATAGTAAGGTAATATCCTGGGAATAAACCTGTGGGCTATGGGCCCACTGAAAATAAATACCATTGAGAATGATCGTTTGAAACAAAGATGATGCACCGAAACAATTGAAAGAATTGAATGAGGTGACAACCTTCAATTAATTTGAACGCAAACATGAACCTTCGGAGATGTCTTCAGCACTCTGGAACGATTAAATGGCGAGAGGCTAACGAGCAAGGTGAAGCATTTGAGCCACAGAAAAGAATATGATCAACTTGACAAACTTGAATTGAATCCACCGAAAAAGAGATACAAACAATGATGAACTTGACGAGAATCCACGAGTTGAAATAATTGAGGAAAGAATGAAGAGGCTTCTCACGAATAAAATGGATGCTCGATTAGAGGCTTCAGTCTCCGGGAAGAAAAGGGTGTGCAGATGGGAAAAGAAAACAACTTGGGACGGGGAAACGACGGAATAACTTGAAGAGAAGTGCACTGGTTGAAAAGAATTGACGACACAACGATCAAAAATAACCGCGTGATCCTAAAGAAAATTTGAAGGGGAAGAGGAGTAGCATCAAATAGCTACATTACGATTCCTCACCAAAGTGACGAAGGGGATAGTGACGAAGGGGAAGAGGAGTAGCATCAAATAACCGCGTGAAATAAGACTCCGAAAATAGGTATTTATTCTAGACTTGACAGCGGCCAAACTACGATCAATCAAGGGAGTGCCTATGGTCGGTCGAGGCTCTGATACCAACTTGTCTTGCCCAATATGCAATCCTATCATAGAGGAACACATAGATCCCACCAATGATAGAGCCGCATATTGAAGACGCTTTGAAAGGTGGATATCATTACATCATACCATATTCAACACAACTGGGGATACATACAAAGGCATACATGCGCCACATGAATACATCAATCATCATACAAGAGAGCAGCATCCGACTATGGACGAAACACAAATGAAAAATCAAACAACATCCACCCTGCTAGCCCAGGCTGCCGACCAGGAACCTATCCCTCGATCGAAGAAGAAGAAGCAGAAGAAGAGCTCCAAAACAAGCAAGCATCGCTCTCACATCATATCATCGCATTACCTGTACTTGCATCTATTGTTGTAGTAATCTATGAGCCACGATGTAACACCCCGAGACCGATGTGCCAGGTGTCTTCCAGTTATTCGCTGTTGTTGCCTTGTCATTTTCTTGCATGTCATGCATTTCATATCATGTCATCATGTGCATCGCATTTGCATACATGTTCGTCTCAAGCATCCGAGCATTTTCTCCGTTGTCCGTTTTGCAATCCGGTGCCCCTATGTCCTCCGGTGTCTCCTTTTACCTCTTTTTGTGTGCGGGTGTTAAACGTTCTCAGATTGGACCGATACTTGCTAAGCGGCCTTGGTATACTACCGGTAGACCACCTGTCAAGTTTCGTGCCATTTGGACTTCGTTTGATGCTCCAACGGTTAACCGAGGAACCAAAAAGGCCTCGTGTGTGTTGCAGCACAACACCCCTCCAAAGTGGCCCAAAACCCACCTAAACCCCCCTTCATCATCTCGGTCATTCGATCACGATCGCGTGGCCGAAAACCGCACCTCATGTGGACTCTCCTAGCTCCCTCTACCTATAAACATGTGCACTCCTCCGAAATCTCGCGCAGATGAAACCCTAAAAAATCCCCCCGATCGTCGCCGGACATGTCCACTCCATCGCCGGACACGTCCAGCCATCGTGCCGGACGAATCCGGGCGCGACACGTCAGCACCGCCACCCTCTCTCTCCTCCTCCACCACGCGGGCCCGCGGCACCCAGATCCGGCCCGCCCGGGGCCGAACCGCCACCGCGCCGCCACCTTTTCTCTCGCCGGCCGACCGCACCGCCCCGCTGGCTCGCCATCGGCGACCTCCACGCGGCCACCGGACCGCCGCGCCTCCCTGACGCGCCTCGCCACTCCGGTGCCGCCCCGCACGCCCGCGAGCTACCTCCTCCTCCACCGCGGCGCTCGGCCCCGCCCGGATCCTCCTCGCCGGCGTTCGTCGGCGCCTCGCCGCGGCAAGCTCCGGCCACCGCGCGCCCCTCGTTGGCTTCCTCCTCCCTCGCAGGCCAGATCCGATCCGGGGAGTGGGATGAGATCCACCACTCCCCCGAACCATACGCACCTCATCCCGATCCGGATCCACCCCGTCCGGGATCTCCTCGTCCCGGGTTGACTTTTCCCGCGAGGTCTAATTTTTGACGAAGTCCCCAGTATTTTTAGCTTTATTCAACGCATCATAACTCTGCACCCGTGGCTCTGTTTTGGACGTATATCATATCGAAATGTTCGTCTCGGCGAGACTTCATTTCATCTCATTGCATCATGTTCATTTGAGCTCATCTTGATGCCCTAAATGCTGTTGCAATAGTGCTAGTTTCTATTAGTTTCAGTTTTATATCAGCATTTGGACATTTGTCATTTTTGCCATGATTGATGTGTGCCTCCTATGAACTTGAGCCCTACATGAGTTTTGAAGTATGCCATGCCATCTTTACAGGGGTGTATGCCATGTATTTTTGTGATCTTTGTGGTGACTAGCACAAGCATGCAATGTATCTCTCGTAATGTTGCTGACTTCAGGGACTTAGAAATATTCGAAGTCTTTGCCCTGTCATTATTTTTATGCCATGTGTTCATGTTGCTACCAAGCGATCTGTGCCCCTTTTGAGCATGATCAGTAAGGATGTTTTGTAGATATTGTAGTTCTCTATCCATCTATGTCTTTGTTTGCATTTATGGAGCAACCTAGCTTGAGTGAATTGAGCTCTACTTTTGCTATAAAATGTTCCTGGCAGATTGTTTACATGTTATGCATTTTTGCCGAGCTTGTTGTAGTTGATCCATACATGCTATGTTGTTGTTCTTGCCATGTTTAGCTTCTATGCCATGTCTACTTGCTGGGTGTATGCTTATTTTGTCATGCAATGCCTTGTGGTGAGTGCATCGAGCTCGTAAACATGCCTACTTGATATCTGTTTTGGCATGTTCCAGTTTTCTACTAAGTCTGAATCTGTTAACGATAATTGCTGTGTTCACATGGTTGCCATTGTATTTCCTGCTCCCTTTTGGCTTATGGTTAGTAAGGGACTTTTGATGTCTGCTTTGAGTAGCTTCTAAACATTGCTTCCTGATTTTAAATTCTAGACTTGTTGTTATTTTCACTAAGTCTGTAACCTGATATCTTTTGCACTTTTGCCATGCTTGTTTGAACCTGCTATTGAGCGAATTAGCCATAGCTCAGTGTACATCTTTTGTCAAGCATCTTGAGTGGATCCCTTCCATGTATTTTGTTGCTATGTTAGGGTTCTGTAGATTGTTGTTCTTGATGCATTTAGATGGTCTCGTGCTGTTAATCGCAGATCGGTGCCATATTTGTTTTGCTTGTCATTTCCAAACCGTGCATCCGATTCCGGTGATCTTTGTATCGATTTCGACCGAAATCAACTCCCCTTTCCAGTGGCACTCTTGGTTTTCCAAGTTGAGGCTAGGTTCAATCTTTCCTTTCCGAATCATGCATATGCATCGCATATCACATCCCGCATGTCATGTTATGTTTTGCATCATGTTGCTTGTGCATTGCACGTGGTTGATTGTGTCTCCCTTTGCTTGTTATTCTTGCTTTGGGTAGATCCAGGAGATGAGTTCATGTTCGAGGAGCCTGTTGAGTACATTTACAAGGATCAAGTTTTCGTCTTCTCGGAGAACTTTGCAGGCAAGATGACCATACCCTCGGAATCACTTCTATCTTTGCTTGCTAGATGCTCGCTCTTTTTCTATGCCTATGCTACGATACCTACCACTTTCTTATCATGCCTCCCATATTGCCATGTCAAACCCCTAACCCACCTTGTCCTAGCAAACCGTTGTTTGGCTATGTTACCGCTTTGCTAAGCCCCTCTTATAGCGTTGTTAGTTGCAGGTAAAGATTGGAGTTTGTCCCATGCTGGAACATGGATATTTTGTTGGGATATCACAATACCTCTTATTTAATTAATGCATCTATATACTTGGTAAAGGGTGGAAGGATCGGCCTTATGCCTGGTGTTTTGTTCCACTCATGTCGCCCTAGTTTCTGTCATACCGGTGTTATGTTCCTTAATTTTGCGTTCCTAACACGGTTGGGTTATAATGGGAACCCCTTGAGAGTTCGCCTTGAATAAAACTCCTCCAGCAATGCCCAACCTTGGTTTTACCACTTGCCACCTAGCCTTTTCTTTTCCTTGGTAGGCCTGCCCAAGGGTCATCTTTATTTAAACCCCCCCTGGCCAGTGCTCCTCTGAGTGTTGGTCCAACCGAGTAGACTGTGGGGCCACCTTGGGGCAACTTGAGGGTTGGTTTTACTCGTAGGATGTATCATCTGAGTGTGCCCTGAGAACGAGATATGTGCAGCTCCTATCGGGATTTGTCGGCACATTTGGGTGGTGTTGCTGGACTTGTTTTACCATTGTCGAGATGTCTTGTAACCGAGATGCTGAGTCTGATCGGATTGTCTTGGGAGAAGGAATATCCTTCGTTGACCGTGAGAGCTTGTGATGGGCTAAGTTGGGACACCCCTACAGGGTCTTGAACTTTCGAAAGTTGTGCCCGCGGTTATGGGCAGATGGGAATTTGTTAATATCCGGTTGTAGAAAACCTAAAACTTATCTTAATTAAAATGCATCAACGCGTGTGTAACCATGATGGTCTCTTTCTGGTGGAGTCCGGGAAGTGAACACGGTGTTGGAGTTATGATCGACGTAGGTTGTTCTAGGATCACTTCTTGATCATAGTTTCTCGAACGTGCTTTGCCTTCTCTTCTCGCTCTCATTTGCGTATGTTAGCCACCAAATATGCTAGTCGCTTGCTGCAGCTCCACCTCATACCTTTTCCCTACCCGTAAGCTTAAATAGTCTTGATCACGAGGGTGTGAGATTGCTGAGTCCCCGTGACTCACAGATACTTCCAAAACCAGTTTGAAGGTGCCGACGATATCGTGCAGGTGAAGCAACCGAGCTCAAGGAGGAGCTCGATGAAGATCTCGTTCTTTGTGTTGTTTTGTTTTAGTTGATCAGTAGTGGAGTCCAGTTGGGACGATCAGGGATTTGTGTAGCATTTGGGGTAGTCTTCTTTTATATTGGTTCCGTAGTCGGACCTTGATTGTACCTGGTTGATGTAAAGCTTTATTCTTGTATTGTGTGAAGTGGCGATTGTAAGCCAACTATGTATCTTTTTCCCTTATTGTATTACATGGGTTGTTGTGAAGATTACCTCACTTACGACATTGCTTTCAATGCGGTTATGCCTCTAAGTCATGCTTCGGCACGTGGGAGATATAGCCACATCGACGGCTTTACAAGTTGGTAATCAGAGCCTTCCCCGACCTTAGGAGCCCCTTGCTTGATCGAATCGTTGGCGTTTTTGAGTCTAGAAAAATGTTTTGAGTCATTTAGGAATTATATATATCAGAGGCATCCTGATGTAAAGTGTTGACTCTTCTCTCCTCAAATTTCACTAAAAAAATTTAGGATCATGCAGCTATCTTGGAATCGTTCCGATGGTTTTGTGACGAGAACATTGTTCTTGGTACCTCCTGACATTTAGGGGTTATGGCAGTTGAAAGTGCGTTATATCGACTAGAGGGGGGTGAATAGGCGATTTTTATGAAAGTCTTCAGAACATAGAAGTTTTGAAGACAAACGATAGAATTAAACCTATTACCATGCAGCGGAAGGTAGACTACACTAGGCAAACCATAGTCAAGTATTCAATGAAGTGAAAGCACAAAGACTAATAGCAGCTAGGTAGTAAGGATCAGGTAGGAAGTTATTGTGAAGCCAAACAGAACATGCAGTCACTCAGTGAAGACAAATGATAGTGCACACATACAATGACTTCACAATGAGTAACAGTAAGTAAAGTGAAGTGAAGATGAAACCAGTGACTCGTTGAAGACAATGATTTGTTGGACCAGTTCCAGTTGCTGTGACAACTGTACATATGGTTGGAGCGGCTAGGTATTTAAACCTTAGGACACACAGTCCCGGACACCCAGTCCTGAACATGCAGCTCAGGACACCCAGTCCTCACCGTATTCTCCTTGAGCTAAGGTCACATAGACCTCGCCCAATCACTCTAGTAAGTCTTCAAGGTAGACTCCCAAACCTTCACAGACTTCGTTCACCGGCAATCCACAATGTCTCTTGGATGCTCAGAACGCGACGCCTAACCGGCTGGAGGATGCACAGTCCTCAAGTGTAATAAGTCTTCAGATCACACAGACAAGAAGACTTAAGTGATGCCCAATTCTCTCTGGCTCTGGTGGTTAGGGCTTTATCCTCGCAAGGAATTCTCTCTCAAAGGCTTCGAGGTGGGTTGCTCTCAAACGACAAAAGCCGTACTATCAATCTAAGCAGCCAACCATTTATGGTTGTAGGGGGTGGGCTATTTATAGCCACTTGGCAACCCGACCTGATTTGTCCGAAATGACCCTGGGTCACTATGGAACTGACACGTGTTCCAACGGTCAGATTTCAAACTCACACGGCAACTTTACTTGGGCTACAAGCAAAGCTGACTTGTCCGACTTTGGAAAAGATTCGCTCTCATAGTCTTCACTCGAAGACATTGGTTTTTGGTTCAGGCATCACTTCAGTCATTCTGACTGGTTCTCTTGGACCCCACTTAACAGTACGGTGGTTCCTATGACTCAACACAAAAAGAAAAAGAACTACGAA
Organism: Triticum dicoccoides; assembly: GCF_002162155.2. Taxonomy (NCBI): domain Eukaryota; kingdom Viridiplantae; phylum Streptophyta; class Magnoliopsida; order Poales; family Poaceae; genus Triticum; species Triticum dicoccoides. The sequence goes on along the minus strand of NC_041390.1, from coordinate 358,353,706 downwards.
AGATCTAAGTCTTCGAGCTCCATAGGCTTCATATAGTGTCTTCTCTTGTCATAGTCTTCAATGTGAATATCTTCATATACCACCTTTGACTTCAATGTCTTCATACATTTTTAGGGGTCATCTCTGGTAGTAAAAACGAATCAATGAGGGACTTCTACCTGTGTTATCCTGCAATTCTCACAAACACATTAGTCCCTCAACTAGGTTTGTCGTCAATACTCCAAAACCAACTAGGGGTGGCACTAGATGCACTTACAATCTCCCCCTTTTTGGTGATTGATGACAAACTAGTTGAAGTGTTCAACGGGGAATATAATCTGTGAAATTGTAAAGGATAAGGAATTGTCTTCATAAGTTGCAAGGGCTCCCCCTGAAGATGTGCATATAAGTTAATTTGCTTTTGGAATGCAAATGCACATGGCAGGTTGTACTTGTGGAGATCCACTTCAACTTATGATAGAGGCAAAGGTGTCCCGTCTTTCGATGAGATGATGGATATCGCTTTGGTGGAAGTCGACTTTGACGATCCGACTACGAACGTGCGAGGACGTCGCGCCTTAGCAATCGCTAAACCAACTCCGAGAAGTTATTGACCACGCCGGAGCACGATCAACCTGACCACGAGGGTCTGTTTCCTGCGAGCAAACGAAGAACAAGCAAGAAACTGAGATTGCAATCTGGATATTGCGAATATAAGATGAAAGCTTTATTGATCAAGGTGGGGTTCTGTGACGCCTTTGTCTGGTCGTTGAACACAAACGAAGTACGCGAAGTTGCAGCTATGGCGAACTTTTAATCTAAACAAAACCCAAAGTCTAAACGATGCCCTAAGGGCTGTATATATGGAGGAAGAGGGGGGAATTTCGTCACCCTTGGTGGAGGGGTCCGAAATCAACCCTATCTCTTGTTTCCCCACACATACGGACTCTAAAAATAGCCTATACTTATGTATTTCGAGATTACATGGGCCTGGCCCACTAATAAGGTGACGCAGCACCTATAATAGCCTCGGGACGAAATTTATGAAGTGGCATCTTGTATATTTCGTCCATGGCTTCATGCACCCATTATGGTGGTTTCAAAGTCCTGAAATCATCACTTGTAACTCCATTCTTGTTCCGCTTGCGCATGCCATCATCTCCATGCTTGTTCTTGCTCCAATGTTCATCCTTCTCCAAGCTAGGCCCTTCATTTGTAAGAAAAACAAATGTATCCAATTTAGGCAGCATCATATTCTCATGAACATTAGAATCATTACCAAGAAACGAAAGTACCTGGTAATTTAGTTGGCGTGCACGAGCTCTAGTAATTGGTCCAGTATGTATAGCAGCAGGGGTTGTGGGTGTAACAATTGTATTGATGTCCTCATCATCCTCCCCTTCTTGAAATGAAGTCGTCCTCGACGGAAGTTCATCTTCCTCACCCAAATAAGGCTTCAAATCTGCAATGTTAAAAGTGGGACTAACCCCAAAATCTGCAGGCAGCTCAAGTTTATATGCATTATCATTTATTTTCTCTAACACCTTAAAGGGACCATCAGCACGTGGCATTAACTTTGATTTGCGCAAATCAGGAAATCTATCCTTACGCAAATGTAACCAAACAAGATCTCCAGGTGCAAACACAACATGTTTTCTACCCTTATCTCCAGCAAGTTTATATTTAGCATTCATACGCTCAATGTTTTCCTTAGTTAACTCATGCATTTTTAAAATCAATTCAGCACGTTTTTTAGCATCAAAATTAACCTTCTCCGAAGATGGAAGAGGCAACAAATCAATAGGTGCACGAGGTAGGAAACCATACACAACTTCAAAAGGGCACATCTTAGTAGTAGAATGCAATGAACGATTATAAGCAAATTCAATATGAGGCAAGCATTCCTCCCACATTTTCTTATTATTCTTCAAAACAGCCCTAAGCATAGTAGACAACGTTCTATTGACTACTTCAGTTTGTCCATCAGTTTGGGGGTGACAAGTAGTACTAGAAAGCAGTTTAGTCCCCAACTTAGCCCATAAACATCTCCAAAAGTGGCTAAGAAATTTAGTATCACGATCTGAAACAATAGTATTTGGCACACCATGCAAGCGAATAATTTCACGAAAGAACAAATCAGCAACATTAACAGCATCATCGCTTTTATGACATGGTATAAAGTGTGCCATTTTCGAGAATCTATCCACGACAACAAATATTCTTTGTTCGAGGTAAACCTGATAGAGGCAAAGGTGTCCCGTCTTTCGATGAGATGGTGGATTTCGCTTTGGTGGAAGTCGACTTTGACGATCCGACTACGAACGTGCGAGGACGTCGCGCCTTAGCAATCGCTAAACCAACTCCGAGAGGTTATTGACCATGCCGGAGCACGATCAACCTGACCACGAGGGTCTGTTTCCTGCGAGCAAACGAAGAACAAGCAAGAAACTAAGATTGCAATCTGGATATTGCGAATATAAGATGAAAGCTTTATTGATCAAGGTGGGGTTCTGTGACGCCTTTGTCTGGTCGTTGAACACAAACGAAGTACGCGAAGTTGCAGCTATGGCGAACTTTTAATCTAAACAAAACCCAAAGTCTAAACGATGCCCTAAGGGCTGTATATATGGAGGAAGAGGGGGGAATTTCGTGGCCCTTGGTGGAGGGGTCCGAGATCAACCCTATCTCTTGTTTCCCCACACATACGGACTCTAAAAATAGCCTATACTTATGTATTTCGAAATTACATGGGCCTGGCCCAATAATAAGGTGACGCAGCACCTAAAATAGCCTCGGGACGAAATTTATGAAGTGGCATCTTGTATATTTCGTCCAAGGCTTCATGCACCCATTATGGTGGCTTCAAAGTCCTGAAATCATCACTTGTAACTCCGTTCTTGTTCCCCTTGCGCATGCCATCATCTCCATGCTTGTTCTTGCTCCAATGTTCATCCTTCTCCAAGCTAGGCCCTTCATTTGTAAGCAAAACAAATGTATCCAATTTAGGCAGCATCACATTCTCATGAACATTAGAATCATTACCAAGAAACGAAAGTACCTGGTAATTTAGTTGGCGTGCACGAGCTCTAGTAATTGGTCCAGTATGTATAGCAGCAGGGGCTGTGGGTGTAACAATTGTATTGATGTCCTCATCATCCTCCCCTTCTTGAAATGAAGTCGTCCTCGACGGAAGTTCATCTTCCTCACCCAAATAAGGCTTCAAATCTGCAATGTTAAAAGTGGGACTAACCCCAAAATCTGCATGCAGCTCAAGTTTATATGCATTATCATTTATTTTCTCTAACACCTTAAAGGGACCATCAGCATGTGGCATTAACTTTGATTTGCGCAAATCAGGAAATCTATCCTTACGCAAATGTAACCAAACAAGATCTCCAGGTGCAAACACAACATGTTTTCTACCCTTATCTCCAGCAAGTTTATATTTAGCATTCATGCGCTCAATGTTTTCCTTAGTTAACTCATGCATTTTTAAAATCAATTCAGCACGTTGTTTAGCATCAAAATTAACCTTCTCCGAAGATGGAAGAGGCAACAAATCAATAGGTGCACGAGGTAGAAAACCATACACAACTTCAAAAGGGCACATCTTAGTAGTAGAATGCAATGAACGATTATAAGCAAATTCAATATGAGGCAAGCATTCCTCCCACATTTTCTTATTATTCTTCAAAACAGCCCTAAGCATAGTAGACAACGTTCTATTGACTACTTCAGTTTGTCCATCAGTTTGGGGGTGACAAGTAGTACTAAAAAGCAGTTTAGTCCCCAACTTAGCCCATAAACATCTCCAAAAGTGGCTAAGAAATTTAGTATCACGATCTGAAACAATAGTATTTGGCACACCATGCAAGCGAATAATTTCACGAAAGAACAAATCAGCAACATTAACAGCATCATCGCTTTTATGACATGCTATAAAGTGTGCCATTTTCGAGAATCTATCCACGACAACAAATATGCTATCCCTCCCCTTCTTTGTTCAAGGTAAACCTAAAACAAAGTCCATAGATATATCCTCCCAAGGAACACTAGGTACAGGCAAAGGCATATATAAACCATGAGGATTGAGTCGTGACTTAGCTTTTTGACATGTAGTGCAGCGAGCAATAAAACGCTCAACATCCCGTCTCATCTTTGGCCAAAAGAAATGTGTAGCAAGTACGTCCTCTGTCTTCTTCATGCCAAAGTGTCCCATTAATCCTCCTCCATGCGCCTCCTGCAACAACAAAAGACGAATGGAGCTAGCTGGAATGCATAGCTTGTTAGCACGAAACACAAATCCATCGTTAACAACAAACTTGTTCCACATTCTTCCTTATTTACAATTCTGCATTACATCTTTAAAATCAGCATCATGCACATATTGATCTTTGATGGTCTCCAAACCAAATATTTTGAAGTCAAGTTGTGAAAGCATAGTATAGCGACGAGACAATGCATCAGCAATAACATTTTCTTTTCCCTTCTTGTGTTTAATGACATAAGGGAAAGTCTCAATGAATTCAACCCATTTAGCATGTCTACGATTCAGTTTAGCTTGACTTTTAATATGTTTCAAAGATTCATGATCAGAATGTATAACAAATTCTTTGGGCCATAAATAATGTTGCCATGTTTCTAAAGTCCGAACAAGAGCATATAATTCTTTATCATAAGTACAATAATTCAGACTAGGCCCACTCAATTTTTCAAAAAAGTATGCAACAGGTTTGCCATCTTGTAATAACACACCTCCTAATCCAATTCCACTAGCATCACATTCAAGCTCAAAAGTCTTATTAAAATCAGGAAGTTGGAGTAAAGGAGCATGTGTCAACTTATCTTTCAATACCGTGAAGGCTTCTTCCTGTGCGGTACCCCAAAGAAAAGGCACATCTTTCTTTGTAAGCTCATTGAGAGGTGCAGCAATGGTGCTGAAATCTCTCACAAAACGCCTATAGAATCCAGCGAGGCCAAGAAAACTCCTCACTTGTGTGACTGTTTTGGGCTGCGGCCAACTCTCAATAGCTTCAATCTTGGCTTTATCAACTTCAATTCCCTGTGGAGTAACAACATAGCCAAGAAAAGATACTCGGTCGGTGCAAAAGGTGCACTTCCCAACGTTACCAAACAAACGTGCATCACGTAGAGCAATAAAAACAGCACGCAAATGTTCCAAATGTTCTTCCAAAGATCTGCTATAAATCAATATGTCATCAAAGTAAACTACCACAAATCGTCCAATGAAAGCATGTAAAACTTTGTTCATTAATCTCATGAAAGTACTAGGTGCATTAGTTAACCCAAAAGGCATGACTAACCACTCATATAATCCAAACTTAGTTTTAAATGCTGTTTTCCATTCATCTCCCAATTTCATACGAATTTGATGGTAGCCACTACGCAAATCAACTTTGGAGAATATTGTAGAGCCACTCAATTCATCAAGCATATCATCTAGCCTAGGAATAGGATGACGATAACGAATAGTAATATTAGTGCCTCTACAATCAACACACATACGTGATGTACCATCCTTTTTCGGCACTAGAATAATAGGAACAGCACAAGGACTAAGGGATTCGCGTATATAACCTTTATCGAGAAGCTCTTGTACTTGACGCATAATCTCCTTCGTCTCCTCTGGATTGGTACGGTATGGTGCACGGTTTGGCAGTGAAGCACCGGGAATTAAGTCAATCTGATGCTCAATCCCTCGAATAGGCGGTAATCCCGGTGGCACGTCTTGTGGAAAAACGTCAGCGAACTCCTGCAAAATGTTAGTGACAGCAGGAGGCAAAGAGGAAGGCACGTCCTCGAATGAAAATAATGCCTCTTTGCACACAAAAGCATAGCAAACAGATTTGCTGAAATCTAGCTCATCAATATCAGATTTGGTGGCAAATAAACATGCACTTTTCAATTTAATTTCAGAAGCAACACTAGATGGTTTATTATTAGGCTTCATTTGTTGCTCAAATTCTTTTGCCACAATCTGATTTTCACTCTTATTCTTCTCCTGTTTTGCTTTATTATCTCTATTAATATCATCTTTCAAAATGGAATCAGGAGTCATAGGAAGCAAAGTAATATTTTTATCCTTATGAACAAGAGTATAGTGATTCTTTCTAAAATGGTGTACAGAATTTTTATCAAATTGCCATGGTCTACCAAGTAATAAGGAACATGCTTGCATAGGTACCACATCACAATCAACATAATCAGCATATGTAGAGATACTAAAATGCACACGAACAGTACATGTTACCTTAACCTTGCCGCTGTTGTTGAACCATTGGATGTAGTAAGGATGTGGATGTGTCTTGTGGTGAGAGAAAGCTTCTCCACCATCTCCATGCTAGCCAAGTTGTTGCAGCTCCCTCCGTCTATTATGACGCGCACAGAACGTTCCTTCACAACTCCCTTGGTATGGAACAAATTGTGCCTCTGATTTTGCTCAGCTTGTGTGACCTGCACACTCAAAACACGTTGAGCAACTAAACATTCATACCTGTCAGCGTCTTCAGGAGCCATGTATTGCGTCTCATGATCAGAATCATCTCCACCATGTTCTTCACGTGTAATAAGAGCCAAAGTCTCCTCATCATAGTCACTAGCGGACTCATATCCACCATCTGCGGTAGCAATCATCACACGCGGAGATTTGCATTCTCTCGCATAATGACCTCCTCCCTTACAACGACGACAAATAATATCACTTGTGTGCCATGTTGATGCCCTGGAAGAAGAAGAACTCTGTGCAGGCCCGGCAGGTGCGCTCTTGGCAGATAATGGTGGTTGTTCCTGTTTTCTTGTATCACGGTTGTAGGAGGCACCTGCTTGAGGTGTTGGTGCAGTTGAAGTAGAAGATGCACGCGGTGTCCATGATGAAGGTCGGCCTGCAGAAAAGTTAGTTCGCGCCAATGCTTGTCGATCCTGCACTTCACGTTCAGCTTTACAAACAAGATGGAATAAATGAGTGATATTAGTATACTCCTTATAGTCTAGAATGGTCTGAATCTCTCTATTTAATCCACCCAGAAAACGTGCAAGCATAGCTTCATTCTCCTCAACAATACCACATCGAATCATGCCAGTTTGTAATTCCTGATAATATTCTTCTACAGAATTTTTTCCTTGTCTTAAACACTGCAATTTTTGAAGCAATTCACGTTGATAATATGGTGGAACCCAACGCGTACGCATAGCGGTTTTCAAAGCAGCCCAAGTAGTTGGAATAGGATATAATCTACAATGTTCAGACCACCAAACACATGCAAAACTAGTGAAAGCACAAACAGCAGCAGCAACCCGTCTCTCCTCGGGATATTGTAAACATGTAAAACGTTGTTCAGTTTCTAACTCCCAAGTAAGATATATATCAGGAACATATCTACCCTCAAATGGTGGAATATTCAATTTCAGTTTAGGAATATGGACATCATCTCATACCTGAGGTGGTGGTGCAGGCCTACCATTACGAATATATACCTGAGGTCGACCTGCTGGTGGTGGTGCTGGTGGGTGCACGTAGTTCTGATTTTGATCAACCTCATCCTCATAATCTCCCACATAATCATCCTCCTCCGCATCAGCAGCAGGAGCCACAGAAGTATTAACAGCAGCACCAACAGTTTGGCCAAACGCAAGAGGAACACGGCTCGCTCGGCGGAGGTCTATTTCGCGACGTGGAGGTAGTCGTTGTTGTTGTTGTTGGAGAGGTGCGTTAGGTGCAGCGGGTGGTGGTGGTGGAAGACGCGCGAGCAATTCATTAAACTTGTTATCGAGCTTTGTTTCGAACGTCTTCTCCATGCCATCTATCTTCTCCATGGCCTCTTCAAATCTGTTTAGCACGTCTTGCACCTGTTCACTCATCATTTGCTGAAATTTATCATGCAAATCCTTATTCGTCATGTTCTCCCAGTCAGTCTCGTCGGCTTGTGATCCTGGCATGGTTAGCAGCAATAGAAACACAAAAGAATATGATCCTACAGACTACTAACAAGAGGTGGTGGTGGGTGTCACAAATCCGTCAAGCAAATCTCAAATTCTTACCAGTTCTTACCCAGCAGCAGGTGGTGATCGGCAACCGTTGTAGTCAAAAACTCTCAAAGCTTGGATAGAGCGATTACCAGGGAGAGTCAAACGCACGACATAGATGTATGTGGAGCTGGGAAGGCTTATAATATGGTAGCAAAAAGGGTCAGCAATAATCAATTCAGAGATGCAAAGTTGAATAAACGCTCAACGACGGTACTGTGCTGGTCCTAGGCTAGACTGTGCTAGAGACGCGAGCCTAGAACACCAACAAAATCACGGCGCGACACGTAAACAAGGGAAAAGCACGCTCTGGAATTTTTTTTTCGCTCTTTTTTTTTGCGCTGCTTCTTTTTTTTGTGCGAAAAATCACTATAATGGCGACTGTCTCAAAACTCTTCCTAGCTCAAACTGACAGGATGGGCACGAAATTTTTTCGACCAATTTTGTTTTTTTTGACTGCCCGGACCCAAAAACTGGAAACGGGTCAAAAAAAACTTCCTATAATGGCACCTGTCTCAAAACACTCAGAAACACCTAAAAATAGGATAGCCAGAAATTTTTTCGAAAAATGCGTTTTCGAAAATTTTTGGGCCTAAACAGAGCGTGGTTTCCGGACTTTTTTTTTCCGAAACCTACTCCGGCAAGGAAACACGAATCGGAATCTAGATGGATCTCGAAAACAAACCTAATATGACAAGAACTCGGATTGGTGGTGGATATATGGTGGTAGATGGCAGCGGTGGTGGTATATGACAGCTGTGGTGGTATATGGATACGGATTCGAAGCGGTGGCGGATAAGCGGTGGTGGTAGATGGCAGGGGCGATGATGATGGTGCGGCGGCGGCGTGACAACTTATGACCAGAACTCGAAACTCTAAAAGACTAGACTCTAAGACCAGCAACTAGACACGACGATGCAACCGCAAATTCAACAAAGCAAAACCCTAAAAAGATTATGCAAAGCCTTAGATTGGTTCGGATACGATGAACTAACCCTAATTTTTTGTGTGTGGCTTTTTCGTGGACTGTAGGTATGAAGAACAGACTCGATCTAAACTACGAAAAACTGTAAAATCTCACCGAGCAACCTGGAAATCTGATACCACTTGATAGAGGCAAAGGTGTCCCGTCTTTCGATGAGATGATGGATATCGCTTTGGTGGCAGTCGACTTTGACGATCCGACTACGAACGTGCGAGGACGTCGCGCCTTAGCAATCGCTAAACCAACTCCGAGAGGTTATTGACCACGCCGGAGCACGATCAACCTGACCACGAGGGTCTGTTTCCTGCGAGCAAACGAAGAACAAGCAAGAAACTAAGATTGCAATCTGGATATTGCGAATATAAGATGAAAGCTTTATTGATCAAGGTGGGGTTCTGTGACGCCTTTGTCTGGTCGTTGAACACAAACGAAGTACGCGAAGTTGCAGCTATGGCGAACTTTTAATCTAAACAAAACCCAAAGTCTAAACGATGCCCTAAGGGCTGTATATATGGAGGAAGAGGGGGGAATTTCGTGGCCCTTGGTGGAGGGGTCCGAAATCAACCCTATCTCTTGTTTCCCCACACATACGGACTCTAAAAATAGCCTATACTTATGTATTTCGAGATTACATGGGCCTGGCCAAATAATAAGGTGATGCAGCACCTATAATAGCCTCGGGACGAAATTTATGAAGTGGCATCTTGTATATTTCGTCCATGGCTTCATGCACCCATTATGGTGGCTTCAAAGTCCTGAAATCATCACTTGTAACTCCGTTCTTGTTCCGCTTGCGCATGCCATCATCTCCATGCTTGTTCTTGCTCCAATGTTCATCCTTCTCCAAGCTAGGCCCTTCATTTGTAAGCAAAACAAATGTATCCAATTTAGGCAGCATCATATTCTCATGAACATTAGAATCATTACCAAGAAACGAAAGTACCTGGTAATTTAGTTGGCGTGCACGAGCTCTAGTAATTGGTCCAGTATGTATAGCAGCAGGGGCTGTGGTGTAACAATTGTATTGATGTCCTCATCAACTTATGATGACAATCCACTATGCATGTGAAAGTATATGAAGATAATGACATGCATAATGGAAAATGGACGTCTGCAGAATGAGCTAAGTGCGGAATTTATCGTCGCACATACGGAATTTATCTTCGCAAAACAAGGTGGCAAATAAGTAGTAGACAACCATCTAGTTTAAGTGTTACAACTCATAACAACCAAATGTAGCAAAAACGAGAGTTGTAAGCACGAAGCAAAATATAAAGCACCCACCCATATGGACCCGCTTGAAGACTATCAATCTCATATGCTTCTCCCCCTTTTGTCAGTAATGACCAAAAAGGTTTGAAGACATAGAGGCTCTACTCGTTCCCACGAGGATTAGGTGAAGTAGCAGGGTTGTTGGTGTTGTTTGGCGGTGCAGAAGAGCTTGGAGGTGCTGAAGGAGGTGGCGGTGAAGTAGCATCGTCTTCTTCCTCAATAATTCTAGCAGTCACTGTGGCAGAAGAGGAAGAGAACTCAGAGTCTTCAAGGGATGGAGTTCCTAGCAGCACAGCCCTTCGAGGAGGTGTGGAGTCAAACTTGAATCTCTCAGTGAAGCCATCCTCTTGAAGATTAGCTTCAGAACACATCATCGTGAGCCCTTTCCATGTGCGGTGACAGGTTTCATGGGCAACGAAAGCATTCTTGGTGGCAAGATTTCGAGTGCGATTAACATCCACCAAGAGGCTTTTCATCTGACGCTTTAGCCAGTCATGATGCCTATCGTGCTTCTGATGTAGAGCCACAAGAAGCTCTCGGTCGTTGAGAACATGAGTGCGCTTCTTGGGTCTTGGAGCAGTGGCCTGTCAGTGGCTTCAGTGGAAGCAGGGTGTGGTGCACGTGTAGTGCCAGCCAAAGGATACACCCGAGAAACTGCTTCAACTCCTTCAACGTTTTGAGTAAAACTCTGATGTTCTGCATTCTGAAGACTTAGAGGTTTCTTGGCAGGCTCAGAATATATGGCTTCAGTAGACATGTCCACGTCAGGCAAGAAGATCCGATGGTTGCGGGCTGAGGGCTGATACGAGATGGCGGAGTGTAGCTTGATCAGCCGCATGACCCAAGGGGCGTAGAACTTCAAACAAAACAGATCAATGCTTGATGCAGCAAGTTGGCGTATGAAGAAGTCATGTGCATTGAAGCATTTGCCATGAAGTATATAGAAGACCAAAGTCTTCATTGCACCCTGAAGCTTGGCATTTGGAGAGTGCCCTTTGATAGGCCAGAGAGTTCGCCTGATGATGTGATAGATGGTTCTTGGCAGATACTCAAGGTCTTCAACGAAGAACACTGTGGGATAAGCAGCATCTTGGGGCAATGGCTTCATCATGCTGAGCATCTGACTCATATCAGGTTCTGGCCGCTGAAAGATGCTCTCAATAGCTTCAGTATGCAGCTGACAGCCTTGCTCGAAGAGATCGCCAGGAGTGGGCAAGCCAGTGAGCTCAATGATGTCGTTTGCATTGGCTTCGTGATGAACGTTGCCAGTCATCCACTCCAGGACCCAAGTCTTTGGATCTCTATTGTACCCTCTGATGTGAAGTGTGGCATAGAATTGAAGCAGCAGCTCTTCATTCCAATGCTCTTCGTCGGTAATGAACGGCAGCAGTCCAACTTCCTTGAAGCAATCTAAAGCTTCTTCCAGACAGGGCAGACCAGCTATAGCTTCAACGTCAAGGCACTTGTGTGGGAAGATGCGACCTTGGTTGTACAGAATGCAAGAGTAATAGCTTCGCTGAGGATAGCTCCAGAACCGATCAGATGATATCCTTTCCCTTGAGTAGGGGTTCCTGGAGCTATTGAAGAACGTGTTGTCTGCCCTGAAGCCATTGATGTTGAAGGAGCCGGGTGCTGATGCAGGACCTGGAAACGTTGGCAGTCTTGGGATTGGCTTCTGGACCTGAGGCCTGTGCTCAACATGATAGTTGAATTGGGGACCAGCAGCAGACTCAGGAACAGAAGTGGCGGGATCAGTGGCTTCGCTGTCTTCTGAAGCTTTTGCTGGGGAGGGCTCCACATTAGCTTCATTGGTGGTTGTGGCAGCCTCACAATTTTCATCCTCCACTTGACTAGCTGGAGGGTCGGTCACAAGCACATTCTCCTGGTGAACTGCTTCTTAGTGGGACAGGGAGTGGGATCTTGTGGGACTCCTTCTTCTGCGGCTGATGCAGCCGGAATGTCTTCAGCAGAGACTTGAGACCTTGGACCTTTGCGAAGCCTGCGGAGCGCAAACGACGCCTGTGGAGTTGGAGTGGGCTGGGCCTCATAGTCTTCTTCCTCTTGTGGGAGATCCGCCCATGAAGAATCCTGTGCAATTGGCGTTAGTGGACGACCAATGCTGATGAGTTTGCTGTTTTCAAACTGAGGAAGGACTGCAGCATCGACTACATTGTCATGATGACCAATGTCTTCAGCAGCGAAGGGATCAGCTGCTGGAATGTCTTCAGCTTCATGAGCCTCTTTGGAAGCAGGCTCATGAATTGTCAGTTGTCGTTCAGCTTCAGGATAGACCATAGAAATGGGTTCAACTATCAAGGGCTCTGTGGAAGCAGCCCGAGCTTTCTTGGTCTTCCTCTTCTTCGTGGAGGGGGCAGTAGGAGAGGATTCAGAGTGTTTCCTCTTCCTGGCTTCAGCCTCAACAGTCCTTGTCTTCTTGAGCTCTGAAGCTGTTGACCGGCTTTTTGGCTTCGAGCCAGTCAGTATAGTTGGGAAGACAATCGGAACTGCTTCTTGCCTTGGTGCATCAGGTTCAGTCGTAGCAGGCTTCTTCTTCTTCTTTGAGGCCATCCTGGGGTCGATGCCAGGACGCCCAAGTGCCTTGCGCTTCTCAACCTCATTATAGGCTTGCACACATCTATCAGCCAGAGTCTTCATGCGCTCACGCGAACCCTGAGCTTCTGCACGCTTCTTCACAAAGGCTTCCTTGAGCTCGTGCATCATTGTCTTGAAGTTCTTCACTTCTTGCACGCTGAGCTTGGCCATATGCTTCTTGAACTGAGCCTTTTCATAGTCAATCTTCTGCTTCAGTTCAACAATGCGCTGGGCAATAGCAAGTTCTGAAGCAATGGCGCCTTGGAAGGTGACACTGAGGCCAATGGGTAGCTGCAGATCTTCAAAGCTGATGTTTGGCGTGTCAAACCACTCATCAATGAAGTTGTGGATGATGGTGACATCAAAGAGAGGTAGATCATTGAAGATTTCTGCTTCTTCTTTGCTCTTGATGAGTTGCTCAAGAGCGTCATCTGCAAGATCTTCATCAGTTGACAGATCAATGTCGTCATTGCGCAGAATGGCAGCAGCTGTTAGCTCTTTACCAGTGTGAGACAGAGGCATCTTGGCCTTCTGGGGCTTGGAGACGCGTGATAAGTGTTCAGACTGCACACTGTCTTCAGGAGGTGCAGTTGCCAGTGGCTTCGCCCTTAAGACTTTTGGTGAAAGGGCATGTTTTGAAGCTTTAGGCTTCTTCAGCTTCTTTGTCAGAGCTGCAGGAGCTTCTTCTGATTCAGTGTCAGCTGCAGGCTCATTCACTGCAGTCCCTTGAACTAAGATGTACGTGATGAGGCCTTCAAGGTTGGCGAAAGGACCGATGACATTGGGTTCAGCATCTTGTGTGCCATCTGCCCTTGGTGCTGAGGGACCAGGGTTGAAGTCTAACCCAAAAGTCTTCTTATTCTGCTTCGCTGAGTTCTGAGCAAACTGGAAGTTGCGCTTGAACAGATTGTCGTCACGACACCATAGCAGTGACGACGAGTGTGCATCAGCAGGCTGTGGTCCATGGACCATGCATGGATAGAAGCCTTGAGCAATGGCTTCATCTCTGGACCTGGGTAGAAGATTCTTGAATAGGATGTCTCCCCACGGTCTCTTGATGGCGTTTTTCTCAGCATACTCCTGGGTCACAAATTTGTATTTGAACTATTGTTCTGCCCAATATCTTCGAATCCATTGGATTCGGGTCTTGCGCTGACTGTAATCCTCTTCAGGATCTGTCTTGTACATTTCTGAGAGTTCATCTGGCAGATCTCTGGAGGTCTCACCACGACGCTTTCTGCCACCCTTCCTTGCTGCTTTCTCTGAAGCCATAAACTTTAACCTGAAAGGCTTCAAGACGTTCAAAGGCTTCAAAGGTTTTCGTTTGCTGGACCAACAGGAACTGGCTTCGGGAGAATTTATGTGATGCTGTAAGAATTCTGCAAATGAATGCAGACTATGAGAACCAAAGGATTCTCCCACGGACATGTACCTATGATAGCATTAAGGTGCGAGGGAAGGGGAAGAGGTCATATGCATTCTCAGAAGATTTTGAAGATAAATCAGTTTAGAAGACATTGACCTCATCGTGCGAAGACATTCACTCACAGATAAGAAGTTGGTTCCAGATTTGTACGAATCCACAGATCAGTACAAGTGAGGAATCTAACTACTTTGGGAAGCACAAGTGAATATACTAGGCATGTTATGAGATGCAGTATGAGAGAGATCTAGCTTGTGTGAACAGAAACTACTTGTGGTAGAAAGTGACAAATCCATAGGATCAATGGTGCTGTAAAAGAGGAAGTTTTATTTACCACACTAAGAACTGCTAGACGGAGTGTAAGATGAGGCCGAGCAGTTCGATCTTCCGTGCCCTAACTTGGCGATGGAGGACACCTACGGCGACGGTGGAGAGGACGATGTCCGCGGTCGGCGTGAAGATGGCATCGGAGAGGTTGCGGCAGCGAAGCGCTTCATCGCCGGCGTCGTCGAGGGCTAGCGGTGGCGCTAGGGTTCATGCGAGGGTGGAAGAAGAGATAATGACCGCTGTGAGTGTGTATTTATTGGCACAGGGGCGGCACTGTGCTATTACACAGGTGCCCCTGGAGATTCGCATCTGAGGAACACGTGGCCATTATGCGGAATTTTGGGGTTTGTTCCACGTCCCACGCACGCCTGGATTGTCGGGTGGTCGTTCCTACTTCTCCGGATTTCATCTCGAGGAATGAGCATTGAAAACGGACTTAATGGTTGTCTCTGTATCTTCCGCTGACAAGGACGCAGAGAAGACATTCGACAGTTCCAATAGAATGCATATGACTTGGGGAGATAGAGTTTGAGATAGAAAGCATAGAGAGGTTAGGGTCCGATCACATTCACTCAGTTCAAAAGATTCAACACGAAGACATAGCTATAAGTGAATGCTGTAGAGTACAGAACACTAGTATATATATATATCTATAATCAACATAGTGAAGATAATCATGAATATATGTTGAGATCGAAGCCAAACCAAATGTGAAGACATTGCAAGGTAACGCCATAAGTGAAAAACTTCAAAATAGAATGTTTGGTGGTGGCGTTACCCACCGTATAGGAAGTATTAGACCCAGCCACGGCGCACAATTATCGTGGCGCTCCGAAGTCAAATTCCACATTAGTGTATTCACACTTAGAATGTATGTCTTCATTGATTGAAGATATACTCTACTTCGTGTGTTGCACATCTAAGTCATCAATATGCATAAGGGTTAGGATGTGTGCCTGATCACAGGACATTTGAGGATTCCAGGATATTTAGCTCACACCGTAACTTGCAAAACCTCTTCTCATCCAAGGGCTTGGTGAAGATATCTGCCAATTGCTCTTCAGTGTTGACGTGTATGATATCAATGTCTTCCTTTACAACATGATCTTTGAGAAAGTGATGAAGAATTTCAATGTGCTTTGTCTTCGAGTGCTGAACTGGGTTGTTGGCAATCTTGACGGCGCTTTCGTTGTCGCAGTAAAGTGGCACTTGCTTCAGATGAATGCCATAGTCCTTGGGTGTTTGCTTCATCCACAGAAGCTGAGCGCAGCAAGATCCAGCAGCAATGTATTCAGATTCAGCAGTGGAGAGAGATACACAGTTCTGCTTCTTTGAAGACCAACATACAAGTGATCGTCCCAAGAAGTGACATGTGCCTGATGTAGACTTGCGATCAACTTTGTCACCAGCATAATCAGCATCTGAGAATCCAACCAGATCAAACTCTGAGCCCTTTGGATACCATAATCCTAGAGTTGGGGTGTGAGCCAAATATCGAAGAATTCGCTTCACAGCTAAGTGATGCGACTCCTTTGGTGCCGCTTGAAGTCGAGCACACATGCAAACACTAAGCATAATATCTGGCCTAGATGCACATAGATAAAGTAAAGAACCAATCATGGAGCGGTATACCTTTTGATCGAACTCTTTACAATTGTCGTCAGGACCCAGATGATGTTTGGCTGGCATTGGTGTTGTGAAGCCTTTGCAGTCTTGCATACCGAACTTCTTCAGGCAATCTTTGAGATACTTATCTTGAGATATGAAGATGCCATTGCGTTGTTGTCGTATTTGAAGACCGAGGAAGAACTTCAGCTCCCCCATCATGGACATCTGATATTGCTCTTGCATCATATATCCAAACTCTTCACTGTACTTCTGATTGGTGCAGCCGAAGATAATGTCATCCACATATATTTGGCACACAAACAGTTCACCATCATATGTCTTCGTGAAAAGAGTGGGATCTAGGGAACCAGGTATGAAGCCTTTGCTCTTCAGGAAGTATTTGAGTGTGTCATACCAGGCCCGAGGGGCTTGTTTGAGGCCATACGGTGCCTTGTTGACCTTGTATACCATGTCAGGATGTTTTGGATCTTCAAAGCCAGGCGGTTGTGCAACATACACTTCTTCTTCAATCTTGCCATTGAGAAAGGCAATGTTCACATCCATTTGATATAGAAGTATGTTATGATGATTTACATAGGCCAGCAGTATGCGTATGGCTTCAAGTCTCGCCACAGGAGCAAATGTTTCATCGAAGTCAATGCCTTCCACTTGAGTATATCCTTGAGCAACGAGACGAGCTTTGTTTCTGACAACTTGACCATGCTCATCTTGCTTGTTGCGGTATATCCATTTGGTGCCTATTATATTGTGCTTCCGTGGATCAGGACGCTTAACCAGTTCCCATACATTATTCAGCTCAAACTGTTGAAGCTCTTCTTGCATAGCTTGAATCCATCCAGGTTCCATGAAGGCTTTTTCAACTTTCTTGGGTTCTGCTATTGAGACGAATGCGAAGTGCCCACAGAAATTTGCTAGCTGAGTTGCCCTCGAACGAGTGAGTGGACCAGGTGCATTGATGCTATCAATTATTCTTTCAATCTGCACTTCATGGGCAACGCGAGGATGTACAGGGCGAAGACTTTGCTCTTGCTGTTCATTGTCGTTGTTGGAAGGAATGTCTTCAGGCTGAGCATTGTCTTCATG
The DNA here is from genome assembly GCF_002162155.2 of Triticum dicoccoides. NCBI lineage: Eukaryota > Viridiplantae > Streptophyta > Magnoliopsida > Poales > Poaceae > Triticum > Triticum dicoccoides. The sequence continues at coordinate 358,336,373 of NC_041390.1, read as the reverse complement.
TTGATCAGGTGCTGAAATGATAAGTTCTTCTTCAGGATGAGCTTCAGAAGGTATAATTTCTCCAGTTCCCATTAGCTTGATTGATTCACTGGATGGAACTTCATCTAGCACATTTGGCAGCTGCTCTCTTTGTGAACCGTTGGTCTCATCAAACCGCACATCCACTGTTTCAACCACTTTGTAATGAAAGAGATTGAAGACTCTGTAGGAGTGCGAATCCTTTCCATATCCAAGCATAAAACCCTCATGTGCTTTTGGTGCAAATTTTGAGGTGTGATGTGGGTCCTTGATCCAGCACCTTGCGCCAAATACTCTAAAGTAACTGACATTTGGCTTCTTGCCAGTAAGGATCTCATAAGATGTCTTGTTCAGTAGCTTGTGAAGATAAACACGATTGATTGTATGGCATGCAGTATCAATGGCTTCGGTCCAGAATTTTCTTGGGGTCTTGTATTCATCTAGCATCGTCCTGGCCATCTCAATTAGTGTTCTGTTCTTGCGTTCGACGACGCCATTCTGCTGTGGCGTGTACGGGGCTGAGAATTCATGTGTGATGCCCAAGGTATCAAGATACGTATCAAGGCCAGTGTTCTTGAATTCAGTGCCATTGTCACTTTTGATGTGCTTTATCTTGGCGCCAAAATTGTTCATAGCTCGATTGGCGAAGCGTCTGATGACATCCTGCACTTCAGTCTTGTAAAGGATTATGTGCACCCAAGTATATCTAGAATAATCATCAACAATAACGAAGCCATAGAGGCAAGCAGTAGTAGTTAGAGTTGAGTAATGAGTGGGACCGAAAAGATCCATGTGAAGCAGTTCGAAGGGTCGAGTAGTGGTCATGATTGTCTTTGAGGGATGTTTGGCCCTCGTCATCTTCCCTGCTTCACAGGCACCGCATAAGTGGTCTTTCTTGAACTTGACGCCCTCGATGCCTATGACATGCTTCTTCTTCGCAAGGGTGTGGAGGTTACTCATGCCAGCATGTCCAAGCCTCCGATGCCAGAGCCAGCATTCTGAAGCCTTTGCTAGAAAACATACTGCAAGCTGTGGCCCTGCTGAGAAATCTACCACGTACAAATCATCTTTTCGATACCCTTCAAACACTAGAGACTTGTCAGATTCCATTAGTACAAGGCAACGATATTTTCCAAACATTACGATCATGTTCAAATCTCAAAGCATTGAGACAGACATTAAGTTGAAGCCAAGGGATTCAACAAGCATGACTTTATCCATGTGTTGATCCCTTGAGATTGCAACTCTACCTAGACCCAATACCTTACTTTTACCAGTGTCAGCAAATGTGATGTGGCTCTTGTCGGATGGATGTAAGGTTGAGTCCATAAGAAGACTTCTTTTGCCAGTCATGTGATTTGTACACCCACTGTCAATAATCCATTCTAAAGACGCTGGTGTCGTACCCTATAGTGCAGTTAGGGGGATAGGCTTCACCAAGAGCATTGTGAAGCAAAAACATTTGACGAACAAGTGGGTTATGAAAGCTTAGATCCAGGTTAGGACTAATAGGGAGAGTAGCAAGCGATTCAGGTACGAAGTACATAGTAAGACCATTTAGGCATTTGATCTTGCGCCCTACAAGATGTTTAAGGTCCCCAGCAATAGCGTCAGACGATTTTGGTTTTCTGCTGGAGACCTTTCCCTGCAAAAGAGAGTTAAGCTTTCTTAGCCACCCACATCAAGGGCGGCTTAGAAGCAATAAGTCTAAGTGCAGCATCTGAGAATTTTGGCTTTGAAGCCTTAGCAAACAGTCTTGCAGGCGGACAATAGTACTCATAAGAATAAGCAGAATAGTTCTTGGTCTTATGAACATGGCGGTTTGATGAACCACTCTCATATTCATATGCCTGAGTATGGTTTCCCTGCAAAACATTTGCGTTAGTGCGACTCAGGCGAGTCCTCTGTCTGTATGAAGCCTTTGGACCGTATGAAGTCTTTGGTCCGAGGTTTGTCTTCTTCACGTGAGGTGTCATGATGACATTCATAGGAAGACTCTGCAGACACCTTTTCGGAACCCAAATCTTCTTCATAGGCGGTCCATTCCTGCAGTTAGTACCAATGTACCTGGCAAATACTTCACCATTCTGATTCTTAAACAGTATATAGTTTGCGTCAAAGGATTCATCAATGATAATGGGGTTAGCACAAGTGAAGCCAGATACATTGGATGGATCTGCTGAAGGTTCCTTTGCAGCAACCCACATTGTTTTGGGGTACTGCTCAGGTTTCCAGTAAGAGCCATCTGCATTCATTTTCCTTACGAACCCTACACGCTCTTTCCTAGGGTTTCAGTTCAGAATCTGCTTTTTCAGGACATCACATAGCGTCTGATGCCCTTTAAGACTTTTGTACATCCCTGTTTCAAGCAATGTCTTCAACCTAGCGTTCTCATCAGCAATAGCGGTGGTATCCTCAGCAGAGGGGTTAGTTACCACATCAACAGTTGAAGATATTGCAACAGCAGTAGCAGTAGAACATTCAACAACAAAAATAGCATTATCACGCTCAATGCATTTAAGACATGGTGGTTCAAATCCTTCCTGAGTGGGACTGATCTGTTTGGCGTGAAGTGACTCGTTTTCCGTTTGAAGATCTTCATGAACCGCTCTCAATTTCTCAAGATCTTGCTTCCTTTGAAGATAATCATAGGAAAGCTTTTCATGAGTTGTTGAGAGAGTTTCATGACGACTTTCAAGTTCCTGATACTTAACGTGAAGATTTTTTATGTCTTCAATTAAGGATTCAGATCAAGTCATTTCAGCACCTAACAGATCATCGCTTCTATCTAACAGTTTTTGAATATGTTCCATAGCTTTTTGTTGTTCAGTTGCAATTTTAGCAAGTGTTTTGTAGCTAGGTTTTGAACCACAATCAGAGTCATCGTCACTAGATGTTTGATAGTGAGTAGTGCGTGTGTTTACCTTGGCACCGCGTGCCATGAAGCAGTAGGTAGAAGCAGAGTAGTCCTTGTCATTTGCATCGGTGTCGGTGATGAAGGCATTGTCTTTAGTGTTGAAGATGGACTTGGCAACGTATGCTGTAGCCAGACTTGCGACGCCTGAGTCGGATTCCTCCTCAGACTCTACCTCCGTCTCCTCAGAAGCAAACTCCTCCTCTGAATCCATTTCCTTGCCAACAAACGCACGTGCCTTGCCAGATGAGCTCTTCTTGTGTGATGAAGACTTTGAGGAAGACTTGGAAGAAGACTTTGAGTATTTCTTCTTCTTCTTCTTCTTGTCGTTAGAGTCATATTCCTTGCTCTTCTTCTTCTTTTTGTTCTCATTGTCCCACTGTGGACACTCAGAGATGAAGTGGCCAAGTTTCTTGCACTTGTGACATGTTTTCTTCTTGTAGTCATGAGCAGGAGCTTCATCATTCCTTGAACTTGATCGGGAAGACTTTCTGAAGCCTTTCTTCTTGGTGAATTTTTGGAACTTCTTGACAAGCATAGCAAGTTTCCTTCCAATGTCTTCAGGATCATCAGAACTGCTGTCAGATTCTTCTTCAGATGAGGAGACAGCTTTTGCCTTCAAGGCATGAGTTCGCCCATAGTTTGGACCGTAGATATCTCTTTTCTCTGAAAGCTGAAACTCATGTGTGTTGAGCCTCTCAAGTATGTCAGACGGATCGAGTGTCTTGAAATCAGGACGTTCTTGAATCATCAGGGCCAGGATGTCGAACGAACTATCAAGTGATCTCAGCAGCGTCTTGACGACTTCGTGTTTGGTAATCTCAGTGGCGCCGAGGGCTTGAAGCTCATTTGTGATGTCAGTGAGTCGGTCAAATGTGTGCTGGACATTCTCATTGTCATTTCGCTTCAAGCGGTTGAAGAGGTTGCGAAGGACACTGATTCTCTAATCTCTCTGGGTTGAGATGCCTTCATTGACCTTGGAGAGCCAGTCCCAGACCAGCTTGGATGTCTTCAAAGCACTCACACGGCCATACTGTCCTTTGGTCAGATGACCACAGATGATATTCTTGGCAGTAGACTCCAGTTGAACGAATTTCTTGACATCAGCAGCAGTGACACCTTCTCCAGCCTTGGGAACGCTGTTCTCGACGACATACCATAGGTCGACGTCAATGGCTTCAAGATGCATGCGCATCTTATTCTTCTAGTAGGGATATTCAGTTCCATCGAAGACGGGGCACGCAGCGGAGACTTTAATTATCCCTGCAGTCGACATAGCTAAAACTCCAGGTGGTTAAACCGAATCACACAGAACAAGGGAGCACCTGGCTTTGATACCAATTGAAAGTGCGTTATATCGACTAGAGGGGGGGTGAATAGGCGATTTTTATGAAAGTCGTCAGAACATAGAAGTTTTGAAGACAAACGATAGAATTAAACCTATTACCATGCGGCGGAAGGTAGACTACACTAGGCAAACCATAGTCAAGTATTCAATGAAGTGAAAGCACAAAGACTAATAGCAGCTAGGTAGTAAAGATCAGGTAGGAAGTTATTGTGAAGCCAAACAGAACATGCAGTCACTCAGTGAAGACAAATGATAGTGCACACATACAATGACTTCACAATGAGTAACAGTAAGTAAAGTGAAGTGAAGATGAAACCAGTGACTCGTTGAAGACAATGATTTGTTGGACCAGTTCCAGTTGCTGTGACAACTGTACGTCTGGTTGGAGCGGCTAGGTATTTAAACCTTAGGACACACAGTCCCGGACACCTAGTCCTGAACACGCAGCTCGGGACACCCAGTCCTCACCGTATTCTCCTTGAGCTAAGGTCACATAGACCTCGCCCAATCACTCTGGTAAGTCTTCAAGGTAGACTCCCAAACCTTCACAGACTTTGTTGACCGGCAATCCACAATGTCTCTTGGATGCTCAGAACGCGACGCCTAACCGGCTGGAGGATGCATAGTCCTCAAGTGTAATAAGTCTTCAGATCACACAGACAAGAAGACTTAAGTGATGCCCAATTCTCTCTGGCTCTGGTGGTTAGGGATTTATCCTCGCAAGGAATTCTCTCTCAAAGGCTTCGAGGTGGGTTGCTCTCAAACGGCAAAAGCCATACTATCAATCTAAGCAGCCAACCATTTATGGATGTAGGGGGTGGGCTATTTATAGCCACTTGGCAACCCGACCTGATTTGTCCGAAATGACCCTGGGTCACTAAGGAACTCACACGTGTTCCAATGGTCAGATTTCAAACTCACACGGCAACTTTACTTGGGCTACAAGAAAAGCTGACTTGTCCGACTCTGGACAAGATTCGCTCTCATAGTCTTCACTCGAAGACATAGGTTTTTGGTTTAGGCATCACTTCAGTCATTCTGACTGGTTCTCTTGGACCCCACTTAACAGTACGATGGTTCCTATGACTCAACACAAAAATAAAAAAAACTACGAAAGATCTAAGTTTTCAAGCTCCATAGGCTTCATATAGTGTCTTCTCTTGTCATAGTCTTCAATGTGAATATCTTCATATACCACCTTTGACTTCAATGTCTTCATACATTTTTAGGGGTCATCTCTGGTAGTAAAACCGAATCAATGAGGGACTTCTACCTGTGTTATCCTGCAATTCTCACAAACACATTAGTCCCTCAACTAGATTTGTCGTCAATACTCCAAAACCAACTAGGGGTGGCACTAGATGCACTTACAGCAGTGTCCCGGCGAGTTGAGCTCCGAGGTGTTGTCGTTACAATTTTATCGTTGCAGTTCTGGAATACCTGAGTTTTAGCCGGCATCAAAAATCTCTTTTATGAAGTTGTTGGTGAGATAACCTCGACGCCACTCAGTACTGGGGCGGGAGTTCGGGAGTATTTCCATAACTTGTATAACAGATGCTTTTAGAAGGTTGAGGTAAATGATTTCCGAGGGTTTCTTGGTTATGTGTTCAAGGATGGATACAACTGGATGTAGGATTTGCTAGTTTTGGGTGAGATATTATGCTTCCCATGTATCCCCAACACCTGATTGCATAACCGGAAAGTTTCGGGAGTTTATAAGTGGGAATTCAAGTAGCTCGTAGGATATCTTTCTGACAGATGTATGATATGAAATTGGGGTTCGATGTCTAGTGGTCCGCCTATCCACGGTTGGTTTTACAGTGGTCTCGTTGTGTCTTAAAGAGTCCTTGGCTATGCTGACTCGGGGACGCTTCGTATGTCATGTGCACTGCCTTGTACACGATGGTGCTATACGATCAAGCCCGTGTAGGCCCCACCATGAAAACTTCGGACGAAATCTCTATCATATGTTTGTTCCAGCTTATTTTGCAAGGCAATCCTTTGTTTTGTTTTTCAGTTGTGGTATTCGAGTTGCTTCGATGTCAAATGTTGATTCCATACCTTCCCTAAGCGGTGTTCTCATATTTCTATGTGAATACTAATCCTTCTTGATCATCGATATTGTCATGTCAATCCTTTTCAACCGGTGTGTTTTCTCTTCAAGTGGTTCCAATCATTTCAACACCCGCAAGATCAATAATCAGTTCTTCCCAATGGTGTTTGGTTCATCTATCCCCAAGTTTGCCGTTGTTTTCCCACCCTCCCACCCTTTTTCTTCAAAGACTCAGAATCTTTATTCAAGTATCCTTTTATTGATGTGAAGTCTCTCCATTCTTTTCTTTCAATGTTCTTACCCGGTGGTTCACATGAAGATGCTCTTCATGTTCGTCACTCTTAACTCATTTTCTTCTCCGGTGGATTCAAGTCAAGTTTTGTTGATCATATCTTTTCCTCGTTTCAATGCTTTCGCATGCCGGTGCACCTCTTAATCATTCCCCTCGCAATATTCATTTGTTCCAGAGTGCTGAAGATATCTCATAAGATACAAGTTTCCATTCTCTATTCGCTCAAGTTCTTTCGAGGTTGTTATCTCATTCAAGCTATTTTATTCAACTGGTGCTATATCCTTTTCAAGTAATCGTTCAACGGTGTTTTTCTCTTGAGTGGGTCCTAACCCACAGGTCTTTCCCAGGATCTTACCTGACTCTTCTAATTTTCCCAGAGTTAGTCTCAAATTCATCCCGAAGATTGACGTAAGAACGATTTGTCATCAGTCAAATGTCTTTCTCCAAGATCTTTCAAATTCTTATCACCATTGGCTCAACCTTTAAATTCGTCATCCCGGAGTATCTCAACAATTCTTGGTGGTGTTTCTCATCGTCATTCTCGGATTTGAAGACCGAAGAAGTGTTTCCTCTAAATCTTGTGCTTTCTCTCAAGGATTCTCAGTTCAAGCATGATGCCATCCTCTCATAATTGTTTTGATTGTGAGAATTCTTTTCATCCTTCCGGAGCAATTCAGGAGTCTTTTCAGTTTGATTCTCCAGAGGCCATCAATTCAGGATTCTTCATCCCAGCTTTCAGCTCTTGTTCTCCAAATCTTACCGGTGCATCATTCAAGTATTCTTTAATCAGTTCGTGATTTATACGTTCATTTGTATCTAAATTCTCTCAAGCATCTTCGTTTATTTGCTAATCCTTTCTGGTGTTTCTTCATGTTTTATTCATTCTTTTTAATTCCTACCGGTGGTTCGTTGAAGACCTTCTCAAGTTTAGGTTATACCTCTCTTTAATCCTTTCCACGAGAATAAGTAGTATGCCAAATCCGTTGCTTGTCACCAATTTAAATTGGTGAAGGATAAGCACAATGTAATTCTTATTCTTTTTTCATCGAGTAAATTCAATTCCTTATGCCAGAGATCCATCTAAATCATTGCAAGGTTTCACCTTGTGTTTTGAACTTCTCTTTCCTTTCGTTTGGTCATCCTTTTATTACCGGAGTTCTTCAGGAAGGTTTTACATGATGGTTCATCAAGGATTTAATTCCTTCTCGAAGTTTTCATCGAGATTCTATTCAGAGGAGCTCAATCATTCTTCTTCTTGCAATCCGGAGTGCAATTATTTTTAAATTATCTTTTGAGGTGGGGTTATGTCATTGTTGATAATTTCCCTTCGTGCGTCATGATTCACATGTTGTTAAGAATGAGGTTTATTAAATCCATGAACCTCTTCGTTGTAGTTATCTGGGGTTATATTTCACCTAAAGCCTTCCATAAGGACTGTTGCTATTTTGGTGCTCACAAATGATCCAAGTTCTTCATTTATCCTTCCAGTGAGATAGTTTCTCGACCCCTTGTCATATCAATCCAATCTTGTTTTCCGTTAGTGGCAGAATTTCACCTCATAATTTTGAGTTGTTTTCCATAAGCCCACTTAAATCTTATCCTTTCGTTGTTGATAATCCAACGTCTCCGTTCTAGCATTTGTTGTAAGCATGCTCTCCCAAGATCTTGTGTTCCCTCAGTTAATTCCATTCCATTCTTTCATTTCTTCCGGAGCCATTCTGTTGTTGCTCTCTTCTCTCATAATCTCGAATGGTGAGGGTCGTGCTCCTTTCATGCTTATCCATTTAACCGGAGTGTTGTGCCCTCTTCTCAAGTTCTTTTCATCTTGCGTCTCTTTTTCAACCGGAGTGCTGCCTGAATTTGATCTACCTTGTTCCTCTTTTCTAACGGAGTATTGTCAACTTCGTTCATCTTCATTGTATTCTTTTCTCGAAATGGCTTAACCTTCTCAAGGTTCTTTGGTTTCACTCGTTTGTCAAAGAAGCAACTTAGTTTTACCTTTGCTCTTCCTCTTTTGTTTTCTCTTCGGTGCCATTCTAGATCTTGGGACGAGATCCTCTCGTAGTGGTGGAGTGTTGTAACGCCCCGAGACCGATGTGCCAGGTGTCTTCCAGTTATTCGTTGTTGTTGCCTTGTCATTTTCTTGCGTGTCATGCATTTCATATCATGTCATCATGTGGATCGCATTTGCATACATGTTCATCTCATGCATCCGAGCATTTTTCCCGTTGTCCATTTTGCAATCCGGCGCCCCTACGTCCTCCGGTGTCTCCTTTTACCTATTTTCGTGTGCGGGTGTTAAACATTCTCGGATTGGACCGAGACTTGCCAAGCGGCCTTGGTATAATACCGGTAGACCCCCTGTCAAGTTTCATGCCATTTGGACTTCGTTTGGTGCTCCAATGGTTAACCGAGAAACCGACAAGGCCTCGTGTGTGTTACAGCCCAACACCCCTCCAAAGTGGCCCCAAACCCACCAAAACCCCCCCTCCATCATCTCGGTCGTTCGATCACGATCGCGTGGCCGAAAACCGCACTCCATTTGGACTCTCCTAGCTCCCTCTACCTATAAATATGTGCTCTCCTCCGAAATCTCGGGCAGATGAAACCCTAAAAAATCCCCCCGCTCCATGCCGGACATGTACACTCCACTGCCGGACACGTCCAGCCGCCGCGCCGGACGAATCCGGGCGCGACGCGTCAGCACCGCCGCCCTCTCTCTCCTCCTCCATTGCGCGGGCCCGCGGTGCCTAGATCCGGCCCGCCCCGGGCCCAAACTGCCACCGCGCCGCCGCCCGAGCGTTCGCTCACCACGCCGCCAGCTTTTCTCTCGTCGGCCGACCGCGCCGCCCCGTTGGCTCGCCGCCGGCGACCTCCACGCGGCCGCCGGACCGCCTCGCCTCCCTGACGCACCTTGCCGCTCCGGTGCCGCCCCGCACGCCCGTGAGCTGCCTCCTACTCCACCATGGCGCTTGACCCCGCCCGGATCCTCCTCGCCGGCGTTCGTCGGCGCCTCACCGCAGCAAGCTCTGGCCACCGCGCGCCCCTCGTCGGCGTCCTCCTCCCTCGCCGGCCAGATCCGATCCGGCGAGTGGGATGAGATCCACCACTCCCCCAAACCAAACGCACCTCGTCCCGATCCGGATCCACCCCATCCCGGGTTGACTTTTCCCGCGAGGTCTAATTTTCGACTAAGTCCCCAGTATTTTTAGCTTTATTCAACGCATCATAACTCTGCACCCGTGGCTCCGTTTTGGACGTATAGCATATGGAAATGTTCGTCTCGACGAGTACTTCATTTCATCTCATTGCATCATGTTCATTTGAGCTCATCTTGATGCCCTAAATGCTGTTGCAAGAGTGCTAGTTTCTGTTAGTTTCAGTTCCATATCAATTTTGCCATGATTGATGTGTGCCTCCTATGAACTTGAGCCCTACATGAGTTTTGAAGTATGCCATGCCATATTTACAGGGGTGTATGCCATGTATTTTTGTGATCTCTGTGGTGACTAGCACAAGCATGCAAAGTAGCTCTCGTAATGTTGCTGATTTTAGGGACTTAGAAATATTCTAAGTCTGTGCCCTGTCATTATTTTTATGCCATGTGTTCATGTTGCTACCATGTGATCCGTGCCTCTTTTGAGCATGATCAGTAAGGATGTTTTGTAGATATTGTGGTTCTCTATCCACCCATGTCTTTGTTTGCATTTATGGAGCACACTAGCTTGAGTCAAGCGAGCTCTACTTTTGCTATAAAATGTTCCTGGCAGATTGTTTACATGTTATGCATTTTTGCCGAGCTTGTTGTAGTTGATCCATGCATGTTATGTTGTTGTTCTTGCCATGTTTAGCTTCTATGCCATGTCTACTTGTTGGGTGTATGCTTATTTTGTCATGTAATGCCTTGTGGTGAGTGCATCGAGCTCGTAAACATGCCTACTTGATATCTGTTTTGACATGTTCCAATTTTCTACTAAGTCTGAATCTGTTAACGATAATTGCTATGTTCACATGGTTGCCATTGTATTTCCTGATCCCTTTTGGCTTATGGTCAGTAAGGGACTTTTGTTGTATGCTTTGAGTAGCTTGATTCCATGCCTTGGTTTGCCATGATATGTTCCTGTAGCATGTTGTTATCTTGATCTAAACATTGCTTCCTGATGTTAAATTCCTGACTTGTTATTTTCACTAAGTCCGTAACCAGATATCTTTTGCACTTTTGCCATGCTTGTTTGAACCTGCTATTGAGTGAATTAGCCATAGCTCAGTGTTCATATTTTGTCAAGCATCTTGAGTGGATACCTACCATGTATTTTTTTGCTATGTTAGGGTGCTGTAGATTGTTGTTCTTGATGCATTTAGATGGTCTCGTGCTGTTAATCGCAGATCAGTGCCATATTTGTTTTGCTTGTCATTTCCAAACCGTGCATCCGATACCGGTGATCTTTATATCGATTTCGACCGAAATCAACTCCCCTTTCCAGTGGCACTCTTGGTTTTCCAATTTGAGGCCAGGTTCAATCTTCCCTTCCGAATTATGCATATGCATCGCATATCACATCCCGCATGTCATGTTATGTTTTGCATCATGTTGCTTGTGCATTGCACGTGGTTGATTGTGTCTCCCTTTGCTTGTTGTTCTTGCTTTGGGTAGATCCGGGAGATGAGTTCATGTTCAAGGAGCCTGTTGAGTACGTTTAGAAGGATCAAGTTTTCGTCTTCTCGGAGAACTTTGCAGGCAAGATGACCATACCCTCGGAATCACTTCTATCTTTGCTTGCTAGATGCTCGCTCTTTTGCTATGCCTATGCTACGATACCTACCACTTTCTTATCATGCCTCCCATATTGCCATGTCAAAACCCTAACCCACCTTGTCCTAGCAAACCGTTGTTTGGCTATGTTACCGCTTTGATAAGCCCCTCTTATAGCGTTGTTAGTTGCAGGTAAAGATTGGAGTTTGTCCCGTGCTGGAACATGGATATTTTGTTGGGATATCACAATACCTCTTATTTAATTAATGCATCTATATACTTGGTAAAGGGTGGAAGGCTCGGCCTTATGCCTGGTGTTTTGTTCCACTCTTGTCGCCCTAGTTTCTGTCATACCGGTGTTATGTTCCTTGATTTTGTGTTCCTAACATGGTTGGGTTATAATGGGACCCCTTGAGAGTTCGCCTTGAATAAAACTCCTCCAGCAATGCCCAACCTTGGTTTTAGCACTTGTCACCTAGCCTTTTCTTTCCCTTGGGTAGGCCTGCCCAAGGGTCGTCTTTATTTAAACCCCCCTCCCCCAGGGCCAGTGCTCCTCTAAGTGTTGGTACGACCGAGTAGACTGTGGGGCCACCTCGGGGCAACTTGAGGGTTGGTTTTACTCGTAGGATGTATCATCTGAGTGTGCGCTAAGAACAAGATATGTGCAGCTCCTATCGGGATTTGTCGGCACATTCGGGCGGTGTTGCTGGACTTGTTTTACCATTGTCGAGATGTCTTGTAACCAAGATGCCGAGTCTGATTAGATTGTCTTGGGAGAAGGAATATCCTTTGTTGACCGTGAGAGCTTGTGATGGGCTAAGTTGGGACACCCCTGCAGGGTCTTGAACTTTTGAAAGCCGTGCCCACGGTTATGGGCAGATGGGAATTTGTTAATGTCCGGTTGTAGAAAACCTGATACTTATCTTAATTAAAATGCATCAACGCGTGTGTAACTGTGATGGTCTCTTTCCGGTGGAGTCCGGGAAGTGAACACGGTGTTGGAGTTATGATTGACATAGGTTGTTCTAGGATCACTTCTTGATCATAGTTTCTCGAACGTGCTTTGCCTTCTCTTCTCGCTCTCATTTGCGTATGTTAGCCACCAAATATGCTAGTCGCTTGCTGCAGCTCCACCTCATACCTTTTCCCTACCTGTAAGCTTAAATAGTCTTGATCGTGAGGGTTTGAGATTGCTGAGTCCACATGACTCACAGATACTTCCAAAACTAGTTTGTAGGTGCCGATGATATCGTGCAGGTGAAGCAACCGAGCTCAAGGAGGATCTCGATGAAGATCTCGTTCTTTGTGTTGTTTCATTTCAATAGATCAGTAGTGGAGCCCAGTTGGGACGATCGGGGATCTGTGTAGCATTTGGGGTAGTCTTCTTTTATTTTGGTTCCGTAGTTGGACGTTGATTGTACCTAGTTGATGTAATGCTTTATTCTTGTATTGTGTGAAGTGGCGATTGTAAGCCAACTATGTATATTTTTCCCTTATTGTATTACATGGGTTGTTGTGAAGATTACCTCACTTGCGACATTGCTTTCAATGCGGTTATGCCTCTAAGTCGTGCTTCGACACGTGGGAGATATAGCCACATCGAAGGCGTTACACACGAGGACTCAGCAATCCCATTACCATGGGTATCAAGACTAGCAAAGCTTAATGGGTATGGAATGGATAAGTGGTGAGGTTGCGACGCACTAAGCATTGTATGGTGGCTAACTTACGAATACAAGAGTAAGAAGAGTAATTAGGCATAGCGGTCGCAACTAGTAATGTTCAATAAGTGATCCTGAACTACTTACGAGTCAATCATAACCCCACTGTGTTCTCTTCCTGAACTCCCTCGAAAAGAGACGGTCACGGTTACGCACACGGTTGGTGTATTTTAATTCGGGTTTAGTGTCAAGTTCTCTACAACCGGATAGTATACATTTCCAGTCTGCCACATAATCGAGGGCACGGCTTCTAAAAAGATTTAAAACCCGACAGGGGTGCTCCAAGTGGTCCATTATAAATTCCATGTGCATCCGATGGAACATCCTCACACCATGAACAACACAATGCTTACGATAACGAATTCATGTGGACCTGCCTCTCAAACAAAGGTAAAAACTAAACCAGAAAGACCTTCCGATGTGCCGATAAATCCGGATAGGAGCCACATGTATCTCGTTCTCAGGGCACACCAGACAGGTAAGACATCGGGTTGGCTGTGACCCTGGTTTCCCAGGGGGCGCCGGATATCGCCTAGTTTGGACCAACACCATCAGCACTGGCCCCCATGTGTTATGTTGAATTAAGAATCCTCAAGGACGCGACCCCCTATGCTAATTAATTAATTATCAGTATTGTTATGTTGACAAATTTTGAAACCAATGTTGGGCCTTGCTGGAGAAGTTCTTTCCTAAGAGATTGGTCAGGGGGTTCCCATACACCCACATGTGTTAGGAGCGCTCGTCAAGGAACATAACACCGATATGACTGAAACTAGGGCGACAAGAGTGGAACAAAACACCAGGCAAAAGGCCGAGCCTTGCACCCTTCACAAAGTATATAGATTCATTAATTAGATAAGAGATATTGTGATATCCCATGATATCCATGTCCCAACATGGAACAACCTGCACTACTCTTGCAACTAGCAACGCTATAAGAAGGGCTGAGCAAGCGACAACATAGCCAAACAACGATTTGCTAGGAAGGTGGAAAAGGTTAGAGGATTATCCTGGCCATTTGGGAGGCTTGACAAACAATTGGTAGGTAGCGCGACACAGCGATAGCATCGAGACAACTAGCAAAGCAAAGATAGTAGTGATATACAAGGTAAAGGTCATCTTCCCTAAAATCCTGCTCGGAAGAAGATCGAGTCCATCAAGTAGACGAACCCACGTAGTCGAACGCATCGTCACAATCGCAACAAAACCGGGAACTAACGAGAAGAAGCACAACCAAAAAAGAAGCAAACAACATGGTAAACAGACAAGCATAGGCATGGCATGATGCACAATCAAGTATGATGCATGGCAAGATTAAAAGTTGGTTAACATGGAAAGAGGTGATGCCCAATAAAACTACCTATCTAGGTAATTTAAATGGGGCCGGAAACAACAAACAACAATTTCGAAAAATCCCCATATGCAATTTTCAAAATTGCTACTGTTCTGCCCTATACACAGATTTAATGTTGTTAAACAGCAAAATAAAGTGCACCATGGTAATCTATACATTTTTCTAGACCATTTACATATAAAGTTCATTAATTGGGACCTACGGTTAATTAGTTATGAAATAAACCATTTTAACATGACATTTGTGAAAACTAATGCAAACAACAAGTTTAAATATTTTTGACATGGATGAAAGTTGCAAATCATTAAACTACATGAAACTCTAAGCATTTTACATATATGTCATGTTTTATTTGGATTAACCATTTAAAAGATATGATCATCTCAATATGCATGCAAATCTGGCCAAACAAAAAACAAAATAACATAAAGGAAAAAACTACCGGAGAGAAAGCACGGGCCGAATCTACCACTTCAGTGGTGGCCTAATAGAATTGGCCCAAGTGCCAATGTGTGCAGCAGAAAAAATGGATAACATAAACAAATTGGAAGTGCTGGGATTTGATCCCACAGAGAAGCACTACGATTGCCCGTTGGAATGATCAATGCTGGTGATTATTTGTGGGGATCAGACCAAGATGAAACAAGTGTGTGTGTGAAATAACAGAAGCAACAACAACAAAAATGTGGAAGTTGCTGGGTTTGAACTCAAGATGTCCTGGATGTGAGCGCGAGTGGCTAACCAGCCAGGCTGCCCTTGGGTTTGTGTTTAACAAAGGGGAATGTCTCTACTTAATGGATGGTAAAGGCACCACCTTAGATTTACCATGGACGCACGGTGATTGCCGGAGACGGCAGTGAGCAACCAAAGTGGCACTAGCAGCAGCAGGGTAGTGGCGGGCGTGTGGAAACTGGTGAGGGTTAGCTTCAGAACGCGTGACTGCAGTGACTCATGCTCAAGCTCGTGCTCGACTACGGCGTGGTCATGGTGAGATGGTAGCGACAAGTAGTAGGTGGGCATGGGGAGGCTTGCGGTCGAGCTGCGGTGTTGCGGCGCGGTGCATGGCACGGAGGACGTGAGTGCGGAGAGCGCAGCGTGGGTGCGCCTTTTCATGCATGTGTGTATGTAACACCCCGGATGTAACTACCTTAATTGTATTCCAACTCTTGCCTTTTCCGGCACTAAGTTATTCTATTTCCTCGTTGTCGGGTTTTTGTCTCCATGTGTTTTGTCTTTGTCATGCTTCTCATATCATGTCATCATGTGCATTGCATTTGCATACGTGTTCGTCTCATGCATTCGAGCATTTTCCCCGTTGTCCGTTTTGCATTCCGGCGATCCTATGTCCTCTGTTGTCCCTTTCTACCTCTTTTTCATGTGCGGGTGTTAAACGTTTTCGGATTGGACCGAGACTTATCATGCGGCCTTGGTTTACTATCGGTAGACCGCCTGTCAAGTTTCTTGCCATTTGGACTTCGTTTGATACTCCAACGGTTAACCGAGGGACCGAAACGCCTCGTATGTGTTGCAGCCCAACACCCCTCCAAAGTGGCCCAAAACCCACCTAAACCCTCTCCATCACCTAGGCCGTTCGATCACGATCGTGTGGCTGAAAACCGCACCTCATTTGGTGCTTGCTAGCTCCCTCTACCTCTATAAATAGACACCCCCATTCCAAATCCGGACGAAACCCTAGCCCCCTCCCTCTCCTCGCGCGCTGGACAAAAATCCCGACGCCGGACGTGTCCATTTCACCCCGCCGCCGCCACATGTCGTCCCATGGTTCGCTGCGGTAGCCACCCCACATCGCCAGCCTGTGAGGCCCGGGACGGGCCCTCCCGTCCCACGCGCGCCCGCCGCCGCCATGCCTCGCCCGCGGAGCCGCGCCGCCCGCGCCGGCCTCCCGCTCCGCCGCCGACGCCCTTCGCCGCCCTTCTGCCATCGCTGCCGACCAGTAGCTGCTCTGGCGCCGCCACCAGTGCCCCGCACCACCGCAGGACGCCGCCGCGTCGCCCCCTCGTCATCCGCGCCGGCGGGCGCCGCCAAGTCCGGCTATGCGGCGCCACCCCGCGTCCCTCTCCGGTGAAGCTCCGGCCACCTTCGAACTCCGGTGAACTGCTACAGCAACTCCGGCACTGACGAACCTCGTAATCCACGCTAGACCAGGATCTGAGACGTTTGGGTTGACTTTTCCCCCCGTAACTCTAGATTTTTTTGCATACTTTGACGCATCATAACTTCATCATCGTTGCTCCGATTCGTGTGTGTAGCATATCAAAATGTTCGTCTCGATGAGTACATCATTTCATCTCATTGCATCATTTCCATTTGAGCTCATCTTGATGCCCGAAATGCTGTTGGAAGAGGGCTATGTGCTGATAGTTTCAGATCTGTTTCAGCAAATGCAGTTTCGTCATTTTATCCATGATTAATGTGTGCATGCTATGATCCTGAGCTCTACATGTGTTTTGAAGTATGTCATGCCATATTTACAGGGGTGTATGCCATGTATTTTTGTGATCTTTGTGGTGACTAGCACAAGCATGCAAAGTAGCTTACTTCATGATGCTGATTTTAGGGACTTAGAAATATTCTAAGTCCTTGCCCTGTCATTATTTTTTATGGGGTTAATTTGATAAATGCCACTCCAATTATGGCGATTCTGAGAAATGCCACCGCAATTTCCAAACTTTGAAAAATGCCATTTCATGCCACTTCCAGTGGCATTTTTTGAAGTCTGCAGTGGTGTTCTTTAAAGATTGCAAAATTTGCAGTGGCATTTTTCAAAGTTTGGAAATTGCAATGGCATTTTTATGAATCGCCATAATTGGAGTGGCATTTATCTAATTAACCCTTTTTTATGCCATATGTTCATGTTGTTTCCTAGTGATCCGTGCCTCTTTTGAGCATGATTAGTAAGGATATTTTGTAGATATTGTGGTGCTCTATCCATCCATGTCTTTGTTTGTAATTGTGGAACACCCTAGCTTGAGCCAATCGAGCTCTACTTTTACCATAAAATGTTCCTGGCAGATTGTAAACATGTTTAGCAATTTTGCCGAGCTTGTTATAGTTGATCCGTGCATGCTATGATGTTGTTCTTGCCATGTCTAGCTTCTATGCCATGTCTATTTGCTGGGTGTATTATTAGATTATCATGCCATGCCTCGTGGTGAGTGCATCGAGCTCGTAAACATGCCTACTTGATGTCTGTTTTGCATGCTCCAGTTTTTCACCAAGTCTGAATCTGTTTATGTTTTTGCTATGTTCACGTGGTTGCAATTGTATTTTCTGATCCCTTTGGGCTTATGGTCAGCAAGGGACTTTTGTTGTATGCTTTGAGTAGCTTCATGCCATGCCTTGCCTTGCCATGACATGATCCTGTAGCATGTAGTTATCGTGCTCTAAACATTGTTTCCTGATGTTAAATTCATGTGATGCTGTTAATTTCACTAAGTCTGAAACCTGTTATCTTTTGCACTTTTGCCATGGTTGTTTGAACCTGCTATTGAGTGAATTAGCCGTAGCTCAGTGTTCATATTTTTTCAAGCATCATGAGTGGATCCCTTCCATGTATTTTGTTGCCATGTTTGAGTGCAGTAGCTTATTTATCTTGATGCATTTAGAAGACTACTTGCTGTTAATAGCAGACCGGTGCCATATTTGTTTTACTTGCCATTTCCAAACCATGCATCCGATTCCGGTGATCTTTATATCGATTTTGACCAAAATCACCTCCTCTTTCCAGTGGCACTCTTGGGTTTCCAAGTTGAGGCCAGTTTCAATTATTCCTTTCCAAATCATGCCTATACATCACATATCGCATCCAGCATATCATACCATGTTTGCATCATGTTGCCTGAGCATTGCACGTGGTTGATTGTGTTCCTTTTGCTTGTTGTTCTTGCTTGGGTAGAGCCAGGAGACGAGTACGTGATCGAGGAGCCCATTGAGTACGCTTACGAGGATCAAGTCAACTCTGAGAACTTTGCCGGCAAGATGACCATACGCTCGAAATCACTTCTATCTTTGCTTGCTAGATGATCGCTCTTTTGCTATGCCTATGCTACGATACCTACCACTTGCTTATCATGCCTCCCATATTGCCATGTCAAACCTCTAACCCACCTTGTCCTAGCAAACCATTGTTTGGCTATGTTACCGCTTCTCTCAACCCCTCTTATAGCGTTGCTAGTTGCAGGTGAAGATTGGAGTTCGTTCCTTGTTGGAACATGTTTATTGTTGGGATATCACAATATTATCTTGCTTATCTTAATGCACCAATATACTTGGTAAAGGGTGGAAGGCTCAGCCATATGCCTGGTGTTTTGTTCCACTCTTGTCGCCCTAGTTTTCGTCATATCGGTGTTATGTTCCCGGATTTTGCGTTCCTTACACGGTTGGGTTATAATGGGAACCCCTTGATAGTTCGCCTTGAATAAAACTCCTCCAGCAATGCCCAACATTGGTTTTACCATTTTCCACCTAGCCTCTTTTTCCCTTGGGTTCCGCGGACTCAAGGGTCATTTTTATTTAAACCCTCGGGCCAGTGCTCCTCTAAGTGTTGGTCCACCTTGTTAGCCGCCGGTGGCCACCAGGGGCAACTCTGGGCTGGCCTACCGTAAGTTTGGACAATCCAATGTGCCCTAAGAACGAGATATGTGCATCTCCTATCGGGATTTGTCGGCACATTCGGGTGGCTTTCCTGGTTTAGTTTTACCATTGTCGAGATGTCTTGTAACCGGGATGCCGAGTCTGATCGGATTGTCTTGGGAGAAGGAATATCCTTCGTTGACCGTGAGAGCTTGTGATGGGCTAAGTTGGGACTCCCCTGCAGGGATTTGAACTTTCGAAAGCCGTGCCCGCGGTTATGGGCAGATGGGAATTTGTTAATGTCCGGTTGTAGATAACCTGAAACTTAACTTAATTAAAATGCACCAACCGTGTGTGTAACCGTGATGGTCTCTTCTTGGCGAAGTCCGGGAAGTGAACACGGTGTTGGAGTAATGTTTGACGTAGGTTGTTCTAGGATCACTTCTTGATCATAGTTGTTCGACCGTGCTCTTGCCTTCTCTTGTCGCTCTCTTTTGCGAATATGTTAGCCACCATATATGCTAGTCGCTTGCTGCAGCTCCACATCATACCTTTTTGCCATTTCTATAAGCTTAAATAGTCTTGATCGCGAGGGTGTGAGATTGTTGAGTCCCCATGACTCACAGATTCCTTCCAAAACAAGATGCAGGGACCGATGATACCGCTCATGGTGCTTCAACTGAGCTCAAGTGGCTGTTCGATGAGGACTCAGGACGATACTACGTGTCTTTACCAGATGATCAGTAGTGGTGCCCAGTTGGGGCGATCGAGGACTATGTTGCATTTGGGGTTTATCTTTATTTTGGTACCGTAGTCGGACCTTGAGTGTATTTGGATGAATGTAATGTTATTTATGCATTGTCTGACGTGGCGAGTGTAAGCCAACTATGTATCTCTTTCCCTTTATGTATTACATGGGTTGTTTGGAAAGATTACCTCACTTGCGACATTGCTTTCAATGCGGTTATGCCTCTAAGTCATGCTTCGACACGTGGGAGATATAGCCGCGTCGAGGGTGTTACAAGTTGGTAATCAGAGCCTTCGCCGACCTTAGGAGCCCCCTGCTTGATCGAATCATTGGCGTTGTTGAGTCTAGAAAAATGTTTTGAGTCATTTAGGATTATATATATCGGAGAGTAGGACTTCTTTTTACTCCTCAGCCCCTTCGTCGCTCTAGTGAGGCATCTTGACATAGAGTTTTGACTCTTCTCTTCTCAAGTTTCACTAAAAAAATAGGATCACGCGAGTATCTTGGAATTGTTCCGATGGTTTTGTGACGAGAACATTGTTCTTGGTGCCTCCTGACATTTAGGGGTTGTGGCAGTGTCCCGGGGAGTTGAGCTCCGAGGTGTTGTCGTCACAATTTTATCGTTGAGATTCTGGAATACCTGAGTTTCGCTGACATCGAAAATCTCTTTTATGCAGTTGTTGGTGAGATAACCTCGATGCCACCAAGTACTGGGGCGGGAGTTTGGGAGTATCGCCATAACTCGTATAATGGATGCTTTTCGAAGTTTGAGGTAAATGATTTCCGAAGGTTTCTTGGTTATGTGTTGATGGATGGATACAACTGGATGTAGGATTTGCTAGCTTTGGGTGAGATATTATGCTTCCCCTGTATCCCCAACACCTGATTGCATAACCGGAAAGGTTCGGGAGTTTCATAAGTGGGAATTCATGTAGCTCTAGTTCTTCTTCGGCGGATGTTTGGTTTGTGATTGGGTAATCCTCACCAAGTATTTGTTCTTGTCCGTACCTTGTTGTTTTATTCTTCTACCTCTATCTAAGTGGCTTCTCAATTTATGGAAATGTGACCATTTCAATTGGAATGCATTCGTTCATTTTGTTCGGATGTGAAGACTATATGTTGCAATTTCTATCCGTTGGTTTCAGCTTCAATATATGTCTGTCAAGATGCTAATGGATGTCACCCTCTCCAGGATGGCTCCTCCAACGCGTACGACTCCAAATCCTGATCCGCCACCACCACCTCCACC
Organism: Triticum dicoccoides; assembly: GCF_002162155.2. Lineage (NCBI taxonomy): Eukaryota > Viridiplantae > Streptophyta > Magnoliopsida > Poales > Poaceae > Triticum > Triticum dicoccoides. The sequence continues at coordinate 358,315,330 of NC_041390.1, read as the reverse complement.
TCCGGAGGCATGGCAAGCTGTGATGGCCACTACCAATGCAAACATGCAGCTGATCATGCAAATTCTGCAAGAGCGCAACCAAGGGAATCATGGCCATGGCAACAATCAGAAACAGTTTGCTACACTCAACCAGTTCCTTGCTAACCAACAAAAGACCTTCAACAACTGTGTCGAGGCCTCAAACGCTGATGATTGGCTTGTGGATATCTGCAAGCATTTTGAGTGCAGTAACGTCAGACCTGAGGACTTTGTCAAGTTTGCCATGTTCCAACTCAAAGACCAAGCTGCAGAATGGTTTCAGCAATACAAAGATTCCAGAGGAGGCCGTGTGATTACCTGGGATGAATTCCGTCAAGACTTCAAAGCTCACCACATTCCTCAGAGTGTTGTTGAGAGCAAGCGTGAGGAATTCCGCAACCTGAAGCAAGGCAGCTTGTCTATTTACCAGTATAACATTCTGTTCCAGAGGCTCGCTCATTTTGCCAAGCAGGACGTCACCCACGAGAAGAGCATGATTTACAAGTTCAGGGGTGGCCTCAGAGAAGATCTCCAACTTGCTCTCGTGCTTTTTGAGACTAAGAAGTACGATGAGTTCTACAATATGGCAATGAAGCAAGAGATTGCTCAACTCAAGTGCGATGCTTCCAAGAAGCGAGTCAGAGATGCAACTCCTTCCTCAACTCAAGTGGCTTCTAAACAGCAAAAGTATTGGCTACCTCCTCCTCCGTTCCGTCAGCCTTATCAGCAGAAGAGCAAAGGTGGCAATGGATCTTCCCACCCACCCAACCCAGGCTTTCAGAACAAGACTACGTCTCAAGCTCCAAGATCAAGTGCTCCGTATCACTGTCCGCTCTTGGAGATCACATGCAACAAGTGTCAGCAGAAAGGTCACTATGCCAACAAATGCTTCAATCAGAGGCGTCTTCCTCCTCCTCCTCCTGTGAGATCTACTAGCAATGAAGTGGTCAACCATAACCCCAAGTTCGCCAAGGTCAACATGATGAATGCAGCTCAGGCAGAGGACTCGTCAAATGTCATCATGGGTAACCTTCCTGTTAACGATGTTCCGGCAAAAGTTCTTTTTGACACTGGTGCATTGCATTGTTTCATCTCAAGACCATTTGCATCTAAGCATGAGTTGTCTTCCCAAGTTTTGCATAAACCGTTAGCAGTTGTCTCACCGGTTAAATGCTTGCTCGCAAACTACGCGGTTCTGGATATTTCTATCATGATGGGCGACTTCAAGTTTCTGGCTACTCCAATGGTCCTTGGTAACTCGGATATTGATCTTATTCTCGGAATGGACTAGATTTCTAAGAACAAGGCTCAGCTTGATTGTGCAGCTAGGCAGATTCAATTAACACATTCGTCTGAGGATGTAATCGTCTTTGCTGCTCGTGATAATACCATCCGTCTGTTTTCTCTCAATGAGAAGGGTGAGTTGGATGCCATTTCTCAGATTCCAGTCGTTTGCGAATATCAAGACGTCTTTCCAGAAGAGCTTCCAGGAATGCCTCCGCACCGGCCAGATGAATTCGTCATCGATCTTGAGCCTGGCATGGATCCTGTTTGCAACTGTCCTTACAAGCTTGGACCTGAAGAGTTGAAGGAGCTGAAGAAGCAACTCGATATTCAAGAGTGTATGGGTATCATCCGACCTAGTTCTTCTCCATGGGGTTGTGGAGTTCTTTTTGTGAGGAAGAAGGATGGAACGGACTGACTTTGTGTCGACTACCGTCCATTGAACAAGAAGACTATAAAAAACAAGTACCCACTTCCCAACATCAATGAGCTGTTTGAATAACTCAAAGGTGCTCATGTATTCTCCAAGCTTGATCTCCGTATGGGCTATCATCAAATTCGCATTCGTGAAGAAGATATTCCCAAGACAACTTTCAGAACAAGCTATGGTTCATATGAATACACTGTCATGTCTTTCGGCCTTGTCAACGCTCTGCCAACATTCTCTCGCATGATGAATTTCATCTTCAACGCCTACACAAATGACTTCGCCTTGGTCTACCTCGATGACATTTTGGTCTTTTCCAAGAACAAGGAGGATCATGCCAAGCACTTGCGTTTGGTGCTGGATAAACTCAGAGAACATCAGTTCTATGAGAAGTTTTCAAAGTGCGAGTTTTGGCATATCATCTCTGCCAAGGGCATAGCGGTTAATCCTGAGAAGGTGTCTGCAATTGTGAATTGGGAACCACCTCAGAATTTGAAGCAACTCCGCAGCTTCCTTGGTCTCGCAAGCTATTGTCGAAGGTTCGTTGAGAACTTCTCAAAGATTGTGAAGCCTCTTTACAACCTTCTCCAGAAACACGTCAAGTACGTCTGGTCTCTTGAATGTGACATCGCTTTCAACACCCTGAAAGAGAAGTTAGTCACTGCTCCAGTTCTGACTCCTCCTGATGAATCCAAACCACTTGAGGTCTTCTGTGATGCTTCCCTTCAAGGTCTTGGTGCAGTGTTGATGCAAGAGAAGAAAGTTGTGGCCTATACCTCTCGCCAGTTGAAGACCAACGAAAAGAACTACCCCACTCATGACCTCAAGTTGGCGGTAGTTGTCCATGCTCTTTTAACTTGGAGACATCTCTTATTGGGAAGAAAAGTGGACATCTTCACTGATCATAAGAGTCTCAAGTACATCTTCACTCAGCCAAATCTCAACCTCAGGAAGACTCATTGGGTCGAAATGATTCAAGAGTATAATCTGAGTATCGAATATACTCCAGGCAAGGCCAATGTAATTGTTGATGCATTGAGCAGGAAGGCTTACTGCAACAGTTTGATTCTCAAGCCTTACCAACCCGAGCTTTGTGAAGCTTTCCGCAAACTCAATCTGCAAGTTGTTCCTCAAGTATTTTTGGCCAATCTCCAAGTCTCTCCTACTTTGGAAGATCAGATTCGCGAGGCTCAACTTCTTGATGCCATGGTGAAGAAGGTGAAGATTGGGATTGCTAAGAGTCAACCCAAGTACAAGTGCTATCATCTTGATGACAAGGATACTCTATTCTTCGAGGATCGCATTTTTGTGCCTAAAGGTGACCTTCGTAAAGTCATTATGAACGAGGCTCACGATTCACTCCTCTCTATCCACCCTGGAAGTACAAAGATGTACCATGACCTCAAGCAGTTGTATTGGTGGACTCGAATGAAGCGCGAGATTGCTCAGTTCGTGAATGAATGTGATGTCTGCAGAAGAGTGAAGGCAGAACACCAACGACCAGCTGGTCTCCTACAACCTCTTGCCATTCCAGAATGGAAGTTTGACCATATTGAGATGGACTTCATGACTGGATTTCCAAAGTCCAAGCGTGGCAATGATGCTATCTTCGTTGTCATCGACAAACTCACTAAAGTGGCTCATTTCCTTCCTATAAAAGAATCTATCACAGCAGCTCAGTTGGCATAGCTATATACTTCCAGGATTGTCTCTCTACATGGCATTCAGCAATTGATATCTTCAGATCGTGGTAGCATCTTCACCTCCTAGTTTTGGGATTCTTTTCAGAAGGCCATGGGCACCAACATTCTCTTCAGCACAGCTTTTCATCCTCAAACTAGTGGCCAAGTCGAGCGTGTCAATTAGATTCTTGAAGATATGCTCAGGGCTTGCGTCATCTCTTTCAGTATGAAGTGGGAAGATTGTCTTCCATATGCCGAGTTCTCCTACAACAATAGCTTCCAAGCGAGTTCGGGCAAGGCCCCGTTCGAGATTCTCTATGGCAGGAAGTGCCGTACTCCTCTTAAGTGGTCAGAAACTGGTGAACGTCAACTTCTTGGTAATGACTTGATCACAGAGGCAGAAGAAATGTGCAAAGTCATTCATGATAATCTCAAAGTCGGGCAATCGCGCCAGAAGAGTTACTATGATAGCAAGCATCGTGACTTGGCTTTCGAGATCGGAGACCATGTCTACCTTCGCATCTCTCCAATGAAAGGTACTCGTCGCTTCGGTATCAAAGGGAAGCTTGCCCCTAGATACATGGGTCCTTTCAAGATCGTCAGCAAAAGAGGCGATCTCTCCTATCAACTTGAGCTTCCCTCCAACTTTGCAAACGTGCACGACGTGTTTCATGTCTCTCAACTCCGCAAGTGCTTCAAGACTCCTGACCGCACCGTCAACTTCGAAGACATTGATCTCCAAGAAGACCTATCTTATCATGAGCACCCAGTTGCTATTCTTGAAGAAACTGAGCGCAAGACTCACAACAAGTCTATCAAATTCCTCAAAGTCAAGTGGTCACATCATTCTGACCGTGAAGCCACTTGGGAACGCGAGGATCACCTCCATTCTGAGTACCCGGAGTTTTTCCAGTCCTAGATCTCGGTACGAGATCCTTTCGTAGTGGTGGAGTGTTGTAACACCCTGGATGTAACTACCTTAATTGTATTCCAACTCTTGCCTTTTCCGGCACTAAGTTATTCTATTTACTCATTGTTGGGTTTTGTCTCCGTGTGTTTTGTCTTTGTCATGCTTCTCATATCGTGTCATCATGTGCATTGCATTTGCATACGTGTTCGTCTCATGCATTCGAGCATTTTCCCCGTTGTCCGTTTTGCATTCCGGTGTTGCTATGTCCTCCGGTGTCCCTTTCTACCTCTTTTTCATGTGTGGGTGTTAAACGTTTTTGAATTGGACCGAGACTTGTCATGCGGCCTTGGTTTACTACAGGTAGACCACCTGTCAAGTTTCGTGCCATTTGGACTTCGTTTGATACTCCAACGGTTAACCAACAGACCGAAAAAGCCTCGTGTGTGTTGCAGCCCAACACCCCTCCAAAGTGGCCCAAAACCCAGAAAAACCCTCTCCATCACCTAGGCTGTTCGATCACGATCGCGTGGCCGAAAACTGCACCTCATTTGGAGCTTGCTAGCTCGCTCTACCTCTATAAATAGACACCCCCATTCCAAATCCGGACGAAACCCTAGCCCACTCCCTCTCCTCGCGCGCCGGACAAAAATCCCGACGCCGGACGAGTCCATTTCGCCCCGCCGCCGCCACGTGTCATCCCGTGGTTCGCCGCGGTAGCCGCCCCACATTGCCGGCCCTTGAGGCCCGGGACGGCCCTCTCGGCCCACGCGCGCCCGCCCCCGCCATCCCTCACCCGCGGAGCCGCGCCGCCCGCGCCGGCCACCCACTCCGCCACCGACGCACTTCACCACCCTGCCGCCATCGCCACGGACCAGTCGCTGCTCCGGTGCCGCCTCCAGTGCCCCGCACCACCGCACGACGCCACCGAGTCGCCTCCTCACCGTCCGCGCCGGCGACGCCACCAAGTCCAGCTACCCGGCGCCACCCCGCGTCCCTCTCTGGTGAAGCTCGGGCCACCTTCGAACTCCGGCGAACTGCTACAATAACTCCGGTGTCGACGAACCTCGTAATCCGTGCCAGATCTGGATCTGAGACGTTTGGGTTGACTTTTCCCCCCGTAACCCTAGATTTTTTTGCATACTTTGACGCATCATAACTTCATCATCGTTTCTCCGATTCGTGCGTGTAGCATATCAGAATGTTTGTCTCGATGAGTACATCATTTCATCTCATTGCATCATTTCCATTGGAGCTCATCTTGGTGCCTGAAATGCTGTTGGAAGAGGGCTATGTGATCATAGTTTCAGATCTGTTTCAGCAAATGCCCTTTTGTAATTTTTGCCATGATTAATGTGTACATGCTATGATCCTGAGCTCTACATGTGTTTTGAAGTATGCCATGCCAGGGGTGTATGCCATGTATTTTTGTGATCTTTGTGGTGACTAGCACAAGCATGAAAAGTAGCTTACTTCATGATGATAATTTCAGGGACTTAGAAATATTCTAAGTCCTTGCCCTGTTATTATTTTTTATGCCATATGTTCATGTTGTTTCCTAGTGATCCGTGCCTCTTTTGAGCATGATCAATAAGGATGTTTTGTAGATATTGTGGTGCTCTATCCATCCATATCTTTGTTTGTAATTATGGAACACCCTATCTTGAGTCAATCGACCTCTACTTTTGCTATAAAATGTTCCTGGCAGATTGTTAACATGTTTAGCAATTTTGCCGAGCTTGTTGTAGTTGATCTGTGCATGCTATGATGTTGTTCTTGCCATTTCTAGCTTCTATGCCATGTCTATTTGTTGGGTGTATGCTTAGATTATCATGCAATGCCTTGTGGTGAGTGCATCGAGCTCGTAAACATGCCTAGTTGATGTTTGTTTTGCATGCTCCAGTTTTTCACAAAGTCTGAATCTGTTTATGTTTTTGCTATGTTCACGTGGTTGCAATTGTATTTTCTGATCCCATTGGGCTTATGGTCAGTAAGGGACTTTCTTTGTATGCTTTGAGTAGCTTCATGCCATGCCTTGCCTTGCCATGACATGATCCTGTAGCATGTAGTTATCATGCTCTAAACATTGCTTCCTGATGTTAAATTCCTGTCATGCTGTTAAACATGATCATGTAGCTTGTAGTCTGAAACCTGTTATCTTTTGCACTTTTGCCATGCTTGTTTGAACATGCTATTGAGTGAATTAGCCGTAGCTCATTGTTCAACTTTTGTCAAGCATCATGGGTGGATCCCTTCCATGTATTTTGTTGCCAAGTTTGAGTGCAGTAGCTTATTTATCTTGATGCATTTAGAAGACTACTTGCTATTAATCGCAGACCGGTGCCATATTTGTTTTGCTTGCCATTTCCAAACTGTGCATCCGATTCCGGTGATCTTTATATAGATTTCGACCGAAATCACCTCCTCTTTGCATTGGCACTCTTGGATTTCCAAGTTGATGCCAGGTTCAATCATTACTTTCCAAATCATGCCTATGCATCACATATCGCATCCCGCATATCATACCATGTTTGCATCATGTTGCTTGAGCATTGCACGTGGTTGATTGTGTTCCTTTTGATTGTTGTTCTTGCTTGGGTAGAGCCGAGAGACGAGTACGTGATCGAGGAGCCCGTTGAGTATGCTTACGAGGATCAAGTCAACTTTGAGAACTTTGCAGGCAAGATGACCATACCCTCGAAATCACTTCTATCTTTGCTTCCTAGATGCTCGCTCTTTTGCTATGCCTATGCTACGATACCTACCACTTGCTTATCATGCCTCCCATATTGCCATGTCAAACCTCTAACCCACCTTGTCCTAGCAAACCATTGTTTGGCTATGTTACGGCTTCACTCAGCCCCTCTTATAGCGTTTCTAGTGGCAGGTGAAGATTGGAGTTCGTTCCTTGTTGGAACATGTTTATTGTTGGGATATCACAATATTATCTTGTTTATCTTAATGCACCTATATACTTGGTAAAGGGTGGAAGGCTCGGCTTTATGCCTGGTGTTTTGTTCCACTCTTGCCGCCCTAGTTTCCATCATGTCGGTGTTACGTCCCCGGATTTTGCGTTCCTTACATGGTTGGGTTATAATGGGAACCCCTTGACAGTTCGGCTTGAATAAAACTCCTCCAGCAATGCCCAACATTGGTTTTACCATTCACCACCTAGCCTCTTTTTCCCTTGGGTTCCGCGGACTCAAGGGTCATCTTTATTTAAACCCCCGGGCCAGTGCTCCTCTGAGTGTTGCTCCACCTTGTCAGCCGCCGGTGGCCACCAGGGGCAACTCTGGACTGGCCTACCGGAAGTTTGGACAATCTGGTGTGCCCTGAGAACGAGATATGTGCAGCTCCTATCGGGATTTGTCGGCACATTCGGGTGGCTTTGCTGGTTTAGTTTTACCATTGCCGAGATGTCTTGTAACTGGGATGCCGAGTCTGATCGGATTGTCTTGGGAGAAGGAATATCCTTCGTTGACTGTGAGAGCTTGTGATGGGCTAAGTTGGGACTCCCCTACAGGGATTTGAACTTTCAAAAGCCGTGCCCGCGGTTATGGGCAGATGGGAATTTGTTAATGTCCGATTGTAGATAACCTGAAACTTAACTTAATTAAAATGTAGCAGCTGCGTGTGTAACCGTGATGGTCTCTTCTCGGCGAAGTCCAGGAAGTGAACACGGTTTTGGAGTAATGCTTGACGTAGGTTGTTCTAGGATCACTTCTTGATCATAGTTGTTCGACCGTGCTTTTGCCTTCTCTTCTCGCTCTCTTTTGCGAATTTGTTAGCCACCATACATGCTACTCGCTTGCTACAGCTCCACATCCTACCTTTTTTCCCTTCCTATAAGCTTAAATAGTCTTGATCGTGAGGGTGTGAGATTGCGGAGTCCCCGTGACTCACAGATTCCTTCCAAAACCAGATGCAGGGACCGATGATACCGCTCCAGGTGATTCAACTAAGCTCAAGTGGTGTTCGATGAGGACTCAGGACGATACTACGTGTCTTTACCAGATGATCAGTAGTGGTGCCCAGTTGGGGCAATCGGGGACTATGTTGCATTTGGGGTTTATCTTTATTTTGGTAACATAGTTGGACCTTGAGTGTATTTGGATGAATGTAATGTTATTTATGCATTGTGTGACGTGGCGAGTGTAAGCTAACTATGTATCTCTTTCCCTTTATGTATTACATGGGTTGTTTGCAAAGATTACCTCACTTGCGACATTGCTTTCAATGCGGTTATGCCTCTAAGTCATGCTTCGACACATGGGAGATATAGCCGCATCGAGGGCGTTACAGTGTAGGCCGAGCTGCTACATGTGGCCATGGCGGCCGTGGCCTCGGTCAAGAGTGAAACAAGAGCTACGGGATGGACTCAAGCCGGGGAAGAATTTGGGGAGGATCAGATTCTCACCATGGCCTCGAGGAACACGACGAGGGGGCCCAAGATGACAAAGGGACGACAGGGCTCGCTAAACTTGGCGTTCCTCTGAACCGTGAAGAGGATGAAGCAGAGGAAGAGGACGTCGAGGAACTTGGTTCCTCTGGCGGAGAGGGCTACACGGGAGAAGAGCGGGCCATGGAATGGTGTCTTGGCAGCGCCGCGAAGGTCCATGAGGAAGGAGGGAACTGGCGGAGCGGGCTACGCGGGAGAAGAGCTTCGGCTTGTCCCAGACATGGCTTCGGAAGGTGAAGCTGCAGGTCGCGTAGGTGCCTTTTACCTAGGTGGCGGCAGCGGAGAAGAGGGAGAGGAGGAAGGTGGAAACCCTAGGGCGTGATTGGAGGTTTTATAGGGGGCGAGGCGAGCTGGTTCAGTGAAAGCACAAGTGCTCCCTGGGTGATTTTGGTAATTAATGTCAACATATCTCTTGTTGGAGTAATGTTTTATCTAGTGTATTTCAGACAAGTTCAACAATGGTGTGGAAAGGACAAGAGGATGTGGAACCCCTTCAAGATGCTAAGGACACATATTGGCAAAAGCTCAAGAGTCTTCGTTTCTATTTTAGTGATCCAAGATCAAATTGAGTCCATAGGAAAGCCAATACTATTAAAAGGGGATGCAGTGTTGCTTACTGGTTTACTTGCTCAAAATGCTTAGCAATATTGCTCCAAAGCCCTCAACCACTTTCTCATTTTTAAATATGTCCAAAACTCAAAGTCAAACTCGGCCCCATCAAAATGTTCTACCCGGCGCCACCGAGTTCATTTGACCTAGCTGCTACCAGAAACCCTAACACTTCGATCACACCGATACGGCTCTCGGTATCACCGAGATGGCCTTGCAAACTCTCTGTTGCCTGTTGCAATTATTTCGGTCTCACTGAAATGTGCAATCGGTTCCACCGAGTTTGCTTGACCAACTCTCTGTTTGCTCTTTGCTGAAATCAGTCTCACCGAGTTCAAGCAATCGGCTTCCCTGAGATGAGGTTTTGCCATAGCCCTAGCACATCGGTCCCACCGAGTTGTTCTAGTCGGTCCCACCGAGATTCCTAACTTTAGCATTTTGAACTGATTCTATCTGTCTGAGTTCTTCTATTCGGTCTGACCGAGTTGGGTCAAATGTGTGTAACAGTTGGATTTTGTGCGGAGGCTATATATACCCCTCCACCCCTTTTGCATATCTGAGAGAGCCATCAGAATGTGCCTACACTTCCAACATACATTTTCTGAGAGAGAACCACCTAGTTATGTGTTGAGATCAAGATATTCCAATCCTGCCACAAAATTCAGGATTTCTTGCATTCCCCAAGTTGCTTTCCACTTAAATCATCTTTCCACCGTATCCAAATCTGTGAGAGAGAGTTGAGTGTTGTGGAGACTGTCATTTGAAGCACCAGAGCAACGAGTTCATCATCAACACAACATCTATTACCTTTTGGAGAGTGGTGTCTCCTAGATTGGTTATGTGTCACTTGGGAGCCTCCGACAAGATTGTGGAGTTGAACCAAGAAGTTTGTGAGGGCAAGGAGATCGCCTACTTCGTGAAGATCTACCCGAGTGAGGCAAGTCCTTCATGGGCGATGGCCATGGTGGGATAGACAAGGTTGCTTCTTCATGGACCCTTCATGTGTGGAGCCCTTCATGGACTCGCACAACCGTTACCCTTAGTGGATTGAAGCCTCCATCAATGAGGATGTACAATAGCACCACCTATCAGAATCATGTCAAAAATCGCCATGTCTTCATTGCGTTTGCACACTCCAATCCCATCCCTTTACTTTCTTACAATTAGCATGCTTTACTCTTTTCGCTGCTCATACTCTTGCCATGCTTGCTTCAAATGTATTATGAATGCTTAAACATGTGCTAAAACTTCGCCTCAACTTGAAGAACTTAAAAATTGCCACTTTTACTTGTTGAGGGTCGAATCACCCGCTATAGACCCCTCTTCCCGATCCTTTCAATTGGTATCAGAGCATTGGTCTCCATTGCTTTAGTTTAATCACCATTGGAGGAAGATGGATGAGTCTATGATTGGGAGTATTTGATGTAGAGTGCCTATTCTTGACGGAGAGTTCTATAGTTCTTGGAAGAATGAGATGCTTGAGATTTTTAATGAATATAACTTGAACAGGTACATTACTAGCCCTTACACGCGCCCCATTCATCCTTTGCATCCTACCCCCGATGAGTATCTTGACATGACTCGCAATCTTTGAATAGCTGATCTTATCATGAGAGCATTGCTAGAAATTTGCTTGTGTGCTTGCCTACATTTGAATGTGCTTATACTATATGGAAATATCTTCAAGAGTGCTTTCCAAACTATTCCTTGAAAAATCTAGATGAAATTCTCCAAAAGTCCATTGCTTTGCAGAATATGGACACTAGTGATCCTAAATTTGATTATTGTCTATTTGAGCTTCGTGGCCTTATGCGTGCCAAAGGAGTTGTTGGAGTCATTAGTAGCTTCATTTCACAAGTCATTAGAATCATAAGCATGAACATTGCCATGGTCATACATCTAATGAATCACTCTCTCTAGGTGATGATCATTCACATGACGATGTTGAGCATGGATATTATGATGAGGATGATGACAGTGACTTTGATCTTGATTAGTCAATGAGACACTTTGGTCTTATGGATAACCTTAGTAGCTACATGGCCGGATGAAAGTAATGGGTTCTTGATAGTGGAGTACGGATCATATGACTGGAGATAGCGACATGTTTCGTGAGCTTGCTGAAAACGATGGTCCCCAAAAGTATGTCACTTTTGGTGATAACTCAAAGGGTAAGGTAGTTATCCTTGGTAAGGTGGCCATCTCCCATGATAGCTCTATCCAAAACGTCATGCTCGTTGAATCTCTTGGTTATAATCTACTTTCCGTATCTAGATTAGCTGACTTCGGTTTGAATGTTCTATTTACTGACATAGATTGCCAAGTGTTTCAAAGAGATAATCATAATATGGTCTTTACCGACATTCATAGAGGTAATCTATACATTGTTGATTTCACTAAGAGAGATCAACCTTGTAGTTTCTTAATTGCTAAATCCTCTAAAGGTTGCTTGTGGCATAGAATATTAGGTCATCTGGGTATGTGAAATATTGATAAGCTTATTAAAGGTGATCATATCCTTGGTGTTGAAGATGTCAAGGATAGACTTTGCCATTCTTGTCAAGAAGGAAAACAAGTTGGAGGAAGTCATCCCGTGAAGAACCTCATGTCCATGAGAAGACCGCTTGAGCTACTTCATATGGATCATTTCGGTCCCAACGCCTACAAGAGTCTCGGTGGTAACTCGTTCAGTATGGTCATTGTTGACAACTTTTCAAGATTTATGTGGGTGTTCTTTCTTGATGATAAATCGCAGGTCCAAAAGATCTTCAAGAACGTCGCTAAGAAGGCCCAAAACCAATTTGAAGTGAATATCAAGAAGGTTCGAAGCGATAACGTAACGGATTTCAAGAACGCCAATGTGGATACCTTTCTTAACAAATAAGGGATTTCAAATGAGTTCTCGGTTACGTATACACCTCAACAAAATGGAGTTGTTGAGAGGAAGAATTGGACACTTATTGAGATGGCGAGAACGATTCTTGATGAATACAAGATGCCAAGACACTTTTGTGAGGAAGCGGTTGAGACAACTTGTCATGCTACGAATCCACTGTATCTTCACAAGCTTCTCGGCAAGACAGCATACGAGCTTCTCACCGGTAACAAACCCCAAGTTGGATACTTCTGAGTATTTGGCACAAAGTGTTAAATTCTCGATAACCATCATTGCTTGAAATTTGCTCCCAAATCTCATGAAAGTTTCCTACTCGGTTATGGCTCAAACTATCACACTCACCGTGTCTACAACCATTTCACCCGAAAGGTTGAAGAGACAGTAGATGTGAAGTTTGATGAATCTAACGACTCAAAAGTAGAGCAATTGCCAATTGATGTAGGAGACAAAGATCCTTGGGAAGCAATTCAAGATTTTTCCTTTGGCAAGATTCGCCCAAAGGAGGTGAAGGAGAGTACCTCGTCCGTTCAAGTGGAAACCTCAACTTCACACCAAGATGAACCACAAGTTGATTTGGAGGCATCCACAAGTGGAACACGTCAAGACGGAGAAAGTGAGGAAGTATATCTAGATGAAACACATCAACCTCCATCACCACCTCCACAAGGGAACGAAAGTGCCAACAATGATGAAGGAGGACAATAATAAGAAGAAGACAATGAAGAGGAGGTTCCACCCCAACCCAAACAAAAGCACTCACGAGTTAGAGCAAGAGTCACAAGAGACCATCCAGTCGAACAAATCTTTAATGATATTCAAACTGGGATAATTACTCGCTCTAAAACTCATTTAGATAAATTTTGTGAACACTACTCTTTCATTTCTAGTATTGAACCTATGAAGGTTGAAGAAGCTCTCGAGGATCCGGATTGGGTGAATGTTATGCATGAAGAGCTACACAACTTCGAGAGGAATCAAGTGTGGACATTGGTGAAAAGCCAGACGACAACCACAATGTCATTGGAACCAAATGGGTGTTTTGGGATAAGAAAGATGAGGATGGACAAGTTGCACGCAACAAGGGCCATCTCATCGGCCAAGGCTACACTCAAGTTGAAGGTATGGACTATGGTGAGACATATGCCCCCGTTGCTAGACTTGAGTCCATACGCATCTTACTTGCTTATGCCAATCACCATGATATCACTTTATACCAAATGGACATTAAAATTCTTTTTTAAATAGAGAAATTGAGGAGAAGTCTATGTTAAAAAACATCCCGGCTTTGTCAATCCTAAGAAACCTAATCATGTCTACAAACTTCACAAAGCTCTTTATGGTCTTAAAAAAGCTCCTAGAGCATGGTATAAATGCTTGACCAAGTTCCTTTTTGAAAAAGGCTTTGAAATTGGGAAGATTGATTCTACACTTTTTACTAAAAGGGTTAATGGTGAAATATTTGCGTGCCAAATTTATGTGGATGATATCATATTTGGTTGTACTAACCCCCATTTTAGTGAAAAGTTTGGAAGGCTAATGTTGGAGAAGTTTCAGATGTCTATGATGAGTGAACTCAAATTTTTCTTTGATTTACAAATCAAGCAACCTAAGGAAGGTACCTTTGTTTCTCAAACAAAGTATACCAAGGACCTTTTCAAGAAGTTCAACATGCAATAAAGTAAAGGTATGAAAACACCCATGCCTACTAGTGGACATCTTGACTTGACTAAGGAAGAAATCAGATTGACCAAAAGGTTTACTGCTCTATAATTGGTTCATCGCTATATCTATGTGCCTCCCGTCCCGATATTATGCTAAGTGTGTGCATGTGTGCACGATATCAAGCGGACCCTAAAGAATGTCATCTTAAGGCTATGTAAAGATAGTGAAATACTTAATTCATACACCAAACTTTGGCATTTGGTATCCTAAGAGGTCTTCTTTTGATCTTGTTGGCTACTCCGATTTGGACTATGCCAGTGACAAGGTTGATAGAAAGTCCACTTTGGGTACTTGTCAATTTCTTGGTAGATCCCTGTGTCTTGGTCCTCCAAGAAACATAACTCGGTCTCCTTATCCACCACCGAAGCAGAATACATTGCCGCCGGATCATGTTGTGCTCAATTACTTTGGATGACCCAAACCCTTAAGGATTACGGGATACATGTGAAACATGCTCCATTTGTTTGTGACAATCAAAGTGCTATTAAGATTGCTCACAATCCCGTGCAACATTGTCGAACTAAGCATATTGAAGTTCGTCATCATTTCATTCGAGATCATGTTGCTAAAGGAGACATCAATCTTAAGCATGTTCATACCAATAAGCAATTGGCAGATATATTCACCAAACCGCTTGATGAGAAAGTATTTTGCCATTTGAGAGGTGAATTGAACACATTGATGCCTCAAACTTGGAGTAGAAACTCCATTTGGATACATGCAAGGCATGCGTCCTTTTTATGACTAATCCTTGATACGTCTCTTATGATGATGATCATATGTCTTGGATCTATACTTGTACCCTTGCATGTTATCTAACCCTTGTAGGTATTTGGATGAACCCAAATCTATGAGATTGCGAAGCACTCACATTTTGAGGAATCTCTACATCACAAAGTTCCCACTATATGGTGGTTGAATACAGGGAAGCATGAACCCACTCAACATATCCTTTGACATTTTCAATATAAAAAATTTCATTTGGTATCAAGTTTCATGATTGTCATTTTGGATACACAAGTGCTCTTCCTTGCAAAACTAACCCATGTAGGAAGATGAACTCGAACTACTGAGGGTGCTCCTAACTCTTGATGGACTACACCAACCTTGAGCATCCAAAACAAGTTCGGCTACATGATCAAGATCAACACCACAACCCAAGGTACGTCATTCCATCTTAGAGAAGCTTTGCCCCAAGTCATGAGTCAAAGAAACTCAACAATATGTTAATACATAAAAATGATTGAATGACAAATGGTAAACCCATTTTGAGCTTAAACGATGAGGATGACCTACGATCAAGTGCTATCACTTGACTCCTCAGTGAATATACTCTAACATAGGTGACTCTTTCGCCGACCCCCTCTAGATGAAGTTCTCTAGTGTTTCTTTGATCATTTACTTTGTGTTCTAGCATATATTTCTTACTATTTGTTCCCCTTTTAAAAAAATCATCTAGATCTCTTTTCTGATTTTCTTCTGTTACCTTGATGTTAATTCATTGCTAATCTTTCTTTTAATTCCTTGCAAATCCTTGTGAGATTTCATTTGTCAAGTGAGC
Source organism: Triticum dicoccoides (assembly GCF_002162155.2). Taxonomy (NCBI): domain Eukaryota; kingdom Viridiplantae; phylum Streptophyta; class Magnoliopsida; order Poales; family Poaceae; genus Triticum; species Triticum dicoccoides. Next base: position 358,299,765 of record NC_041390.1, on the reverse strand, counting down.
TGAGATTGACAAAATCTTTACTCCAAGTTGAACTCGGTCCCTCCGATCCAAACCCATCGGCTCGACCGAAAACACAAGGTCTCCTTGTGAACAACTCATCGGTCCAACCGACATGGACTGATTCGGTCTCATCGATCTGGACTTTCTGTGATTCTGTCATTTCGGCGTCACCCAAGGAAAAAAATTGGCATCACTGATTGCAACTGTGAGAAAATATATTTCCATTTCTTATTGCCTATTTCCTTCAGCTCCACTCAATGATTCTATCCTCTATCAGCATCTCAGACTACCTACTGGTTTGTACTGACTCCGAAGGACCACACCTGTTTGACTCATGCTCCAGAAGTGCCCTTCTTGGGAATTGATGTCAAAGGGGGAGAGAGACCATCAAAGCTTATCATATGAGCTCATCTAAGCTCTTCTACATATGCTTGTTGACAAAAGAGGAGATAAGTCACATGTCTTTAAGAGGGGAAAGACATGTCAACATGTTTGATCTTAGCTATTGTTAATATTCTTGTTGCTCTAAATTTTGGTTGATTGTACCATTTCTTGCTCTGATTTTGTCTCATCCTACCTTCTCCCATTATCCAATATGAGATTGAGGGGGAGAAAGAGTTCATGTCTAGGGGAGGAAAATCTTTGGAATTCATTGCATATCTTTCGATCTTTGGGGACATGTCAATATCTAAATGGAATACTTACTACTCACCCATTACATGCCATCCCAATCTTGGTGCTCTTATGGTTTCCTGAAAGTGCTTTACTTAGAGTGTTCTTGTGTTATCTAACCATGTTCTCTCAAGTCCACTCCTCCCAAAGCACGCTCAAGACCACAAGGTAAGTATATGCATCACACTCATGTGCATGATGATCTCTTACAGATTTACATATTTTTTGAAAGAAGGATTCATAAACATGGAGGTACACTTCTTAACCACATTATTTGCTTGCTCTATCATGCTCTATCATGCTCATGCATTCACATGTTCTTATATTCTAACTTCACATGATTACATACATGTAGGGGAGCTTATGCATGTTACATGTCCTTCCAAAGATTTACCTATTACCTTTCATATCTTTAATCTAAAGCTTTGATGTATATTGTCATCAATTACCAAAAAGTGGGAGATTGAAAGAACAAGTGCTCCCTCGGTGATTTTGGTAATTAATGTCAACATATCTCTTGTTGGACTAATGTATTTATCTAGTGTATTTCAGACAAGTTCAACAATGGTGTGGAAACGACAAGAGGATGTGGAACCCCTTCAAGATGCTAAGGACACATATTGGAAAAAGCTCAAGACTCTTCATTTCTATTTTAGTGATCCAAGATCACAGTGAGTACATAGGAAAGCCAATACTATTAAAAGGGGATGAGGTGTTGCTTAATGGTCTAGTTCCTCAAAATGCTTAGTGATATTGCTCCAAAGCCCTCAACCACTTTCTCATTTCCAAATATGTCCAAATCTCAAAGTCAAACTCAGCCCCACCAAAATGTTCTACCTGGTGCCACTGAGTTCATTTGACCTAGCCACTGCCAGAAACCTTATCACTTTGGTCACATCGATATAGCTCTCGGTCACACCGAGATGGCCTTGCAAACTCTCTGTTGCCTGTTGCAATTATTTTGGTCTCACAGAAATGTGCAATCGATCCCACCGAGTTTTCTTGACCAACTCTCTGTTTGATCTTTGTTGAAATCGTTCTCACCGAGTTCAAGCAATCGACTTCACGGAGATAAGGTTTTTTCCTAGACCTAGCACATCGGTCCCACCAAGTTGTTCTAGTCGGTCCCACCGATATTCCTAACGTTCACATTTTGAACTGAATCGGTCTCACCGAGTTCTTCTATTCGGTCTGACCGAGTTGGGTCAAATGTGTCTAATGGTTCGATTTTGTGTGGAGGCTATATATAACCCTCCACCCCTTCTCCATATGTGAGAGAGCCACCAAAACGTGCCTACACTTCCATCATAAATTTTTTGAGAGAGAACCACCTACTCATGTGTTGAGATCAAGATAATCCAATCCTACCACAAGATACTTGATTTATAGCTTTCCCCAAGTTGCTTTCCACTCAAATCATCTTTCCACCATATCCAAATCGGTGTGAGAGAGTTGAGTGTTGGGGAGACTATGATTTGAAGCACAAGAGCAAGGAGTTCATCATCAAGACAACATCTATTACCTTTTGGAGAGTGGTCTCTCCTAGATTCATTAGGTGTCGCTTGGGAGCCCCCGACAATATTGTGGAGTTGAACCAAGAAGTTTGTAAGGGCAAGGAGATCGCCCACTTCATGAAGATCTACCCGAGTGAGGCAAGTCCTTCGTGGGCGATGTCCATGGTGCGACAGACAAGGTTGCTTCTTCATGGAGCCGTCGTGGGTGGAGCCCTCCGTGGACTCGCGCAACCGTTAGCCTTCGTGGGTTGAAGTCTCCATCAACGTGGATGTACGATAGCACCACCTATCGGAACAACGCAAAAAATCTTTGTGTCTTCATTCCGTTTGCACACTCGAATCCCATGCCTTTACTTTCTTGCAATTAGCATGCTTTACTCTTTCTGCTGCTCATACTCTTTCCATGCTTGCTTGAAATGTATTGTGAATGCTTAAACTTGTGCTAAAACTCCATATCAACTTGAAGAACTTAAAAATTGCCACTTTTACTTGTTGAGGGTCTAATCAGCCCCCTCTAGATCCCTCTTCTCGATCCTTTCACTCGGCCACGAGGGCTGCGGCGGTGCCATGTGCGTGCTCGGGTGCAAATTTACCATGAGAGGGGGTGCTGCCAAGGTGGAAGAAAAAGGAGACGAGGGAGAGGATGACAGGTGGGGCTGGCCCGGTGCATGTGTGGGATTTACCGAGAGAGCGAGAGATCCAGGTGGGCTGGGCTCCATCTCGGTTGGGCTTCAGGTAATGTTTTCTTTCATGTGTTCCTTTATTCTCCGGTTTAAAAATTAAACATGACTTGGAGAAAAAGAACAAAGGCTTAGGGAAGGAATCACGGCGAGATAAATATATCCCTGGACTCCTGGGATTTGCACTATTTGCAAAAAATTCTTTGGCAAGTTTTAGAGACTGGAAATTTAGACAAGTTTGAATTTAGTTCAAACTAAATTGAAAGTCCAACCAGAACATGCCCAAATGAGATGAAAATTGGAGGAGAGGGTCTTGGCATTATTCAGGATTCATAGGGACAGGTTGAACATTTTCCCGAATAGGAAAAATGTCACAAGAAAAATAAAGGTAATAAGGAAGAAAGGAGAAGTTTGGATGGGATAGAAACTTGGGTGAACTTGATGAATGGTTGCTGGAATGTGCATCGTGAAATAATTAGGTGGAGATAAGAAGAAGATGGGTTCACACAAGAACACGCGACAAAACTTAAATATGCAAACCAAGGCATGATGATCTTGATGCAATGCAATAAAATGACAATAGACACTTCAAAATCATGTAGCATATCACAGGCATGATGATTATCGCAACAACAAGGATGGCATAATATAATCAATAATGAACATGATGCAAGAAGAAAAACATGACAATGGCACTCATCATGATCAAGAAACAAAACACAAGGATGGCATGGCACTATCATGTACATGGAAACAAACAATTGAAACACACGACGACAATGAATAATACAAGGAAGGTAACTGGAGCATCGGTCTCGGGGCATCACAACAATCCCCCACTAACAGAAGATCTCATCCCAAGATCATAGGAATGAAAGGAAGAGAAAGAGGATAATGAAACTGAAAGGAAATGAATGAATATCCTGAAGAAGGGAATCGATTGAAGATGTCTCATCCTGACGACGAACTTGAGAATAACTCCTGGAAATTAGAAGAGTCAGGTAAGATCTTGGGAATAAACCTGTGGGTTATGGGCCCAATGAAAATAAATACCATTGAGAATGATAGTTTGAAAGAAAGATGATGCACCAAAACAATTGAAAGAGTTGAATGAGGTGACAACCTTGAATGAATTTGAACGCAAACACGAACCTTCTGAGATGTCTTCAGCACTCTAGAATGATTAAATGGCAAGAGGCGAATGAGCAAGGCAAAACATTTGAGCCACGGAAAAGAATATGATCAACTTGACAAACTTGAATTGAATCCACCGGAAAAGAAAACGATACAGACAATGATGAACTAGACGAGAATCCACCAGTTGAAATAACTGAGGAAAGAATGAAGAGGCTTCACATGAATAAAATGGATGCTCGATTAGAGGCTTCAGATTCAGGGAAGAAAAGGGTGGGCGGTGGGAAAACAAAACAACTTGGGACGGGGAAACAACGGAATAACTTGAAGTGAAGTGCACCGGTTGAAAAGAATTGATAACGCAACGATAAAAAATAACCGCATGATCCTGATACGTGTCCATCATATCTACATTTCCAAACTGTTTTGCCCTTGTTTTGGACTCCAACTTGCATGATTTGAATGGAACTAACCCGGACTGATGTTGTTTTTAGCAGCATTTCCATGGTGTTATTTTTGTGCAGAAATAAAAGTTCTCGGAATGACCTGAAAATTTACAAAGAATATTATTGGAATATATAAAAATATTGGCTCAAGAACCAACCAGAGGGGGGGCACCCAGAGGCCACAAGCCCTGGTGGTGCCCTGTAGGCTTGTGGCCCCCCTAGAGCTCCTCCGACACTAATTCCAACTCTATAAGTACATATTCACGGAGAAAAAAATCAGAGAGAAGGCTGATCTGGAGTCTGTTCGGGGCAACGGAGAGGGGGATTCGTCTCCATCATCATCACCAACCTTCCTCCATCATCAATTTTATGATGCTCACTATCGTGCGTGAGTAATTCCATCGTAGGTTTGCTGGACGGTGATGGGTTGGATGAGATTTATCATGTAATCGAGTTTGTTTTGTTAGGGTTTTATCCCCAGTATCCACTATGTTCTAAGATTGATGTTGCTACGACCTTGCTATGCTTAATGCTTGTCACTAGGGCCCGAGTGCCATGATTTCATATATGAACCTATTATGTTTTCATGAATATATTTGTGTTCTTGATCCTATCTTGCAAGTTGTAGACACCTATTACGAGTTATGATCCGCATACCCCAAGGTGACAATAATTGGGATTCTTTCCGGTGATTACCGTAGTTTGAGGAGTTCATGTATTCACTATGTGCTAATGCTTTGGTCCGATTCTCTATTAAAAGGAGGCCTTAATATCCCTTAGTTTCCATTAGGACCCCGCTGTCATGGGAGGGTAGGACAAAAGATGTCATGCAAGTTATTTTCCATAAGCACATATGACTATATACAGAATACATGCCTACATTATATTGATGAATTGGAGCTAGTTCTGTGTCACTCTAGGTTATAACTGCTACATGATGAATATCACCCGATACAATTATCATTTCCGATCCATTGCGTACGAGCTTTTCACATATTGATCTTTGCTAAGTTACTTTCATTGCTACTTGCTAGTGCTGTTACAATAACTATAAAACTGCTATTACTTTTGCCACCATTGAGGGAGTCCTGGATTATGGGGTCCTCAGGGGTCTGGGATGTCTAGCATGGGCCGGATTGATGGGCCATGAAGATACAAGATAGAAGGACTTCCCCCGTGTCTGAGTGGGACTCTCCTTTGCGTGGATTGCAAGCTTAACGTTCAGATGTGTAGATTTCTTTCTCTGTAAACCGACTCTGTACAACCCTAGGCCCCTCCGATGTCTATATAAACCGGAGGGTTTAGTCCATAGAGGCTACCAAACTTCATATAGGCTAGACATCTAGGGTTTAGCCATTACGATCTCGAGGTAGATCAACTCTTGTAACCCCTATACTCATCCAATACAATCAAGAAGGACGCAGGGTTTTACCTCCATTAAGAGGGCCCGAACCTGGGTAAACATTGTGTCCCCTTTGTCTCCTGTTACCTTTGATCCTCAGACACATAGTTCGGGACCCATACCCGAGATCGGCCGGTTTTGACACCAACATTGGTGCTTTCATTGAGAGTTCCACTGTGTCGTCGACGGCAGGATCGATGGTTCGCCTTGTCATTAACGACAACATTACCTCTGGAGATGCCTGAAGGAAATATGCCCTAGAGGCAAGAATAAATTTGTTATTTATATTTCCTTATATCATGATAAATGTTTATTATTCATGCTAGAATTGTATTAACCAGAAACTTAGTACATGTGTGAATACATAGACAAACAAAGTGTCACTAGTATGCCTCTACTTGACTAGCTCGTTAATCAAAAGATGGTTAAGTTTCCTAACCATAGACGTGAGTTGACGTTTGATGAACGGGATCACATCATTAGAGAATGATGTGATTGACTTGACCCATCCATTGGCTTAGCACAATGATCGTTTAGTTTATTGCTATTGCTTTCTTCATGACTTATACATGTTCCTATGACTATGAGATTATGCAACTCCCGAATACCGGAGGAACACTTAGTGTTCTATCAAATGTCACAATGTAACTGGGTGACTATAAAGATGATCTACAGGTGTCTCCAATAGTGTTTGTTGAGTTGGCATAGATCGAGATTAGGATTTGTCACTCCGTGTATCGAAGAGGTATCTCTAGGCCCTCTCAGTAATGCACATCACTATAAGCCTTGTAAGCAATGTGACTAATGAGTTGGTTGCGGGATATTGCATTACGTAAAGATTAAAGAGACTTGCCGGTAACGAGATTGAACTAGGTATTGAGATACCGACGATCCAATCTCAAGCAAGTAACATACCGATGATAAAGGGAACAATGTATGTTGTTATGCGGTTTGACCGATAAAGATATTCGTAGAATATGTAGGAACCAATATGAGCATCCAGGTTCCGCTATTGGTTATTGACTGGAAGTGAGTCTCGGCCATGTCTACATAATTCTCGAACCCATATGGTCCGCACGCTTAACGTTCGATGCCGATCGGTATAATGAGTTTATGTGTTTTGATATACCGAAGGTAGTTCGCAGTCCCGGATGTGATGACGGACATGACGAGGTGTCTTGAAATGGTCGAGACATAAAGATTGATATATTGGAAGGCTATGTTTGGACACCAGAATGGTTTCAGATAAGTTCGGGCAATTACCGGAGTACCGGGGGGTTATCGGAACCCCTCGGGGAGTCAATGGGCCTTAAATGGCCATGGTGGGAGAGAGAAGAAGGCGGCCAAGTGGGGGATGCGCCCCCAAGCCCAATCCAAATTGGGGAGGGGGCCAACCCCCTTTCCTTCTCTCCTTCTCCTTTTTCCTTCTTCTCCTACTCCAACTAGGGAAGGGGGGGGGCTACTCCTACTAGGAGTAGGAATCCCCCTTGGGGCGCGCCATAGAGAGGGCTGGCCCTCCCCTCCTCCACTCCTTTATATACGGGGGAGGGGGCACCCCATAGACACACAAGTTGACAGTTGTCTTAGCCGTGTGCGGTGCCCCCCTCCATAGATTTCCACCTCGGTCATGTCGTTGTAGTGCTTAGGCGAAGCCCTGCGTCGGTAACTTCATCATCACCATCATCATGTCGTCGTGCTGACGATACTCTCTATCGGCCTCAGCTGAATCAAGAGTACGAGGGACGTCACCGAGCTGAACGTGTGCAGATTGCGAAGGTGCCCTGCGTTCGGTACTTGATCGGTTGGATCACGAAGATGTTCGACTACATCAACCGCGTTACTTAATGCTTCCACTTTAGGTCTATGAGGGTACATGGACACACTCTCCCCTCTCCTTGCTATGCATCACCTAGATGGATCTTGCGTGTGCGTAGGAATTTTTTTTCAAATACTGCGTTCCCCAATAGTGGCATCCGAGCCTGCTCTATGCGGAGATGTTATATGCACGAGTAGAACACAAAGGAGTTGTTGGAGCGGGTATATACATATTGCTTGCTGTCACTAGTTGATTCTTGATTCAGCGGTATTGTTGGATGAAGCGTCTCAAACCGACATTACGCGTATGCTTACGCGAGACTGGTTCTACCAATGTGCTTCGCACACAGGTGGCTAGTGGGTGTCTGTTTCTCCAACTTTAGTTGAATCGGTTTCAATGAACAAGGTTCTTTCTGAAGATCAAAAAGTAATCACTATACTACATTGTGGTTTTGATGCATGGGTAAGAACTGTTCTTGCTAGAAGCCCGTAGCATCCACCTAAAACTTGCAACAATAAAGTAGAGGACGTCTAACTTGTTTTTGCAGGGCATGTTGTGATGTGATATGGTCAAGACATGATTATATAAATTGTTGTATGAGATGATCATGTTTTGTAACACTGTTATTGGCAACTAGTAGGAGCCATATGGTTGTCACTTTATTGTATGAAATGCAATCGCCATGTAATTACTTTACTTTATCACTAAGCGGTAGCGATAGTTGTAGAAGCAATAGTTGGCGAGACGACAACGGTGCTTCGATGGAGATCAAGGTGTCAAGCCGGTGATGATGGTGATCATAACGGTGCTTTGGAGATGGAAATGAAAAGGCACAAGATGATGATGGCCATATCATATCACTTATTTGATTGCATGTGATGTTTATCCTTTATGCATCTTATTTTGCTTAGTACGGTGGTCGCATTATAAGATGATCTCTCACTAAATTTCCAGGTACAAGTGTTCTCCATGAGTATGCACCGTTGCTACAGTTTTTCGTCGTCGGCGTTCTGGGAACGGGGGTCCCCAGACTTGCCTGCCTGTAGCCCACGGCGTGGCTCTGCGAGTGGGCCCATACGGCCCACCTTCACCAGCAAGGACACAAGACCCTCGCAAGGGGGCAAGCCTCGTGAGGAAGATGACACGAGACCTCCTTAGGAGCGGCTTCACCAGGCTGGCTAGCGAGGGGCGGAGAGATCAAGGCCAGGCAAACCTCGTGAGGCTCAGATGACATGAGCCATGATGATCGAGATCAGGCGGGCGCCAGCACGCAAAGTGTCCTTGTTTCCTCTTTGGTGCTAAGGAATAAAGCGCAGACACAGAGTCCCGAGGCGTCAAGCAAAGGTTTCCCTATCGGTGCAACAAGACCAAGACCAGCAGGACGGCAAGATGGACGTCACCGTGGAGCACAAGACGACATCACCACCAGAGCCTTTTGCGGGCGGAGACTGCTTTTGTCAGGATAAGCTATACTAGCTGTCCCCTTTCGAATTGGCCGTTTTTGGCTCCCTTCCCACTCAATATTTGGGGAGAGGACCAGGGCCTCTACAAATAGGACTAGCCACCACCATAGCTAGGGGAGGAGACGGATAGAGAGATCGGGGGATCGATCGGACGGATCGAGAGAGACCAGAGCTACCACAAGTCCACCAAGCACAAGAACACCTCTCCTCAGGAGGTTGTTCTTCGCCTTGTACTGTTCATCCTCAGCCCAGGAGGCAATCCACCACCACCGCACTGGAGTAGGGTATTACACCACAATGGTGGCCCGAAGCAGTATAAATCTTGTGTCCTTTGTGTTGCGAGTTCATCGAGTTAGCCCGTAAGATCTTAGCGAAGCTAGGACGTGGATCGGTAGGGGGAGATCTTCGCGTGCACACCGGTGTTCGAATCTTGAGGGTTTTGCCGGAACCCGTGATCTGACATTTGGCGTGCCAGGTAGGGGTGCGCCGAAGCCTCCCTTCCGTCGCTCCGCGTCCTGTTGCTTCATCGTCTCCATGGCTGACGCTCGCGCTGAGCGCCGGGCTTCCCTCGCTGCCCGCATCGCTCAGACGGCTCTCGTCGGTGCACCACCCCGTTGTTCCCCGTCGCCTGCTGCCAACGCCGCCACTGGCCCGGCGGGGAACGAGCAGCAAGCATCCTCACTGCACCCCTCGGTGCAGCGGGACGGCCACACCGCCACTCCATCACTGACCCTGGCCGGCTCGTCATCCCACGCTCGTCGCGCCCCCGTGGACGCACAGGCTGCTCTATGCATGGCGCGCGAGCTCCGGCGCTACCGCCCAATCGATGACCTCTACAAGGACTGGCTAGACCGCATCCCTAAGCTTGTCAGTGTCGCAAGTGTCGGTGTCAAAACCTGCGGATCTCGGGTAGGGGGTCCCGAACTGTGCGTCTAAGGCGGATGGTAACAGGAGACAAGGGACACAATGTTTACCCAGGTTCGGGCCCTCTCGGTGGAGGTAATACCCTACTTCCTGCTTGATTGATCTTGATGATATGAGTATTACAAGAGTTGATCTACCACGAGATCGTAGAGGCTAAACCCTAGAAGCTAGCCTATGTTTATGATTGTTGTTGTCCTATAGAATAAACCCTCCGGCCTATATAGACACCAGAGGGGCTAGGGTTATACATAGTGGGTTACAAGGGAGGAGATCTACGTATCTGAACTGCCAAGCTTCCCTTCCATGCAAAGGAGAGTCCCACCCAGACATGGGACAAAGTCTTCAATCTTGTATCTTCATAGTCCAACAGTTCGGCCAAAGTATATAGTCCGGCTGTCCGAGGACCCCCTAATCCAGGACTCCTCAGTAGCCCCTGAACCAGGCTTCAATGACAATGAGTCCGGCGCGCAGATTGTCTTCGGCATGGCAAGGCGGGTTCCTTCTCCGAATACTCCATAGAAGATTTTGAACACAAGGATTGTGTTCAGCTCTGCAAAACAAATTCCACATACCACCGTAGAGAGTATAATATTTCCACAAATCTAATCTGCTGACAACTTTTCATAATGTGACATCACGCCACAGCTCGGTCATTATTCGAACCGTTTTTCTCAACCAGCTACTACACGTATTGCGAGGCAGTTTTCTTGGCATGACTTGTCGAAGCAGAGATCGTGTCCCCTTATCACGGGATTCTCATCAATACGGGTGTGGGTAACCCAACCGCGCCATCAATTATGGCGCTTGGGGAATAAGCGAGTTTACCAGGCAGGTGGGGAAGCGCATAGCTTCTTCCGCCCTTATAAAGGGACAAGGACTCCTCCTTTTCACCCACGCCTTCTTCTTCCTTGCCCATCCATTCTTGCGCACTCGAGCTCCAGCACCCAAGTTTGCATTTTCTCCGTAAAACCACTCCAAACATGTCCGGAGCGGGAGGCAAGTGGATGGTCTCCTCCATTACGGAGGAGAACATTACGAAGCTCTGGGAAGCCGGATACCTAGTCGCATACATCGTGCACCGGCTCCCAGACGCGGGGCAGATCATCCCTACCCCTGAATCCCACGAAATGATTGTATTCCTTACCCATTTCGTCCGCGGGCTGGGATTTCCCCTCCACCCATTTGTTCATGGGCTAATGTTCTACTACGGGCTAGACTTCCATGATCTGGCCCCCAATTTCATCCTCAACATCTCGGCGTTTATTGTCGTGTGCGAGACCTTGCTCCTTATCAAGCCCCACTTCGGTGTGTGGCTGAAGACCTTCAATGTTAAACCGAAGGTGGTGGTTGGCCAGCAAGCAGAGTGCGAAGGCGCCATGATGGGAAAAATGCCCAACGTCACCTGGCTCGAAGGCTCCTATGTGGAGATAGTGAAGGGGTGGCAATCGGGGTGGTTCTACATCACCGAGCCATGTGACACCAACTCGGTGGCGGCCCCCGAATTTCGGTCCGGCATCCCCACGCGGCTCACCTCCTGGAAAGAGAAGGGCCTATCCTAGGGTTCATCGGTGGAGGTGAACGGACTCCAAAACTATGTTAAAAACATGATAAGCAAGAAAATCAAGCTTGTCAACATGGTCCAGGTCATGATCTTCCGCCGGATCCTCCTGTGTCAAAGACGGGCATTCAATATGTGGGAGTTCGACCTGGCTAAGCACCAGACGCTGCGGGAGCTCTTCGACACGACACACCAGGACATCTAGAGGGTGTTGTTCAAGTCCGCTGAGGTACCTCCTCCCCTTACCTTGGATCGCGGACTCAGCGCAAAGCGCCCTGCCAATCCGGTAAGCTTCTTATATCTCATAAGACGTTTCTTTCCCCAGTATAATCATGCGGGGGATCTAAGCTTCCACGCCATTTAATAGGAATAGGTTACGACAGCAGAGCGGATTGATTGTCCGGCCTCACTGCCCGAGGATCCAGCAAGTGCTCTCTTAACGGAGATGCTGGTTCTGGCGCCCTATGAGTAGCCGGAGAAGAAGGCCAAGAAGAAGGCCACAGGGACTAGGAAAGGTCTCCGGCGCAAGGTCGTATCGGAATCATCGTCCGGTAACATCGAGGCGCCCTCCTCCCCCGAAAACAAGGAGGATGAAGAGGAAAGTTCTCCCCCCCAGCTGGGGGAGACAAGAAAAGGAAGGCCGCCCCATCAGGGGAAGCCAAAGGGTCCAAGAAGGGAAGGACTCTCCTTCCAGACTGCTCCATGGCGGCCGCTTTTAGCGATGAGGAGTGGTTACCCAGGGACAAGCCCCTGGCGAAGTCGTAAGTATCTGGATACCGTAATAATTCTTGGTATGTTTTATTTTATTACTTCTTATCATGCCAAACATGATCATGCAGCCCCTCCAAAGCCCGTATCGGCGTATCCTCTTCGGATGAGTCTTTGGGCCCGTCGGAGATGAACAGCGATTCACTCCTGACCGCCTCATCCCCCTCCCTATGGACGACGTCGAGGTGCTGTCTCAAAGGGTACCGAACCAAGGGGAGACAGTTCCAGAAGCTCCCCAAGGCGACATTCCGGACGCTGGGCGCACGAGGGGTAAGACTCCCATGGGCTCTAATGCCAGGGGCAGCAAGTCTGTGCCGATGGCCTCTGTCCATCCAGGGTCATCGGACAATTTGCTGGAAGCGTTTCGCGGCACTTCCATTGATGAAGAGCACCGCACTATCATGAGTGCGGTGGTCAAGAAGATTCAGTCTGCCAAAAGCAGACTGACTGAAGCCTGTGCCAGCCTCCTAACAGGCTTTGAGGTAAGTATTCAAATTGTGAGAAAATGTTATAGCATAGACAGTGCCCCTGATGCTCTATTTGATGTTCCAAAGAAAGGCCGAACAGAGGATGAAATCATAATCACATGAGTCTAATCAGAATATGTCTATGCGAGTAAGCAGGCTTCACTTCTGGCCGCTGCCGCTCACACAGCGGAGGTCTCCGCACTGAAGCGGGACCTTGAGCGGTCCGAGGAAGAGCTCGGCCTTACCAAGCGGCAGCTCAAAGAGAACAAAGGTAAGTGATACCTCATCTATTTATTGATAAAGAGAAAAGGAAACTGGTTGTTAGATCACAGGATCGTCATGAATTTTTCTAGGGACCACGATCAAAGTGGCGACCCTGAAGAAGGCGCGCTGTCCGAGGCCGAAGGCAAAGGGGCCAAGGAGAAAGCCAAGCGCGAGAAGAAAGAGGCCCTAGTCAGCGAGGTTTAGCAAGAGCTCCAAGAGTTTGTCAAGAAGTACGATTCCTTGGAGCGTGACTCGAAGATGCAAGGGTCCGAGCTTGCAAAGGCCCTCGAGAATGCACAAAATGCCAAGGCCGAAGCCCAAAAGGCCCTCCAGGAAATTGTGGCGGTCAGGAAGATAGCGGTGGGTAAGGCATTCTCTATGCAAAGAAAGCATGTGAAGGAAACTTTCCTTTTACTTACCCAAATTAGGAGCAATCCAGGAGTGTTCGCAGATCTACCCCATAGTGTGTCGGATGCCGCGGAGTTCTACTGTGCCGAGGAAGGGAGCTCGACGGAGAGGTTGTTCTGGTCTCAGTATACTGGGACCGAACATCCGATGCCCTTGAGCGACCAATTGAAGCAACTGGTCGAGCTTCACAAGGCGGCTGAACTGGCCATGAAGGTCCTCATAGTCCGGATGTGGCCTGGCGAGCCCTGTCCGGCAACTATTTCGGCCTAGTAAGGCAACTTGTGAATGCCTGCCCCCGGCTTGAAGTCATAAAGCGGTCTGTATGCATTGAAGGTGCGTGCAGGCCTTTTGCCTGGGCGAAAGTGCACTAGGCGAAGATGGACGCCAAAAAGATGGTGAAGGAGGGGCGCCGGAGGGCAAGGAGCATCGCCATCCCGGAAAGTATTATGACAGCATCCTGAAGGGTGCTCACCTTGTGGCAGAGGAATGTTCTAAGGATGTAATATTTGAATGAATGAACTCATGTGATCCTATAATGTGAAACGAGTTCATGTGCATTATGTAACGCTTGTTAATTTAAAATATTACCTTCTGTGCGGCCGTTTATAAAATTTGAGAGTTGGCCAGTCGTCGGCTTCTGCCCCCATGTAACTAGTACTGAGGTGTTCGGGATAAACCTGATCACTCTTTATCCCAGTTTTGGGTCCTTCGAAGGAGGTGTTCAGTGCAACGAACCAGGCAATCGGACTATAAAGCTTTATCACTCTCACTTAGCCATAGAAGTCTACAATTTTAAATTTTGGCAAAGCCCCTAGTATTCGGAAGGCCGAACTTGGGGCGCTATGCACGCCTAAATCGGACAAGGCCAACTCCTCGCCCGAAGCGGAAAAAATCTTTAAGGATTTGAGACCTGTCGAACAGCGACCAGCTCTCGCCGCATCATGATAGTCAGTTTTCGGCTTTCTCGACTGAGGTGCTCGTCCAAAAGAACCGGGACACAATCGCAGTAGTTCTCCCAGTGCTACCTTAGCCGATATAGCGGAACGTAAGGTACTAAAACATGGGAGCCGGGCAAACCCAACTATTGACCCAAGACATGATTCGGAGCTGATGCATATAATGCTATAAGTTCGGGGTGCCGCACTGCCGAAAGTGTTTGGACTTTTCATGCCGTGTTATGGGGTAAACTGAAGCCCCTGGCGCACTGCACGTATCAGAATGTACGGGTGCGACTTGTCGTAAGTAAGGAGAAAGGAAAAAAAGAGATAAAGGAATGCAATAATGAGCTGATGATGTATATTGTTATCTAAATGATACGTCAAAGCGTATGCATACACATAGTGCAATAAGTAAAAAATAGGACTATTTGACATGTCCTATCCAAGGAAAAGCTGCGTGTGGGTATGCAAAACAGGTATATCGATCGTTATCAGAGACCACCTGAGGATTCCCTTGTACGTCAAAGCTTCTTGCTTCCTTGGTGTTTCTTTCCCGTGATGGGTCCGATAATCAGACGATCGGAGAGGGCCTTCAGAGAATAGGGGCCTGAAAATAAGAAAATGATAAAGGTATACGGGTCCTAAATCGGTTGAGCCGCATTGTGGACCGTGCCATGGCTGTGCCTCCGCCTATGCCCATGGTATCTTGAGTGCGTAATTATGTACGCGCGGCGCAAATTTCGCCGCTTGACTAGGACTAGGACAGAGGCCGAATTGCTAGGCGAGCTCTAAACGTGCCTGGCAATCCTCTTGCATGGTACTCCGGACTCGCTTGAAGGTGTCCGGGGTCTTTTTCGCCAAATTGGTGGCTTGCCTCATAAGGCTGCTTTGCGCTTCTGCTGCGAGGGCCGTAGTGTGCTCCTCCGTGAGGAGCGAGCGTTCTGTGTTTCGATTAACTGTTATAACCCCGCGAGGTCCTGGCACTTTGAGCTTGAGGTATGCATAATGCGGTTCATCCGAGCAGTGCATGATAGCCACTGCGGAAGGGGACGATATCAAAGATTAACTCCTCTCTTCGGAAGTTGTCCGGAGATCCGAAGACTACTTCGAGTTTTATTGTGCCCGTGCAATAGGCCTCTACACCTGGGATGACACCTTTAAAGGTGGTTTTGGTGGGTTTGATCATCGAGGGGTTTATGCCCATTTTACACACTGTATCCTGATAGAGCGGGTTCAGGCTACTGCCACCGTCCATAAGGACTCGAGTGAGGTGAAATGCGCTAATGATGGGGTCAAGGACCAATGCGGCGGAACTGCCATGACAGATATTGGTGAGGTGGTCCCTGCGATCGAAGGTGATCGGACAAGAAGACCATGGGTTGAACTTTGGGGCGACTGGCTCCATCGCATAGACGTCCCTTAGTGCACGCTTCCGTCCCGGCTTGGGAATATGGGTTGCGTATATCATGTTTACCGTTTTCACTTGGGGAGGGAATTTCTTCTGTCCTCCTGTGTTCGGCGGCCAGGGATCCTCCTCGTCGTTGCTATGCAGCCCCTTTTCCTTGTTTTCGGCATTTAACTTGCCAGCATGTTTGAACACCTAGCATTCTCTGTTGCTGTAGTTGGCTGGTTTATCGGGGGTGCCGTGAATTTAACACGAACGATCGAGTATGTGGTCCAAGCTGGACGGGCCCGGATTGCTTCTTTTGAACGGCTTTTTCCGCTTACCGGATTTAGAGCCACTAAATCCGGCATTGACTGTCGTGTCTTCGGTGTTGTCGCCGTTGTTGCGGCGCTTGTGTCTATTGCGACGTGGCCTGCCATTGCTATCTTTGGCATCTGTATTGCCAGTGTTTCTTGAAGTGTTGTTGCTGCGAGCCAGCCAGCTATCCTCGCCCGCACAAAAGTGGGTCACGAGTGTCGTGAGGGCTGCCATGGACTTCGGCTTTTCTTGGCCAAGGTGTCGGGCGAGCCACTCGTTGCGGATGTTATGCTTAAATGCCGCTAAGACCTCGGCATCCGGACAGTCGACGATTTGGTTCTTTTTTGTTAGGAACAGAGTCCAGAATTTCCTGGCGGATTCCCCTGGCTGTTGGGTAATGTGACTCAAGTCCTCGGCATCCGGTGGTCGCACATAAGTGCCCTGGAAGTTATCAAGGAATGCCTCTTCCATGTTCTCCCAACTGCCAATGGAGTTTGCCGGCAGGCTATTGAGCCAATGCCAAGCAGGTCCTTTGAGTTTTAATGGTAGGTACTTGATGCCATGTAGATCTTCACCGCGGGCCATGTGGATTTGGAGGAGGAAATCTTCGATCCATACCGCGGGGTCTGTTGTGCCATCATATGATTCAATATTCACGGGTTTAAAACCTTCTAGGATTTCGTGATCCATTACTTCATCCGTGAAGCATAGGGGGTGTGCGGCGCCTCTATGCCGGGCTATCTCACGGCGCAGTTCATACGAGTCTTGTCTGCTATATTCGGCCCGATCGGATTTGATCTTAGTATATCCGGCTTGACGGTCGTCGTCACTCGTTGGGGCGAGCCCCCATGATCCGTAGATCGATCTTGTAGGTCCTGCTTTGTTTTCCAATACGTCTCGCAGGTCCTGCGTGTTTCCCCGGGCCTTGGTGTTTTTGTTTGACTGGCGACGGGGTGCGGGCTGGACTTCGAGCTGATACGCCACTTTGTCTCGGCCACGAGGTGGCCGGTCAGCCGCATCATACGCTAGTAGTGTAGGCTTTAATGCTTCCTCCTTGAGTTGGGGTAGCAACCTGCGCTTTGGTAAACTTTTGGTTGGGCGCTCGAGTTCGTATTCCTCGGCTGCCAGCACTTCGGTCCATCTATCCGCTAGCAGATCTTGATTAGCTTGAAGCTGTTGTTTCTTTTTCTTCAGGCTTTTGGTGTGGCTATAAGCTGGCTCTTGAAGCACTCCTGCTCGACGGGATCCTCAGGCACAATAAATTCGCCATCGTCAAGGCTCACCTCGTTATCGGAGAGAGGCATGTAATTGTCATCCTCTGAATCTCTGTCTGCTGCCTGTTCCTTAGGGATAGCTTGCCCATCCTCCCGCTCGAAGCCTGGCTGGAGGGGATTGTCTTCGGCACTGTCCGGAGCGTTATTGTCTCTTGTGCTGGTATCGCTGCTTTTGCTATGGCGGGGCTTAGAGCGGCGCCGATGGTGCCGGTGCTTTGATTGCTTCTCGAGGGGATTATCCTCCATTGCCTTATTGCCAACGCTTTCCTTGGGGGTGTCCACCATGTATATATCATATGATGAGGTGGCTGTCCAGCGCCCTATGGGCGGTGGTTCCTGTTCTTCTCCCGCATCCTCGTCCATACTGTCAATGTCTTCGGAGCCGAAATCAAGCATGTCGGTTAATTCGTCGACACTGTCTATTCAGTCGGTGGTGGGTGGGGGACGAATTTATTCGTCGTCCGCTTCCCGCTCGAGCCGGACACAGTTCAGCCAAGGGCCTCCTAACAAGGAGAGAGACCTTAACGAATTTAGCACGTCACCCAAGGGTGAGTGCTGAAAGATATCCGTGGAGGTAAACTCCATGATTGGTGCCCAATCAGATTCGATAGGCACGGACGTAGGCGGCTCGGAACCTGTGGCCGGGGATGAATCCAAGGCTCCGGCAATACAGGTCTCACAGGAGGTGAAGTTAGTATTCGGCTCTATCGCTGCTGGGTGTGCGGCCTCCGTGACGGGGTCCATCCACCCGTCCTCGGACGGCACGATCTGCTCCAGATTGAGGTCTAGAGTAGCCACAGGTGTGATCTCCCGAACATCGTCCGGCGACAGAGCTAAGTCATGCTCGTCGCGACTATGCGGCGCACCTGACATGGGCTTGAATCCGTTGAAGATCAAGTCTCCGCGGATGTCGGCAGTATAGTTCAAGCTTCCAAACCTGACCTGATGGCCAGGGGCATAGCTATCGATCTGCTCCAGATGGCCAAGCTAGTTGACCCGCAGTACAAAGCCGCCGAATACGAAGATCTGTCCAGGGAGAAAAACCTCACCCTGGACCGCATCATTGCCGATGATCGAAGGAGCCATCAAGCCTTATGGTGACGACACAGTGGAACTCTCAACGAAAGCACCAATGTCGGTGTCAAAACCCTACTTCCTGCTTGATTGATCTTGATGATATGAGTATTACAAGAGTTGATTCCACCACGAGATCGTAGAGGCTAAACCCTGGAAGCTAGCCTATGATTATGATTGTTGTTGTCCTACGGACTAAACCCTCCGGTTTATATAGACATCGGAGGGGGCTACGGTTACACAGAGTCGGTTACAAGGGAGGAGATCTACATATCCGAACTGCCAAGCTTGCGTTCCATGCAAAGGAGAGTCCCACCCAGACACGGGACGAAGTCTTGAATCTTGTATCTTCATAGTCCAACAGTCCGGCCAATGTATATAGTCCGGCTATCCGAGGCCCCCCTAATCCAGGACTCCCTCAGCAAGGGGCTCCCCTGCGCCGTCCCTCTTGCCGCCTCGCCCTCTGCCAGCTGCGGGCGGCGTGTCCCATGGAGCACCTCCACCACCTCTGCCCCAAGATAGAGTCTTGGCGCCCAGGCGCGCGGCCCAACGGCCCGACTTGCCGCATCTGGCGCTCGCGCAAGAAGGAAGAAGCTGCCGAGAAGTCCCTCGACCGCGAGAAAATGCCCCCGCACTCCTTGTGCCACCATAGCAAGACCCGTGCCGCCTACGGCGGTGGTGCGTGGACCGCATCAAGGACAAGTTCTCCATATTCGTAACTCCGACCCTTGCCTTTTTTCCGGAGATGTGTTGTGAGTTTCCCTTCATGGTTGGGTTTTGCCTTTGTTTTGCTTTTTTCCATGTCATGCATTTCATATCACGTCATCATGTGCATCTCATTTGCATACCTGTTCGTCTCATGCATCTGAGCATTTTCCCCGTTGTCCGTTTTGCATTCCGACACTCCTACGTCCTCCGGCGCCCCCTTTTGCCTCTTCTCGTGAGTGGGTGCTAAACATTCTCGGAATGGACCGACATTTGCCAAGCGGCCTTGATACACCACCGGTAGACCGCCTATCAAGTTTTGTGCCATTTGGTGTCCGTTTGATACTCCAACAGTTAACCGGGGTACCGTAAAGGCCTCGTGTGTGTTGCAGCCCAACAACCCTCCTAAACGGCCCAATAACCCTTCCAAACCCCCTCCATCCTCTCGGTCGTTCGATCACGATCGCGTGACCAAAAACCGCTCACCATTTAGATACTCCAAACTCCTCCTACCTATAAATAGGTGCTCCCCTCCGGATTTTTCGTGCAGTACAAAACCTAGCGTCTTCCTCCTCGCACTGCCCGACATGTCCAACCATGCCGGACATGTCCGCCGGACACGTCCCTTCGGCCAATCCGAAGCCGCCACCTCAGCCTCCGCGGCCCCATGCCCAATCCCCCGCCGCCACATCAGCGTGCCGCCGCCCTCTCTCTCCTCTGCGCCCGCCGCCGGCCTGCGGAGCCCGCGCGTCGCCCGTAGCCGCCCGAACCGCCCGCGCCTCCCGCGCCGCTCGCCCGTGCAGCCCGCCGCCGACTCGAGCTCGCTGCCCCACCTTGGCTCTGCCCCTCGCTGGCGCGCGTGCCGCACCCCGCCGCTCCATCGCGCACCGCCCCGCCACCTCATCTGGCGCCGCCCCTCGCCGGCCCCTGCTCCTCCAGCCCTGCGTGCTCAGATCCGGTCGGATCCGGAGGCCCCACGACCGGATCCACCCTCGACGCAACTCCGACGACCTCCTCATCCTCGTCTCTGGCGAGTTCGCCGACGTTGACCCCGCGTCGGGACCCCTCCATCCCGATCTGGCCTCGTCCCCCGATCCAAATGGCACGCCCGTCCCGCTCCGCTCTGTCTAGTAACCTCTTCATCCACTTTCCACGAGGTTGATTTTTTCCACCAAGTCCCCAGGATTCTCATCTCATATTGCCATGTTTGCCATGCCATAACTTCATGCATATAGCTTTGTTTTGCATGTATAATATATCAAAATGTTCATCATGATGTGCTCTTCATTTTGTTCCATTGTGCCATGCTTGTTTGAGTTCAGCTTGATGCCTAAATGACTGATGCAAGAGTGCTATAAAATGTTAGGTGCTGATTCTTAACAGTTTATGAGCATTTGTCATTTTTGCCACATTTATTGTGTGATGCATATGGACTTGAGATCTACATGTGCTTAGGGCTATGCCATGCCATCTTTACAGGGGTATATTCCATGTATTTTTGTGATCAATGTGGTGACTAGCACAAGCATGGAAAGTAGCTCTCGTGATATTGATGATTTCAGAGACTTAGAATTTTACTAAGTCATTTCCCTGCTGTTATTTTTATGCCATGTATTCATGTTGCTACAGTGATATCCATGCCTTATTTGAGTATGTTCAGTTAGGATGTTTTGTACATATGGTTATGCTCTATCCATCCATGCCCCTATTTGCATTTATGGAGTACCCTAGCATGACTCAATCTTGCTCTACGTTTGCTATAAAATGTTCCTGGCAGATTGTTTACGTGTTAATCAATTTTGCCAAGGTGGTTGTAGTTGATCCATGCATTCTATAAACTTGTTTTTGCCTTAGTTAGCTTCATGATCATGTCTTCTTGTTGGTAGTATGCTTGTATTGTCATACAATGCCTTGTGTTGAGTGCACCGAGCTCGCAAACATGTCTTCATCACTCTATTTTTGCCATGTCCAGTTTCCTGCAAAGTCTGAATCTATTAACGAAACTTGCTATGTTTACATGGGTGCCATAATATCTTCTGATCCTTTTTGGCTTATGGTCAGTGAGGGACTTTTGTGCTATGCTTTGAGTATATTCATGCCATGCCTTTGTTTGCTATGTTATGTTCATGTAGCATGTTGTTTACTTGCTCTAAACATGTCTTCTTGATGTTAATTCCCGGCATGTTATTTTCACAAAGTCTGTGATGCTGATATCTTTTGCACTTTTGCCATGCTTGTTTGAATCTGCTCTTGTGTGATTTAGCCATAGCTCAGTTTTCATCTTTTGTCAAGCATCGTGAGTATATCACTACCATGTGCTTTGTTGTTATGTTGGAGTGTCGTAGCTTAGTTTCTTGTTGCATTCTAGATGGCATCATGCTGCTAATCGCAGAATTGTGCCATTCTTGTTTTGCTTGCCATTTGGAAACCGTGCATCCGATTCCGGTGATCTTTATATCGATTTCGACCGAAATCTACTTATCTTTGTAGCAGAGTACTTGGTTTGCCAAGTTGAGGCCTGGTTCAATCTTTTCCTTCCGGAGCACGCATATGCATTGCATATCACATCTCGCATATCATGCCATGTTTTGCATCATGTTGCTTGCACTGTGGTTGATTGTTGTTTCCTTTGCTTATGTTCTTGATTTGTGTAGAGCCGGGAGACGATTGCATGATCGAGGAATCTGTTGAGTGCACTTACAAGGATCAAACTTACGTCAACTCAGAGAACTTTGCAGGCAAGATGTCCATACCCTCGAAATCACTTCTACCTTTGCTTGCTAGTTGTTCGCTCTATTGCTATGCCGCGGTACCTACCACATGCTTATCATGCCTCCCATATTGCCATGCCAAGCCTCAAACTCACCTTTCCTAGCAAACCGTTGTTTGGCTATGTTACCGCTTTGCTCAGCCCCTCTTATAGCGTTGCTAGTTGTAGGTGAAGATGTAGTTTGTTCCATGTTGGTACATGTTTCTGTTCGGATATCACAATATCTCTTATTTAATTAATGCATCTATATACTTGGTAAAGGGTGGAAGGCTCAGCCTTATGCCTGATGTTTTGTTCCACTCTTGCTGCCCTAGTTTCTGTCATACCGATGTTATGTTCCTTGATTTTGCGTTCCTTACGCGGTTGGGCTATAATGGGAACCCCTTGACAGTTCGCCTTGAATAAAACTCGTCCAGCAAGGCCCAACCTTGGTTTTACCATTTTCCACCTAAGCCTTTTTCCCTTGAGTTCTGCAGACTCAAGGGTCATCTTTATTTTAAACCCCCAGGCCAGTGCTCCTATGAGTGTTGGTCCAAACCTGTCAGCAGCCGGTGGCCACCAGGGGAAACTCTAGGTTGGCCTACCAGAATCTTGGACAATCCGGTGTGCCTTGAGAACGAGATATGTGCAGCTCCTATCGGGATTTGTCGGCACATTCGGGCGGCTTTGCTGGTCTTGTTTTACCATTGTCGAAATGTCTTGTAATCGGGATTCCGAGTCTGATCGGGTCTTCCTGGGAGAAGGAATATCCTTCGTTGACCGTGAGAGCTTGTGATGGGCTAAGTTGGGACACCCCTATAGGGTTTTGAACTTTCGAAAGTCGTGCCCACGGTTATGGGCAGATGGGAATTTGTTAATGTCCGGTTGTAGAGAACTTGACACTTAACTTAATTAAAATGAATCAACCGCGTGTGTAGCCGTGATGGTCTCTTTCCGGCGGAGACCGGGAAGTGAACATGGTTCTTGTGTTATGCTTGAACGTAAGTAGATTCAAGATCACTTCTTGATCACTTCTACTTCATGACCATGCATTGCTTCTCTTCTCGCTCTCATTTGCGTAAGTTAGCCACCATATATGCTAGTGCTTGCTGCAGCTCCACCTCACTACCCTGTCCTACCTTTAAGCTTAAATAGTCTTTATCGCGAGGGTGTGAGATTGATGAGTCCTCGTGACTCACAGATACTTCCAAATAGTTGCAGGTGCCGATGATACCACTGCAAGTGACGCAACCTAGATCAGGTGGGAGATCGATGAAGATCGTGTTCGTTATGTTGTTTCGTTTCTAGTAGATCAGTAGTGGAGCCCATTCGGGGCGATCGGGGATCTAGCAATATGGGTGGTCTTTCTTTATTTTGGTTCTGTAGTCGGACCTTGATTGTATTCTGGATGATGTATGCTATATTTATGTATTGTGTGAAGTGGTGATTGTAAGCCAACTCTTTATCCCTTCCTTATTCAGTACATGGGATGTGTAAAGATTACCCCTCTTGCGACATGCCTACTATGTGGTTATGCCTCTAAGTTGTGCTCCGACACGTGGGAGATATAGCCGCATCATGGGTGTTACACAACCATTCCGCGCCTTCCATAACCTACATAGCCACAACACCAGCGACTGTCAAAAGCTCAGAGCCATTCGAGAAGGATGTTTCGGTCGACGCGCTGAGCGCAACAACCAGGGCTCCGGCCGAGGAGGTGGACGTGGTGGCGGACGGTGGGATGACCGTGGCCTACGCCAGGAGTGGCGCGAGCAGCCTCGTGAGGACCACTGGCAGGATCAGCCTTGCGAGGGCTCCTGGAGGGACCAACCTCGTGAGGATCATCCTCAGGGCAATGCCGGTCTCCCTCCACTACTGCCACCAACAAGACGAGGGGTTGGTGCTTCTAGGAACCACGTGCTATTGCCTGCATCTTGGGAAGAGCTCAAGCCCCAGCATCACAGCGTATCTTCAAGTAGTTTGCTCGCGAGGTGAACGCAGTCCTCCCCAAGCTCGAGGCCACACGCCCGCTCAGGTGGTCCAAGTGAGCCATCACATTCAGCTTGGCGGATCATCTCAAGTGCGCGACTACCGCCGGCTTCCTCCCGTTGCTCTGTTCACCCATCATCAGTAACATGCAAGTCACCAAGACCCTCATCGACGGTGGCGCAGGGCTCAACATCCTATCCGTCGAGACGTTCGACAACATTCAAGTGCCATATGATCAGCTTCAGCCCACCAAGCCTTTCTCAGGAGTGACCGACGGCTCCACCACACCGATCGGTCAGGTCCGCCTCCTGGTCACCTTCAGACAACGCAACAACTAGAGTACTGAGCTCATCGACTTTGACATCGCCCACATTCATCTAGCGTACAATGCCATCCTCGGGTATCCGGCCCTGGCCAAGTTCATGGCTGTGACGCACCAGGGCTACAACGTCCTCAAGATGCCAGGAAGCAGCGGGATCATCACAGTCCCCTTCGAAGAAAGAGATGCGGTGTGCTCCCTCAAGCGCGCCTTCCAAGCAGCGTCAATCGAAGACCCCGGCCACAATGCATCTCGGTACACTCTGGGGGTCATCCCCAAGAAGAAGAAGCAGCAACTCCATGCCGGACCTCAAGAGGGCGGCACCGCAAGTGACACCTCATCAGGATCAGCTCCCGCACCTGGGGCGTCTCCCTCTATCGCATAGGAAGGCGTGCCCAGTGCCCTCCTCGGGCAGGGCTCGGGGGCTCTCTTCTGGAGGGCCTCAGACCTCGTCAACATCAAGAGGGAGGCCCCCGGGCACCACTTGGAGGCATGTTTCGTGGCACGTCTCCCTTAGGAGGACACTGCGCAAGGAGCGCCTAGCGCTCAGGAGTTCATCACCAAGGTATCTCAGGAGCTTTAGGAAGCAAGAGCAATACGCGGCGCCCGCCACCCACCTGGCGCTGCTCCCCACCCAGGCGAGGGTTGTGAGCTGCGTGTCTGCATCGATATACCAGGGCTCAACCGAGCCGCATCTCAGAAGCACTTCTGGCCTTCGCATGTTGGGCGATGCGAAGGTCCACCTCATAGCTACGTTCACATTCCGTTTGGCCTGCCGAGCGTGGCTACTGCCTTCCAGCGCAACCCGTGGAGCGTCATGCGGGTCAGGATGCCAGGCACCACGCAGTCCTGGCGGAGATGGAGACGACCCTCAAGGAACCGCCTGGACCCCCAGAGCCTCCTGAGGCTCAGGGCCCCGGTGGCTTGTGAGGAGCAACCCCTTCGCCGCATACCTTTAGCTGCCTCGATACCCCTTCGACAACAGAACTAGGTGACATTTTCCAAGTTCGTTTAGCTGGGAGCGCCCCCAGGGCTGCATCATTCCAAAGCCGCGTGGGTCCGTACTTGTAGCATGTACCCCTTCCTTTTCATGTCTTTATGTTACCTTGCTGGGGGTGCCCCTCGGGCTACACTATCCCCAAGCCGCTCGGGCCAGACCCAGTGGTCCGTATCGTTTATGCATTTACTTGAGCTAGTTTGCCTTTGATGCTTAATCTATCTATAACTATCACCTGGTTGATTGTCTCCCATCGCAGGAGCTGCGCGCCAGTCGTCTTTCTTTAGGACCCATCGCATGAGAGGGTTAGGCACGGAGTCTCTGCTCGGGCCCGTCCCTGCAGCGTCGATAAATCCAACGACCGAGCTCTATCTGGTAGGACTGCCCCATTTACGTCACCTCCTGTGGCCGTTGGTGCTTGGCTTTCTCACGTGATAACCTCAGGAGATTCGTTCAGTGCAGGGTGTCTCTGACCACCTCGCAGGACCAAGACAACGAACAAGAATCAAGACCAAGCGTAACCCGCCTTGAGGTAGGGCCTCGTGAGTCCCGCGCTGGCTCACAAGTGCCTAGACACACCTCGTCTAGCCCGACTGTGCAAGACACGTGTCAAGGCGGGGCTATACACGCCCCGAGGGCTCTCCGCAGCAGGGAGCCCCCTCCCACGTACTGGAGGCGAATCGGGAATGACCACGGCGATCAGTGCCCTTCCTCGCGCTAACTTACAGGAACTCCCTGAAGGCTACAGCAGGCTGTACCGCAGACTCTCCCTCTTCTCTCATGCGATTTACTTGCGCGTTAAAAGGGGGGATATTGAGCATCGCGACTCAGGAGCTCTTACTGGCTCTGCAGCCCTCACCCCCTGGCCCTGACCATGGCACGCGACCTGGCATACCAGCGGCAGCTGAGCTCGCTCGAGGGCCGGGACCTGAGGACGTAGAGCACCAAGAAGAACATGGAAAGGAGTGGGAGGCCCGCACATGCCTAACCTAGCTACCTAGTAGCAGCCGACACCCAAGCCTGGCGTCTCGCGAGGGATCAACCCCAGATTGCCAAGATAAGTTTCGCGCTCAATCAACCGCTACAGTGTAGAGTTCTCATTTGTGTAGCCCCGCTGCGGCGACGTAGTCTCCGTCTCCTACCTCTCGGCGGTCGCTTGCGCGCCAAAGGGGACCTCCTGAGCATCGCGTCTCAGGGGCTCTTACTGGACCTCGGGCCGCTCACCTCCTGGCTTTGTCCACGGCACGCGACCTGGCATACCAGCGACAGTTGAAGCCTGCCTGGGGACCGGGACCTGTCAGCGTAGAGCACCATGCCATCGCGAGGTTTGAAAGGGGAAACCAAGCCAGAATGGAGCACGCACATGCACAATTTCCTAATAAGGATAATGTCAAGAAAGGAAACTACATACGCCTTACACGCCCCAGTGGGGTCCATTTCTTTATTCCTCGCAGGGAACAAAAGACAAGAACTTAGGGAGCCCTAACTACGCGTGACCCTGTGGATGACACCATCATCAATTCTGGGCCACCATACACCGGTGCCAACCTCATCCAGATCAGCGGCGGCCTGACGCTGCAGCTCTGCTCCGGGCTCGGCGGGAGCTCGGGGGCACATAGCTATCGTCGCTTGTCTCCGGAGATTCCACGAGATCGGGAGAGTCGCTGGACCACTAGGAGTCGCCGCTGTCGCTGGAGGAGCTGCAGGCGATGCTTGCGGCAAGCCCAGCGCCCGCCGCTGTGCCATCCGGGTGACCTCCTTCAGGGCAGCTCTTCAGGCGGTGTCCTTCCTCATCGAAAACCTTGAAGAACAGCATGGAGGAGTGGTCGTACTCGAAGTGGATCGTGAGGGCGCCCTCCGCGCGGCAGACTCGGGCAACCTCGCCCCAGCCTCGGGTCATGAAAATCCTCCCGGAGGCAACAACTTCAATCTCCACTCCAGTCGCCGGGGCGTCGCACTCGGCATGCTGCAGCCAGAGCTCGAGAGATCCCCTTGGCGACATCTCTGCGGAGAAGAAGGAAGGGAAGCGGATCCAAGTGCTCGGGGGCATCGCTGCCCACAGCACGAACTCGCGTGAGGAGTCCGCGGCGTGGACGCCTGGGCGACGGCGTGCGCCTCCACAGCACGGCGGCCAGCCCTGGCGCGGGCGGTGACGCTTGTTGCTCCTCTCTCCGGAACCATCGTCGCATGCATACAAGGGCAGCGGGTACCCAGGAGGCGGCCTTTCGTACCAAGACCGCGACGCCACCGGCCTCACTACCACCACGCGGCGATGAGACCTCCTCTTCTTCGGCGGGAGCAACTCGGGCTCGTTGAGAGGAGCCTTGCTCTTCTCTGTGGCCAAGAACCTCTGAATGGGGGCCATTACTTCACCAGCAAGGAGTGGAGCGAGGAAGGAAAAGAAGCGGGAGAGGCAGAGGAGAGACTGGTGATGGGGCTCCAACCCCCACCTCCCATTTATAGCCAAAGGGAGGCTAACTGCCGGCCTCCACAATCTATGGTAATAATGATGGATTTTCCTTGCATGCAGTAGGGACTTGACAAGTCGGGCAGTTGCTGAGGCACCATGGGGAAGCGGGGACGCCCACATCCAATCAACCGCCACACGTTGACCAAGGCCGCAGGCTATTGGGGCCCCACGGCTGTAACGCCCCGAGACCGATGCTCCAGATGCCTTCCTTTATTTTAGTTGTTATTGTGTTTGTTGCCATGATCATGATGAGTGTCATTGTCATATTTTGCTTCTTGCTTCATGTGCATCATTGTTATTATTGCATTGCCGTTCTTATCGTGGATCATAATGCACAGGCATACTGTTGGCGGTTTTGGTTGTGTGCTTGAGTGTGTGATCAACCCCTGCTTTGTCTCTTTCTCAACTTCATCTTCTTCTACACCCACAACCTTGCTTGATCATCTTCTCCTCCTTTGTTAATCCATTTTAATTGTGGTATTCTATTTCCTGCACCAATTTAATGTTCATTCTTTTCCTATAAATTCTCAACCATGCCTTCATCCTCTTTGCCAAAAATTCAGCTCCTTTGAACTTGTTTTGGTAGGGTTCAAAAATGGCTCAAGTTTGAATTTAATTCAAACTTGAATTATTTTTATATCCTTAAAAATGTCCAAACCAGTTTATTCAAATTGTGCATATTTTTCAGGACTCCATTAATATCTCCATCCCTGCCAAATTCTGTATCTTCGCTTGCCTTTTTTTCTTCTAAGATTTCTGTCTGAAGAAAAAGGAAGGAAAAGAAATGTAGCAAGAGAGAGAGCCCAGCTCCAGCAGCAGTAGCCCATCTCCCCAGCGCACCTACAACAAGACACCTCACTTACCCCTTAGAATCCAGCCCACCAGCACCGCTCCTCTGTTCATAATCTTCTCCCTGTACGGCAGGACATACAGAGCCTCTACATCTGCAGTCCGGTCGATTTGACGGCCACAGCTGCTCCCTTCCTCCTATATAATCCTGCCCCAACCCTAGGGTTTCCTCCTCGCTCTGTTTTCCCTACTTTTGCCTCCACCCGCCGCCGAGATAAGCTCCCCACATCCCTGCCGTCGCCATCGCCATGTCCAGCTGAGCTAAGCTCGAGTCCGGCATAGCCAGCATTGCCCGGTCATCGTCTTCCCCCGTGGCAAGTATCGTGACTCCCGAAACATCTCCAAGCGGCTCCCCGAGACCCGATCATCTTCTTCCACGACGTCCCCTTCTTCCTCTGCTTTGTCTTCTTCACGTATCAGAGGAACGACAAGTTCAGTGAGCTCATTCATCGCCTTCCGTCGTCACCTCCGTTCATCCCCGAGCACGATCGACTACACCATCCTACCTACCGTCAGCTCTTCACCCTCCTGGCCTTACCTAGCGCTCGTTTTCGTCCTCTTGGTCCTGATCCACGCGAGCAGGAGTTCGATCTCCGTGAGCGCCATGGTAGCAGTTTCGTTAGTTCCTCTGCTCGGCCCCTTGCACAAGCACAAATCCTCGCATCGTTGCTCCACCACACACGCCCGTAGCCCCTACATGCATTTGCACCCGCACGCACACCCTGCCTGCTTGCTGATCGCTTGCTGTGCCATTCTCGTCCATGCATCGCTGTGCGCTGCAGCCGAGGCGAGCTCCAGCTCGACGCTCGAGCTCCGGCCTCTTTCTTATGCACCCCACATGCACGCGCACATCCTGTAGCTACACTCCCCTCCTTTTTCCGCACCCCTGCCGCCGAACTCCAGCCTAAGCCGCCGCTGCATCCGGCAGTTAAGGCTTGCCGGAGACCTGCTGTCACCATGCCTTCATGGCAGAGCAAGGCTACGCCTTTGCTTTTCTCTTTAAGTAGTTGTACTCCTTTCTGAACACAATTACAGAAGCACCCTAGTAGTCAGTCACGCAGGCACACTACTAGGAGATCCTGGGTTCGACTCCCAGTCGCCCCCATTATTTTGCACCATTTTCCTGTTATTTTGCACACTCAGCGCACACTCGGGCCAAGTCCTCCTGGGCCGCTGTAGGTTGCTGCAATCCGGCCCGTGCATTTTTTTCCAGTCTGTGTATTTTAGCATTTTCCAGTGCCTTCTTATTTACAGAAATACCATCATTTTGAATTGTGAACAATTAAATAACCATGCATCGGAATTAATTAAACTTTATATGTAAAATGCTTAGAATTTTGTGTAGTTTCACAATATCCAACTTCTATCCATGTCTGAAATGTTTGAAATGTTGTTTGTTTAAATTCGCTTAAATGGCATGCTAAAATGTTTTATTTCATAACTAAATAACCGTAGCTCCATTTTAAATAATCTTTATATGTAAATGGGGTAGAAAAATGCATAGATTAACATGGTAGCATTACATTGCATGTGTAATAACCCTAAAATTGTGTATAGGGCAGAACTGTACCAACCTTTAAATAAGCACATGGGGATTTTTTGGAATTGTTGTTTGTTGTTCCGGTCGCATTTAAATTGCTTAGATAGTATAGTTTTCATATGCTTCACCTCTTTCCATGTTTAATGAAATTTAATATTGTTGGGTACATAACCGAGAGAGAACTAAATAAGTCATGTGGTGTTTTGTCAATATGCAACTCATTGCATATTGAGCTCCACTTAACTTGTAGTATTGTTTGTTGCACTTTGCCATATTGCCATGCCTCTTTAAACCGGACATGCTTCATACTTGATTGTGCATCATGCCAAGTTTATGCTTGTGTGTTTACCATGTTGTTTACTCCTTTCCGGTGTTGCTTCTTCTTGTTAGTTCCGGTAACGTCGTTTTTGTGAGGATCCGGTTGACTACGTCCTTTTTCTTCTTCATGGACTCATTGTTCTTCCTTGCGGGATCTTAGGCAAGATGACCATACTCTTAAAATCACTTCTATCTTTGCTTGCTAGTTGTTCGCTCTATCGCTATGTCGCGCTACCTACCACTTGTTATATAATGCCTTCCATATTTTCATGTCAAGCCTCTAACCCACCTTCCTAGCAAACCGTTGTTTGGCTATGTTACCGCTTTTGCTCAGCCCCTCTTATAGCGTTGCTAGTTGCAGGTGAAGATGAAGTTTGTCCCATGTTGGAAAATGGATATTGTTGGGATATCATTATTATATCTTATTTACATTAATGCATCTATATACTTGGCAAAGGGTGGAAGGCTCGGCCTTATGCCTGGTGTTTTGTTCCACTCTTGCCGCCCTAGTTTCCATCATACTGGTGTTATGTTCCTTGATTTTGCGTTCCTAACGCGGTTGTGTGTTATGGGAACACCTTGACAGTTCGCTTTGAATAAAACTCCTCTAGCAAGGCCCAACCTTGGTTTTAAATTTGCCTAACAACCTAAGCCTTTTTCCCTTGGGTTTCAGGAGCCCGAGGGTCATCTTTATTTTAACCCCCCCGGGGCCAGTGCTCCTCTGAGTGTTGGTCCAAACTTGGCGATGTCCGGCGCCCCCTGGGCAACCAGGGTCTATGCCAACCCGATGTTTTGCCCATGCGGCGTGCCCTGGGAACGAGATATGTGCAGCTCCTATCGAGATTTGCCAGCACATTCGGGTGGCTTTGCTGGTCTTGTTTTACCGTCGTATGTCTTGTAACCGGGATTCTGAGACTAATCAGGTCTTCTCGGGAGAAGGAATATCCTTCGATGACCGTGAGAACTTGTGATGAGCTAAGTTGGGACACCCCTGCAAGGTATAAACTTTCGAGAGCCGTGCTCGCGGTTATGTGGCAGATGGGAATTTGTTAATGTCCGGTTGTAGAGAACTTGACACTTGACTTAATTAAAATGCATCAACCGCGTGTGTAGCCGTGATGGTCTCTTTTCGGCGTAGTCCGAGAAGTGAACACGGTTCTTGTGTTATGTTTGAACGTAAGTAGTTTCAGGATCACTTCTTGATCATTTCTAGCTTCTCGACCATTGCGTTGCTTCTCTTCTCGCTCCTATTTACATATGTTAGCCACCATATTTGCTTAGGGCTTGCTGCAGCTCCACCTCATTAACCCTTTCCTACCCATTAGCTTAGATAGTCTTGATCTCGCGGGTGTGAGATTGCTGAGTCCTCGTGGCTCATAGATACTTCCAAACAGTTGCAGGTGCCATTGATACCAGTGCAGGTGACGCAAGCGAGCTC
The DNA here is from genome assembly GCF_002162155.2 of Triticum dicoccoides. Taxonomy (NCBI): domain Eukaryota; kingdom Viridiplantae; phylum Streptophyta; class Magnoliopsida; order Poales; family Poaceae; genus Triticum; species Triticum dicoccoides. The sequence goes on along the minus strand of NC_041390.1, from coordinate 358,267,887 downwards.
AGGTGGGAGCTCGATGAAGATCTCGGTCGTTGTTTTGTGTCATTTCCGGTTGATCAGTAGTGGAGCCCAGTTGGGACGATCGGGATCTAGCATTTGGGGTTGTCTTCTTTTAATTTGTTTCCGTAGTTGGACCTTGATTGTATTTTGGATGATGTATGTTTAACTTGTTATTTGTGTGAAGTGGCGATTGTAAGCCAACTCTTTATCCCTTTCTTATTTAGTACAAGGGATTGTGTGAAGATTACCCCTCTTGCGACAAACCTACCATGCGGCTACGCCTCTAAGTCGTACCCCAACACGTGGGAGATATAGTCACATCATGGGTGTTACAAGTTGGTAATCAGAGCCATCCCCGACTTAGGAGCCCCCTGCTTAATTGAATCGCTGACGTTGTTGAGTCTAGAACAAAATGTTTTGATTCTTAGGATTATATATATCGGAGAGTAGGATTCTTTTTACTCCTCAGTCCCTCCGTGGCTCTGGTGAGGCCTCCTGACGTTGAAGTTTTGACTCTCCTCTCCTCAAATTTCACAAAAAAAAATTTAGGATCACGCGGGTATCTTGGAATCGTTCTGATATTCTTGGGACAAGCACATTGTTCTTGGTGCCTCTTGACATTTAGGGGTTGTGGCTGTGTCCCGGGGAGTTGATCTCCGAGGTGTTGTCGTCACAATTTTATTGTTGCAGTTTTGCAATACCTGAGTTTCTCCGACATCAAAAATCTCTTTTATGTAGTTGTTGGTGAGATAACCTCGACGCTACCCAGTACTGGGGCGGGAGTTCGGGGGTATTGCTATAACTCGTATAACGGATGCTTTTTGAAGGTTGAGGTACATGATTTCCGAAGGTTTCTTGGTTATGTGTTGAAGGATGGATACAGATGGATGTATGAATTGTCAGTTTGGGTGAGATATTTATGCTTCCCCTGTATCCCCAACACCTGATTGCATAACTAGAAATTTCAGCAGTTTATAAGTGGGAATTCAAGTAGCTCCTAGAATATCTTTCCAACAGACACGTGATACGATATGGGATCTATCATATGTTTTATTTTCAGCTTATTTTGCAAGCCAATCCTTTGTTTTGTTCTCAATTGTGGTATTCGAGTTGCTTCAATGTCAAGTGTTGATTCCATACTTTTCCTAAGCGGTGTTCTCATATTCCTATGTGAATACTAATCCTTCATGATAGTCAAGACTGTCATGTCAATCCTTTTCCAACCAGCGTGCTTTTCTTCAAGTGGATCCAATCATTTCAACATCCGCAAGATCAACTCAAAGTCCTCTCAATGTTATTTGTTTCATCCATCCCAAGTTGCCTTTGTTTTTCCTGCCCTCCCACACTTTTTCCTTCAAGGACTCGATTTTCTTAATCACGTATCCATCTTATTGATGGGAAGTCTCTCCATCTTTTCCGTCAATGTTCTTATCCGGTAATTCTCATGAAGATGCTCTACAAGTTTATCATTCTTCATTCTTTTCTTCTATGGTGGATTCAATTCAAGCTTTGTCGATCATATCCTTTCCTCGTTTCAAATGCTTTCTCATGCCGGAGCACGTCTTAATCGTTCGTCTCTCTCTATTCATATCCGAAGTGCCGAAGATATCTCAGAAGATTCAAGTTTCCATTCTCAATTCGCTCAAGTTCTTTTGAGGATGTTATCTCATTCAAGCCATTTAAATCAACCGGTGCAATCTCTCTTCCAAGCAACCTTTTCAACGGTGTATTTTTTTTAGAGTGGGCCCTAACCCATAGGTCTTTTTCCAGGGCTTACCCGACTCTTCTAATTTTTCCGGAGCTACTCTCAAACTCTTCTCCAAGTTTGATGTAAGAACGATTATCATCAGTCATATGTCTTCCTCCAAGATCTTTCAAAAAAAATTTCATCGTTGGATCAACCTCTTCGCTTTTGATTCTCTCGGAGTGTCTAAACAATTCTTGTGGTGTTTCTTGTCATCATTCTCGGATTTTGAAGACCGAAGAAGAGTTTTTCCTCCAAATCTTATCTATTCTCTTGAAGATTCATGGTGCTAGCTTTATGCCATCCTCTCATCATTGTTTTCGATTGTGAGAATTCTTTTCACCCATCGAGATCTATTCAGCAGTCTTTTCAGTTTGATTCTCCGGAGCTCATCATCTCAGAATTATTCATTCCATCTTTCAGCTCTCGTTCTCCAAATCTTACCGGTGCATCATTCAAGTATTCTCTAATCAGCTCGTGATCTATTCGGTCTCATGTATCTAAATCCCCTCAAGTATCTTCATTCGTTCTCTAATTCTTACTAGTGATTCACCCCTTTACTTTGTTCGTTTTCAATTCGTATGGTGGTTCGTTCAAGATTTCCATTCCTTCGTTATCGTATCAACTCTTTCGTTCTTCCAAATCCTACCGATGATTCGTTGAAGACCTTCTCAAGTTTGCGCTATATCTCTCTTAATATTTTCTACGAGAACAAGTAGTATGACAAATCCGTTGATTGTCATCAATTTAAATTGGTGAAGATATGCATAATGTAATTCTTATTCTTGCTTCTTCGAAGTGTTTAATTCTTTTCTACTGGAGTTTGTTCGTGATATCAATTTCTCGGTTCTAGGTGCTTCATCTGTTCTTACCCGGAGTTCCAAGTTTTACGCATTATCTCGTCGCGAAGCTCCATCTAAATCATCGCAAGGCTTCACCTTGTGTTCACAACTTCTCTTTGTTTTTATCATCCTTTTATTACCGAAGTTCTTCATGGAGGCTATACATGGTGGTTCGTCAAGGATTCTTTTAATTCTTCAAGTTTTTTCTCGAAGTTATGATCCGCCAAGCTATACTCAAAATTTAACATGGTGCTCAATACATGTTTTGTTTTGAGGAGTTCAAGCATTCTTCATCTTGCATTCTAAAGTGCCATTATTCAACCTTATCTTTTGAGGTGGTGTTATGTCATTGTTGATAATTTCCCTTTGTGTTTCATGATTCACAAGTTTGCAAGGGTGATATATCTAAATCCATCATTTTCTCTTCGCTCAAGACATCTTCTCAACCCATCAAACTCTATGTTGGAGTATCTTGGGTTATATTTCACCTACAGCCTTCCCTAAGGAATGTTGTTATTGGAGTGCTTAACAATTATCCAAGTTATCTCTTTATCACCTTCGTGGTAGAAGTTGTTCATCTCTTTGGTTCTCTCAATCATTTTTTTTTCTTTTTCCGTGAGTGGTAGATTGTCACCTCATAATTGTGAGATGTTTTTCATAAGGGCACTACAAGCTTATTCTTTTCGTTGTTGAATTTTCAACATCTCCATTCAATCCTTCTTTGCAAGGATACTTTTCAAATTCAATTGTGGGAGAAGTTGTCATTTCTTTCTACGTTCTCTCATTTCAACAATCTACCTTCTATTCTTTTGTTCCGGAGGCATTGTGATGTTGCTCTCTTCGACCAATCATCTCATTTTCTCAAGATCATGTTCTTTTCCTTGCTTATCCATTTAACCGGAGTGTTGTGTCATCCCTTCAATTTCTTTTCATCTTATCAAGTTTTTTCTTCTTTTTCTACAGAGTGCTATCCAATTTCTGGCATTCCTGTTCCTTGGCTACCTCTTTATACGGGTGTGGTCATATTCTTTTGGCTCTTGAAGCTCTTATTTCCATGTATTTCAACCTACAAGGTTCTCGTAATGTTCCTTGTTCATCTTTTCTAACGGAGTGTTTTCAACATTATTCATCTTTGTTGCATTCTTTCTTTCAATTTGTTCAACCTCTCAAGGTTCGTGGTTTCACTCATTTGTCCAAGAAGCAACTTAGTTTTACCTCTTCTCTTCCTCTTTTGTTTCTCTCCGGTGCCATCCTAGATCTCGGGACGAGATCCTCTTGTAGTGGTGGAGTGTTGTAACTCCCCGAGAGCGATACTCCAGATGCCTTCCTTTATTTTAGTTGTTATTGTGTTTGTTGCCATGATCATGATGAGTGTCATTGTCATATTTTGCTTCTTGCTTCATGTGCATCATTGTTATTATTGCATTGCCATTCTTACCATGGATCATAATGCATAGGCATACTATTGGTGGTTTTGGTTGTGTGCTTGAGTGTGTGATCAATCCCTGCTTTGTCTCTTTCTCAACTTCATCTTCTTCTGCACCCACAACCTTGCTTGATTATCTTCTTCTCCTTCTTTGTTAATCCACTTAAATTGTGGTATTGTATTTCCTGCACCAATTTAATGTTCATTCTTTTCCTATAAATTCTCGGCCATGCCTTCAACCTCTATGCAAAAAATTCAACTCCTTTGAACTTGTTTTGGCTGGGTTCAAAAATGGCTCAAGTTTGAATTTAATTCAAACTTGAATAATTTGTATATCTTTAAAAATGTCCAAACCAGTTTCTACAAATTGTGTGTGCCGCCCCCGATTTGACCATACACTAATCATACACGCAAATGTGTAAGATCAAGATCAAGGACTCACGGGAAGATAGACACAAATTAAAATAATACAAGCTTTATATTACAAGCCAGGGGCCTCGAAGGCTCGAATACATAAGCTCGAATACATAAGAGTCAGTGGAAGCAACAATATCTGAGTATAGACATGAGTTAAACAAGATTGCCTTAAGAAGGCTAGCACAAAAGCAACAACGATCAAAAAGGCAAGGCCTCCTGCCTGGGAGCCTCCTAACTACTCCTAGTCGTCTGCGGTCTTCACGTAGTAGTAGGCATCCTCCGGGTAGCAGTAGTCATCAGTGGCGTCGTCTGGCTCCTAGGATCCGTCATCTGGTCGCAACAATCGGGTATGGGGGAAACAGAAGTAGCAAAGCAACCGTGAGTACTCATCCAAAGTACTCGAAGACTTACATCAGATCTAAACTAAGTATGCATCTGTATCAAAGGAAATGGGGTGTATCTGTGGACTAAACTGCAGAATGCCGGAAGGGAAGGGGAAAGCCTAGCCTATCAAAGACTAGCATCTTCTGGAAACCACCATCTTGCAGCAACGGGAGGGAGTAGAGTAGCATAAAGTAAAGTAGCAGTAATGTTATCAACCTCGGCCAGAGATCCTTTCTCGACTCCCTGCGAGAAAGCAATCCCAGAGCCATACTATCCAATTATCATCTCATATCCAAGTCTCATCTCCAGGTCTCATATCAAGTATCCAGTTCTAGTTGTATCGATTGGGATACAACTCCAAGTGTCCGTTACCGTAGGAAAGGCTATCAATAGATGTTTTCTTCCCTGCAGGGGTGCACCAACTTACCCACCACGCTCGATTAACTCCGGCCGGACACACTTTCCTGGGTCATGCCCGGCCTCGGCCAAACAATACGCCGCAACCCGACCTAGACTTAATAGAGAGGTCATGGGCTAAACATATGCCCCAGGGGTCATGGGCCATCTCCCTGGGAACTCCTGCACGTTGCGTACGCGGCCGGTGAGCAGACCTAGCTACCTCCTTCAACAAGGCAGGTGCTTACGCAGTCCAACCCGGCACGCGCCGCTCAGTCGCTGACGTCTATTAAACTTCGGCTGATGTATACGACGCAGAACGCCCATACTATGCCCACGTGATGGTTAGTGCTATCAGGCCAGAGGCCCCTCGGATCAAATATCCAAATCATAGTGGATTGGGAGCATGCGGTAACAAGCAGAGACTCACGAAAGATGTGACCCCGTTGCCCCGTCTCGAGTACTTGCGGCAAGGTCTAAGGATGCCCGGCCACACCTCGTAGTTATCTCGCGGGCACCTTCTAGGTCAACGCGACTCCACATCACTCGCTATTAAGCTCGCGCGGGTACCTTCCAGGTCAACCCGTCTTTAGTAACATGGTTCAGTGTAAAGTCATAGTAACCATAGTAACTGTGTGTCTAACACCAAGGGGAAAACCCGAGGAATCACCCTCGGTGAATCCCACTCGATGTTATCATCAAGGTGAACATAATAGGATCCACCCTCGAGGTTTATACTTGAGGGGTTGCACGACAGAGCGGTAACGGAAGTGGTTAAGGAGGAAATCACCCTCGATGACCTCGACCGTATAGCTACACTACAGAGATCTCATCAGGAGTGATGTAAGAGGTTCCACCCTCGGCACTCAATGGTAACTCTACATAGTTGTACAACTAGGGGGTGATGTGCGGTGTCGGGGCCTGGACGTCGATCACGTTGATCGAGTCATCGAACATAAAGCGGGGCAACTGGGACAAGGTGGGGGTCACTGCTGGATCACTAACCAACCTATACTAAGAAGTTTAGGATAAGCAGGTAAGGTATGAAAGCAGGTAACAACAACAGGCTATGCATCAGAGTAGGATCATACCGAAAGCAGTAGCAGTTCTAATGCAAGCATGAGAGGAAAGAAATAGGCGATATTGGAATGCTCAAGGGGGGTTTGCTTGCCTGGTTGCTCAGACAAGAAGGAGGGATCATCGGTGATGTAGTCGATGACAGCGGCATCATCAGTCTCGGGGTCTACCGGAGAGAAGAGGGGGAAGAAACAATAAATACAGAGCAATCAATGCATCACAAGGCATAACATGACGACGGGCCGAGCTAGTGTTGCCCTAACGTAGTACTACACGTTGCAGACGGAGGGGATAAACATCTGAGGATGGATTCCCGGTGTTAGGCGGATTCCGGACAAAGGAAAAGAGTGGAAAGTTCCAAGTTCAGCATGCTAGGGGCATGTGACAGATGAACGGGCAGCGTATTCGGATTCGTTGCATTTTTCTGAGAAACTTTCATATAGAAAACATTTTCATCCGAGCTACGGTTTAATTGCTATGATTTTTCAAAGATTAAAGCATTTCCAGAAATTATTTAAATTAAGAGAATTAACAGAAAAGGAAAATGACGTCAGCATTGCGTGAGGATGATGTCAGCGGTCAACAGACATGCTGACCAGGTCAAAACTGACCTGTGGGTCCAGTGGGACCCACATGTCATAGACAGAGAGCTAATTGAGTTCATTTTAATTAAACAGAGCTAATTAAGGGGGGTGGGCCCCGGGTGTCAGTGGCTTCTTAGGTTAATTAACCATTTTAAAATACACTAAAATTAATTAGCGAGTGGGGCCCGCCTGTCATCGACAAGGGATGCCCAGTCAGCAAAGTTGACTGAGGCATCTTAGCCAACAGGGGCCCGCGGGGCCCGCTAGCAGTGACCCAGGGGGGGCTGGCCCTGACCGGCCACGTCGGCAGGGCGCCGGAGAAGGCTCCGGCGACCTCTCCCGCGGTGGCATGACACCGGAGATGGCCGGGATTCGCCTACAGGGGGCCAACACGGGCATGGGCGGGCGCGTTCGAACGGGGAGAGCCCGCCGCGTCGCGTGGTGAGGCCGGCCGAAGCTGGAGCTGCCGGAAATGGCGCCGGAGACGAGTGGTGGCGGTGGTGGCGTTCGGGACCTCGTCGGGATCGCATTATGGGGCACGGGGAGGGGGCGTGGCCAGATCCGTCCGACGGTCGTTTGATGTCGCGTCGGTTGGTGGCGGCGGGAGCGACTGAGGTGGCCGGAGACGGCCGTTGCAGCGACGGTAGGCGACGGTAGGCAACGGCGGCGACCGGGCTTCGACAGGGACGGTGTTGCGGGGTGTGGCAAGACAAGTTAATGGCACGGGCGGCTCCGTCGCGAGGCCCTGAGCATGACGCGGGGCTCGGTTGAGCTCGACGGCGTCAGTAGCGACGGCGGGGAGCTCAGTGGCGGGGGTCGAGCTTCGGCAGCTGCAGTTAGCGAGCTAGAGAGGGAGGCGGCCTACGTGAAAGAGGGAAGAGGAGGGCGAACTCACTGAGAGGGCGCACGAGGGCCCGTCGGTGGGTTTAGGAGCTGCAGCGAGCACTGCCATTGAAGAAGACGACGGTGAGCCGAGGAAGAAGACGACGATGGGGTGGGCGCTGTAGGGGCGACAAGCTCGAGTCCGTGGTCGGAGAAGATGTAGCTGGGCACGGGAGCAGTCGGGGACTCACCGGAGAGGGGCGGGGACAGCGGTGGCCGCGGTCAGCACGGCGTCACAGCCAAGGACGCGCTCGGAAGCGGTGGATCTGAAGGGGGCGAGGAGAGGAGGAGCAGGTGGAGTGGGGGAGGGGAAGTGGGAGTGGCAGCAGGTGAGGGGGAGGACTCGAGGCATCGAGGGGGCGCTCTTATCCCCTCCCTCGTCGTCGACGGCGAGGCGGTCCGGCAGGGCTCGCCCCTGTTGCGACCCCAGTCGGGGGAACAGGGGGAGATGACGACCCGAGGAGGGGTTGGGCCGCACTAGCTGGAGTGGGCCGAGGCTCGGCCAGGCACTGTGCACTTGGCCCAGTGCACAGTGGCCTATGTTCTTTCTCTTTCTTTTTTACTTTTGCTTCTTTTTTTAAGCTTTTCTGTTTTAGCTATTATAGGCCATTTAGACAGTTCACAAAAATGTTGGTTCACCACCAAAATTGTCAAAAGAAAATTTGCCACATGATGAACATTTTAGTTTTCATGTTTGAGAAAATTTTGAAATTCACCAAGAATTTGAATTTGAATTCAACTGGAATTAAAAAATAGAAGACAATGATGACCAAACACTTGTTTAGCAAAATAATTAGCTTAACCCCAAGGGTTACTGTAGCATGACACTGGGTGTAACGCCCTCGATGTGGCTATATCTCCCACGTGTCGAAGCACGACTTAGAGGCATAACCGCATTGAAAGCAATGTCACAAGTGAGGTAATCTTCACACAACCCATGTAATACATAAGGGAAAGAGATACATAGTTGGCTTACAATCGCCACTTCACACAATTACATGAATAAAGCATTACATCAACCAGATACAATAAAGGTCCGACTACGGAACCAAAATAAAAGAAGACTACCCCAAATGCTACACAGATCCCCGATCGACCCCAACTGGGCTCCACTACTGATCAACTAGAATGAAACAACACAAAGGACAAGATCTTCATCGAACTCCTCATTGAGCTTGGTTGCGTCATCTTCACGGTTCAACGGCACCTGCAAGCTGGTTTTGGAAATATCTGTGAGTCACGAGGACTCAGCAATCTCACACACTCGCGATCAAGACTATTTAAGCTTAAAGGAAGGGTAAAAGGTATGAGGTGGAGCTGCGGCAAGCGACTAGCATATATGGTGGCTAACATATGCAAATGAGAGCGAGAAGAGAAGGCAAAGCACGTTCGAGAATCTATGATCAAGAAGTGATCCTAAAACCACCTACGTTAAACATAACTCCAACGTCGTGTTCACTTCCCGGACTCCGCTGAGAAGAGACCATCACGGCTACACACGCGGTTGATGTATTTTAATTAAGGTCAACTTCAGGTTTTCTACAACCGGACATTAACAAATTCCCATCTGCCCATAACCGCGGGCATGGCTTTCGAAAGTTCAAATCCCTGCAGGGGTGTCCCAACTTAGCCCATCACAAGCTCTCACGGTCAATGAAGGATATTCCTTCTAGCGGGAAGACCTGATCAGACTCGGAATCCCGGTTAAAAGACATCCTCGACAATGGTAAAACAAGTCCAGCAACACCGCCCAAATGTGTCGACAAATCCCGATAGGACCTGCACATATCTTGTTCTCAGGGCACACTCAGATAGGTCAAGCTACGAGTAAAACCAACCCTCAAGTTGCCCCAAGGTGGCCCCGCAGGCTGCCAAGTTTAGACCAACACTCAGAGGAGCACTAGCCCGGGGGGGTTAAAATAATGATGACTCTCAGGAGCGCGACTCCCAAGGGAAGAAGAGGCTAGGTGGCGAATGGTAAAACCAATGTTGGGCATTGCTGGAGGAGTTTTATTCAAGGCGATCTGTCAAGGGGTTCCCATTATAACCCAACCGCGTACGGAATGCAAAATCCCGGAACATAACACCGATATGACGGAAACTAGGGCGGCAAGAGTGGAACAAAGCACCAGGCATAAGGCCGAGCCTTCCACCCTTTACCAAGTATATAGATGTATTAATTAAATAAGAGGTATTGTGATATCCCAACAAGTAAACATGTTCCAACAAGGATCAACATCTCCATGTTCCAACAGGGAACAAACTTCAATCTTCACCTGCAACTAACAACGCTATAAGAGGGGCTGAGCAAAGCGGTAACATAGCCAAACAACGGTTTGCTAGGACAAGGTGGGTTAGAGGCTTGGTTCAACAATATGGGAGGCATGATAAGCAAGTGGTAGGTATCGCAGCATAGGCATAGCAAAAGAGCGAGCAACTAAGCAAGCAAAGATAGAAGTGATTTCGAGGGTATGGTCATCTTGCCTGAAATCCTATGAGGAAGAAGAACGAGTCCATGAAGAAGACAAACAGACGTAGTCGAACGGGTCCTCACAAACGCGACATGAACGGAACCAACCCGAAGAAGCAACACCGGAAAGAAGCACACAACATAGTAAACAACCACCACATAAACATGGCATGATGCACAACCCAGTATGATGCATGTCCGGTTTAATGAAACATGGCATGGCAAAAAGCACAAAACAACACTTCTTATGTGGAGCTCAATATGCAACGGAGTTGCATATTGAAGAAAACACCACATGACTTATTTAGTTCTCTCTCGTTTATGTACCCAACAAGATTAAATGTTGATTAACATGGCAACAGGATGAAGAAAAAGTAAACTAAACATTTAGGCATGTTTAAATGAGGCCGGAAATAACAAACAACAATTCCGGTAAAACCCCATATGCCAATTATAAGGTTTGGTACTGATCTGCCCTAAACACAATTTTAGAGTTATTAAGCATGCAAGAAAAGTGCACCATGTTAAACTAGGCATTTTTCTACCCCATTTACATATAAAGTTTGTTAGGTTTGGATCTACGGTTATTTAGTTATGAAATAAATCATTTTAGCATGGCATAGGAGCAAAATTTAACCAAACAACATTTTAAACATTTTTAAACATGGATGAAAATGACAAATTATGAAACTAGATGAAATTCTAAACATTTTACATATAAAGTTTGTTTTAAACTGATGCAGGGTTAATTAGTTATTATAAGCATGAAGTGCAAGGGGTTTTCTATAAAACTGCAAAACCTGGGATAAGAGCTAAATTCGCAGATCTGGAAAAAAAATGTAAGTGGGCCGAATCTGGAAGGCTGGCCCAACATGAGAAAAAAATAAGGGTGCACGGGGGCGGCCTCACCCATGGGCTTCGGCCCGTTTGCGGAGAGGCATGTGGATCCGGCATCCCATAGCGATGGCGACGTAGAGGCCGGCGTTGGGCCTTGCAGGAGGATGCAGCGGTCGTTGGGGCGGCCCGGTTCGATGCAGAGAAGGCAGCCAACGCTCGGGACGAGCGAGTCACTGCTGCTCGTTTCTGAAGAAGAACGATAGCGACAGGTAAAACAGCGGCGATGCAGGGACTTGACGGCGCCGGCGGCAGGGAAGCATGGACCCAGCCGGATCCAGGCGATGTAGAGGGTTGGGGAGGAGCGTCGACAGCTCGGCGTCCTCCAGGCGCGGGCAAGGAGGAGCTCCGGCGGCGGGCATCGCAGGAGGGGCTCGGGCCTCAGGTGCGGGAGGCGCAAACAGGATACAGGGGAGGCTTGGGCAGGGACGGGTCAACGCAGGCAGCTCCGGTCGGGATCCTCCGGATCGAACGTAGCAGGGGACGGAGGGACCCTGGGGTAGCTCGATTTGGTCAGTGGTGGAGCCGAAGGCGCCGGGAACGATGGCGACAGGAGCTTGGTGCGGGCGAGGGACTCCAGCGGCGAGGCAAGGCGGCGGTCAGGGGCTTGGATAACCGGAGTTTGCCGGTGACGTGATGACATTGATGAAGCAGGGGTCCGACGAATCCAGACGGCAGCTCGCAACAAGGGCGGCAGAGGAGGCAAGAGGTGATGACATCTTGAACGCACGAGGCAGGAGATGGCGGGGCACGATGCTGGTGACCTGCTGGTGGGTCTCCAGCGAGGAAACTGCAGGTGGTGACGCGAGGTGGTTGAGAAGGCTAGCGTTGGGGAAGAACTCGAGGCCATCCATGGAGTCGGGTGCTCTCCTGTTCGTACCTGGTATAGACACAGAGAGGGAGTTGAGAGAGAGGAGGAGAAGGAAACGGGAAGGAGGAAGGGGAGCAGAAGAGGTCGGTCCTGGTCACAGGTGATGCAGCTTCGGTTGCCGGCCGGTGCTCGGGCTGTTGGGCCCCCAGGCGTTCATGCCTGCAGGAGGTGGACAAGGGGATCAGGGGAGGCGCTGGTTGGTGCAGACTAGGGAGAGATCGAGAGGTGGAGGGCTACGGTTTGGGTGGATCGAGAGAAGATCCCGATAGAGAAGGGATCTGGCGGGATGGGACAAACTCCTGAACAACAAGGAAGAGTGGGTGGCGGCGGCTTCGGGATTGGGGAGGAGTGGATGGGACATGTAAGTGCATCTAGTGCCACCCCTAGTTGGTTTTGGTGTATTGACGACAAACCTGGTTGAGGGACTAATGTGTTTGTGAGAATTGCAGGATAACACAGGTAGAAGTCCCTCATTGATTCGGTTTTCCTACCAAAGATGACCCCTAAAAATGTATGAAGACATTGATGTCAAAGGTGGTATATGAAGATATTCTCATTGAAGACTATGACAAGAGAAGACATCGCATGAAGCCTATGGAGCTCGAAAACTCAGATCTTTCGTAGTTCTTTTTCTTCTTTATTGAGTCATAGGAACCACCGTACTGTTAAGTGGGGTCCAAGAGAACCAGTCAGAATGACTGAAGTGATGCTTAACCAAAACCTCTATCTTGGAGTGAAGACTATGAGAGCGAATCTTGTCCAGAGTCGGACAAGTCAGCTTTGCTTGTAGCCCAAGTAAAGTTGCTGTGTGTGTTTGAAATCTGACTGTTGGAACACATGTCAGTTCCTTAGTGACCCAGGGTCATTTCGGACAAATCAGGTCGGGTTACCTAGTGGCTATAAATAGCCCACCCCCTACAACCATAAACGGTTGGCTGCTCAGAGTTAGAGTACGGCTTTTGTCGTTTGAGAGCAACCCACCTCGAAGCCTTTGAGAGAGAATTCCTTGCGAGGATAAAGCCCTAACCACCCAGAGCCAAAGAGTGTTAGGCATCACTTAAGTCTTCTTGTCTGTGTGATCTGAAGGCTTATTACACTTGAGGACTGTGAATCCTCCAGCCGGTTAGGCGTCGCGTTCTGAGCATCCAAGAGTCATTGTGGATCGCCGGTGAACGAAGTCTGTGAAGGTTTGGGAGTCTACCTTGAAGACTTACCAGAGTGATTGGGCGAGGTCTGTGTGACCTTAGCTCAAGGGGAATACGGTGAGGACTGGGTGTCCTGAGCTGCATGTTCAGGACTGGGTGTCTGAGACTGTGTGTCCTCAGGTTTAAATACCTAGCCGCCCTAACCAGACGTACAGTTGTCACAGCAACTGGAACTGGTCCAACAAATCATTGTCTTCAACAAGTCACTGGTTTCATCCTTCCCTTCCCTTTACTTACTATTGGTCCTTGTGAAGTCATTGTATGATTGCACTATCTTCTGTCTTCACTGAGTGACTGCGTGTTCCGATTGGCTTCATAATATCTTCCTACCTGATCCTTACTACCTAGCTGCTATTAGTCATTGTGCTTTCACTTCATTGAATACTTGACTATGGTTTGCCTAGTGTAGTCTACCTTCCGCTGCATGGTAATAGGTTAATTTCTATCGTTTATCTTCGAAACTTCCACGTTTTGAAGACTTTCATAAAAATCGCCTATTCACCCCCCCCCCTCTAGTCGATATAACGCACTTTCAATTAGTATCAGAGAAAGGTACTCCCTTGTTCTGTGTGATTCGGTTTAACCACCTGGAGTTTTAGCTATGTCAACTACAGGGATAATTAAAGTCTCCGCTGCGTGCCCCATCTTCGATGGAACTGAATATCCCTACTGGAAGAATAAGATGCGCATGCATCTTGAAGCCATTGATGTCGACCTATGGTATGTCGTCAAGAACGGCGTTCCCAAGGCTGGAGAAGGTGTCACTGCTGCTGACGTCAAGAAGTTCGTTCAACTGGACTCTACTGCCAAGAATATCATCTGTGGTCATCTGACCAAAGGACAGTATGGCCGCGTGAGTGCTTTGGAAACATCTAAGCTAGTCTGGGACTGGATCTCCAAGGTCAACGAAGGCGTCTCAACCCAGAGAGATCAGAGAATCAGTGTCCTTCGTAACCTCTTCAACCGCTTCAAGAGAAATGACAATGAGAATGTCCAGCTCACGTTTGATCGACTCACTGACATCACAAATGAGCTTCAAGCCCTCGACGCTACTGAGATCACCAAGCATGAAGTCTTAAAGACACTCCTGAGATCACTTGACAGTTTGTTTGACACCCTAGCCCTGATGATTCAAGAACGTCCTGATTTCAAGACACTCGATCCGTCTGACATACTTGAGAGGCTCAACACACATGAGTTTCAGCTTTCTGAGAAAAGAGATATCTACAGTCCCAACTATGGGCGAACTCGTGCCTTAAAGGCAAAAGCTGTCTCCTCATCTGAAGAAGAATCTGACAGCAGCTCTGATGATCCTGAAGACATTGGAAAGGAGCTTGCTATGCTTGTGAAGAAGTTCCAAAAATTCACCAAGAAGAAAGGCTTCAGAAAGTCTTCACGATCAAGCTCAAGGAATGATGAAGCTTTTGTTCATGACTACAAGAAGAAAACATGCCACAAGTGCAAGAAACCTGGCCACTACATCTCTGAGTGTCCGCAGTGGGACATTGAGAACAAGAAGAAAAAGAAGAGCAAGGAGTATGATTCTGATGACAAGAAGAAGAAGAAATACTCAAAGTCTTCTTCCAAGTCCTCCTCAAAGTCTTCATCACACAAGAAGAGCTCATCTGGCAAGGCACGTGCGTTTGTTGGCAAGGAAATGGATTCAGAGGAGGAGTCCGCTTCTAAGGAGGCGGAGGTGGAGTCTGAGGAGGAGTCCGATTCTAGCGTTGCGAGTCTGGCTACAGCATACGTTGCCAAGTCCATCTTCAACACTGAAGACAATGACTCCATCACCGACACCGATGCAAATGACAAGGACTACTCCGCTCCTACCTACTGCTTCATGGCACGCGGTGCCAAGGTAAACACACGCACTACTCACTATCAAACATCTAGTGACGATGACTCTGATTGTGGTTCCAAACCCAGCTACAAAACACTCGCTAAAATTGCAACTGAACAACAGAAAACCATGGAACACATTCAAAAACTGTTAGACAAAAGCGATGATCTGTTAGACACTGAAATGACTCGATCTCAGTCCTTAATTGAAGACATAAAAAATCTTCACGTTAAGTATAAGGAACTTGAAAGTCGTCATGAAACGCTCTCAACAGCTCATGAAAGGCTTTCCTATGATTAACTTCAAAGGAAGCAAGATCTTGAGAAATTGAGAGCGGCTCATGAAGATCTTCAGAAAGAAAACGAGTCGCTTCGCGCCGAACAGATCAGTTCAGCTCAGGAAAGATTTGAACCACCATGTCTTAAATGCATTGAGCGTGATAATGCTACCTCTGTTCCTGAATGTTCTACTGCTGCTACTGTTGCAATATCTTCAACTGTTGATGTGGGAACTAACCCCTCTGCCGAGGATACCACTGCTATTGCTGATGAGAATGCTAGGTTGAAGACATTGCTTGAAACAGGGATGTACAAAAGTCTCAAAGGGCATCAGACACTATGTGATGTCCTCAAAAGGCAGATCCTGAACAGAAACCCTAGGAAAGAGGGTGTTGGGTTCGTAAGGAAAATGAATGTTGATGGCTCTTACTGGAAACCTGAGCAGTACCCCAAAACCACATGGGTTGCTACAAAGGAACCTTCAGCAGATCCATCCACTCTATCTGGCTTCACTTTTGCTAACCCCATTGTCATTAATGAATCCTTTGATGCAAACTATAAACTGTTTAAGAATCAGAATGGTGAAGTGTTTGCCAGGTATATTGGTACTAACTGCAGGAATGGACCGCCTATGAAGAAGATCTAGGTGCCCAAAAGGTGTTTGGAGAATCTTCCTGTGAATGTCATCATGACACCACAGGTGAAGAAGACAAACCCCAGACCACAAGCTTCATATGGTCCAAAGTCTTCATACAGACAGAGGAGTTACCGGAGTCAAACTAACGCAAATGTTTTGCAGGGAAGCCATACTCAGGCCTATGAATATGAGCGCGGTTCATCAAACCGCCATGTTCATAAGACCAAGAACTATTCTGCTTATTCTTAGGAATACTATTGTCCACCTGCAAGACTTTTTGCTAGGGCTCGAAAGCCAAAGTTCTCAGATGCTGCACTTAGACTTATTGCTTCTAAGCCACCCTTGAAGATGTGGGTGGCTAAGAAAGCTTAACTCTCTTTTGCAGGGAAGGGTCTCCAGCAGAAAACCAAAATCGTCTGATGCTATTGTTGGGGACCTTAAACATCTTGTAGGGCGCAAGATCAAATGCCCGAATGGTCTTATTATGTACTTCGTTCCTGAATCACTTGCTACACTCCCTATCAGTCCAAATCTCGATCTAAGCTTTCATAACCCACTGGTTCGTCAAATGTTTTTGCTTCACAATTCTCTTTGCGAAGCCTATCCCCCTAACTGCACTGTAGGGTACGACACCAGCAGCTTCAGAATGGATTATTGATAGTGGGTGTACCAATCACATGACTGGCAAGAGAAGCCTTCTTATGGAGTCAACCTTACGTCCATCCGACAAGAGTCACATCACATTTGCTGACACTGGTAAAAGTAAGGTATTGGGTCTAGGTAGAGTTGCAATCTCAAAGGATCAACACATGGATAAAGTCATGCTTGTTGAATCCCTTGGCTTCAACTTAATGTCTGTCTCAATGCTTTGCGATTTAAATATGATCGTGATGTTTGGAAAATATCGTTGCCTTGTTCTAATGGAATCTGACAAGTCTCTAGTGTTTGAAGGGTATAGGAAGGATGATTTGTACGTGGTAGATTTCTCAGCAGGACCAGAGCTTGCCGTATGTCTTCTGGCAAAAGCTTTAGAATGCTGGCTCTAGCATCGGAGGCTAGGGCATGCTGGCATGAGGAACCTCCACACCCTTGCAAAGAAGAAGCATGTCATAGGCATCGAGGGCGTCATGTTCAAGAAAGATCACTTATGCGGTGCCTGTGAAGCAGGAAAGATGACGAGGGCCAAACATCCCTCAAAGACAATCATGACAACAACTCGACCCTTCGAACTGCTCCACATGGATCTTTTCAGTCCCGCTCATTACTCAACTCTTACTAGTACTGCTTGTCTCTATGGCTTTGTCACTGTTGATGATTATTCTAGATATACTTGGGTGCATATAATCCTCTACAAGACTGAAGTGCAGGATGTCTTCAGACGCTTCGCCAATCGAGCAATGAACAACTATGGCACCAAGATAAAGCACATCAGAAGTGACAATGGCACTGAATTCAAGAACACTGGCCTTGATACATATCTTGGTACTTTGGGCATCACACATGAATTCTCAGCTCCGTACACGCCACAGCAGAATGGCGTCGTCGAACGCAAGAACAGAACACTCATTGAGATGGCCCGAACGATGCTTGATGAATACAAGACTCCAAGAAAATTCTGGCCTGAAGCCATTGATACTGCATGCCATACAATCAATCGTGTTTATCTTCACAAGCTTCTAAACAAGACATCTTATGAGCTCCTTACTGGCAAGAAGCCAAATGTCAGTTACTTCAGAGTATTTGGCGCCAGGTGCTGGATCAAGGATCCACATCACACTTCAAAATTTGCACCAAAAGCACATGAGGGTTTTATGCTTGGATATGGAAAGGATTCACACTCCTACAGAGTCTTCAATCTCTTTCATTATAAAGTGGTTGAAACAATGGATGTGCGGTTCGATGAGACTAACGGTTCACAAAGAGAGCACCTGCCAAATGTGCTAGATGAAGTTCCATCTAGTGAATCAATCAAACTTATGGGAACTGGAGAAATCATACCCTCTGAAGCTCAACCTAAAGAGGAACTTATCATCTCCGCACCTGATCAACCTGAAGACAATGCTCAGCCTGAAGACAATCCTTCTAACAATGACAATGATCAGCAAGAGCAAAATCTTCGCCTTGTACATCCTCATGTTGCCAATGAAGTGCAGATTGAGAGAATAATTGATAGCATCAATGCACCCGCTCCGCTCACTCGTTCAAGGGCAACACAGCTAGCAAATTTCTGTGGGCACTTCGCATTTGTCTCAATAACAGAACCCAAGAAAGTTGAAGAAGCGTTCATGGAACCTGAATGGATTCAAGCTATGCAAGAAGAGCTTCAACAATTTGAGCTGAATAATGTATGGGAACTAGTTAAGCGTCCTGATCCTCGGAAGCACAATATAATAGGAACCAAATGGATATACCACAACAAGCAAGATGAGCATGGTCAAGTTGTCAGAAACAAAGCTCGTCTCGTTGCTCAAGGATATACTCAAGTGGAAGGGATTGACTTCGATGAAACATTTGCTCCTGTGGCTCGACTTCAAGCCATACGCATACTGCTGGCCTATGCAAATCATCATAACATACTTCTATATCAAATGGATGTGAAGAGCGCTTTTCTCAATGGCAATATTGAAGAAGAAGTGTATGTTGCACAATCGCCTGGCTTTGAAGATCCAAAACATCCTGACATGGTATACAAGCTCAACAAGGCACTGTATGGCCTCAAACAAGCCCCTAGGCCTTGGTATGACACACTCAAAGACTTCCTGAAGAGCAAAGGCTTCAAACCTGGTTCCCTCGACCCCACTCTCTTCACGAAGACATGTGATGGTGAACTGTTTCTGTGCCAAATATATGTGGATGACATTATCTTCGGCTGCACCAATCAGAAGTACAGTGAAGAGTTTGGATATATGATGCAAGAGCAATATCAGATGTCCATGATGGGTGAGCTGAAGTTCTTCCTGGGTATTCAAATACGTCAGCAATGCAACGGCATCTTCATATCTCAAGAGAAGTACCTCAAAGATTGCTTGAAGAAATTTGGGATGCAAGACTGCAAAGGCTTCACGACGCCAATGCCAGCCAAACATCATCTGGGTCCCGACGACAATGGTAAAAAGTTCGATCAAAAGGTATACCGCTCCATGATTGGTTCTTTACTTTATCTATGTGCATCTAGGCCAGATATTATGCTTAGTGTTTGCATGTGTGCTCGATTCCAAGCGGCACCAAAGGAATCCATCACTTAGCTGTGAAGCGAATTCTTAGATATTTGGCTCACACCCCAACACTAGGATTATGGTATCCAAAGGGCTCAGAGTTTGATCTGGTTGGATTCTCGGATGCTGATTATGCTGGTGACAAGGTGGATCGCAAGTCTACATCAGGTACATGTCATTTTTTTGGGACGATCACTTGTATGTTGGTCTTCAAAGAAGTAGAACTGTGTATCTCTCTCCACTGCTGAATCTGAATACATTGCCGCTGGATCTTGCTACGCTCAGCTTCTGTGGATGAAGCAAACACTCAAAGACTATGGCATTCATCTGAAGCAAGTGCCACTCTACTGCGACAACGGAAGCGCCATCAAGATTTCCAACAACCCAGTTCAGCACTCGAAGACAAAGCACATTGAGACTCGTCATCACTTTCTCAGAGATCATGTTGTGAAGGAAGACATTGATATCATACACGTCAACACTGAAGAGCAATTGGCAGATATCTTCACCAAGCCCTTGGATGAGAAGAGATTTTGCAAGTTACGGTGTGAGCTAAATATCTTGGAATCCTCAAATGTCCTGTGATCAGGAACACATCCTAACACTTATGCATATTGATGACTTAGATGTGCAACACACGAAGTAAAGTATATCTTCAATCAATGAAGACATGCATTCTAAGTGTGAATACATTAATGAGGAATTTGACTTCGGAGCGCCACGATAATGGTGCGCCGTGTCTGGGTCTAATACTTCCTATACGGTGGGTAACACCACCACCAAATGTTCTGTTTGAAGTGTTTCACTCATGGCGTTACATTTGCTATGTCTTCACATTTGGTTTGGCTTCAACCTCAACATGTCTTCATGATTATCTTCACTATGTTGATTATATATATATACTAGTGTTCTGTCCTCTACAGCATTCACTTATAGCTATGTCTTCTTGTTGAATCTTTTGAACTAATTGAATGTGATCGGACCCTAACCACTCTATGCTTTCTATCTCAAACTCTATCTCTCCAAATCATATGCATTCTTTTGAAACTTTCAAATGTCTTCTCTGCGTCCTTGTCAGCAGAAGATACAGAGATAAACATTAAGTCCGCTTTCAATGCTAATTCCTTCACCTAAAACCCGGAGAACTGGGAACGACCACCCGACAATCCAGGCATGCGTGGGACGTGGAACAACCTCCGACATGGTGCATGATGGCCACGTGTTCCTCAGATGTGAATCGCCAGGGGAACATGTGTAATAACACAGAGCCGCCCCTGTCCCTATAAATACACGCCTCACCACAATCATTATCTCTTCTTCCACTCTCGCACGAACCCTAGCACCACCGCTAGCCCTCGACGACGCCGGCGACGAAGTGCTTAGCTGCCGCAACCTCTCCGACATCGTCTTCACGCTGACCGCGGACATCGTCTTCCCCACCGTCGCCGTAGGTGTCCTCCGTCGCCAAGTTAGGGCACAGACGATCGGACTGCTCGGCCTCCTCTTCCACTCCGTCTAGCAGTTCTTCGTGTGGTAAATAAAACTTCCTTTTTACGGCCCCTTTGATCCTATAGATTCGTCACTTTCTACCATAAGCAGTTTCTGTTCACACAAGTTGGATCTATTTCATACTGCATCTCATAATATGCCTAGTATATTCACTTATGCTTCACAAAGTAGTTAGATTCCTCACTTGTACTGATCCGCGGATTCGTACAAATCTGGAACCAACTCCTTATCTATGAGTGAATGTCTTCGCACGATGAGGTCAATGTCTTCTAAACTGATTTATCTTCAAAATCTTCTGAGAATGCATATGACCTCTTCCCCTTCCCTCGCACCTTAATGCTGTCACAGGTACATGTCCGTGGGAGAATCCCTTGGTTCTCATAGTCTGCATTCATTTGCAAAATTCTTATAGTATCACATAAATTCTCCCGAAGCTAGTTCCTGTTTGTCTAGCAAGCGAAAGCCTTTGAAGCCTTTGAACATATTGAAGCCATTCAGTTTAAAGTTCATGGCTGCAGAGAAATTAGCAAGGAAGGGTGGCAGAAAGCGTCGAGGAGAAACATCAAGAGATCTGCCCGATGACCTCTCAGAGTTGTACAAGACAAATCCTGAAGAGGATTACAATCAGCGCAAGACACAAATCCAATGGATTCGACGATATTGGGCAGAACAGTGGTTCAAGTACAGATTTGTGACAAAGGAATATGCTGAAATGAATGCCATCAAGCGACCATGGGGAGACATCCTCTACAAAAATCTTCAACCCAGGTCCAGAGATGAAGCCATTCAAGAAGGCTTCTATCCCTGCATGGTCCATGGACCACAGCCTGCGGATGCTGACCCATCGTCACTGCTATGGTGTCGTGACGACAATCTGTTCAAGTGCAACTTCCAGTTTGCCCAGAATTTGGCAAAGCAGAACAAGAAGTCTTTGGGATTAGACTTCAACCCTGGTCCCTCTGCTCCCCGTGCCGATGGCACCCGCGAAGCTGAACCCAATCTTCTTGGGCCCTTATACAACTTGGAAGGTCTCATCACTCATATCGGGGTTCAAGGGACAGCCGTGAATGAGCCTGCAGATGACACTGAATCAGATGAAGCACCTGCAGCGCCGAAGCCAAAGAAGTTGAAGTACCCTAAAGCTTCAAATCCTGCCTCTGCACCAAAAATCTCACGGGCGAAGCCACTGGCTACTGCACCTCCTGAAGACAGTCTACAGTCTAAAGATTTGTCACGCATCTCCAAGCCCCAGAAAGTCCAGTTGCCTCTGCCACACACCGGCCAAGAACTGACAGCTGCTGCTATTCTGCGCAACAATGCCATCGATCTGTCCAGTGAGCAACTGATCAAGAGCAAGGAAGAAGCAGAAATCTTCAATGATCTGCCTCTCTTTGGCATGGCAATCATACACAACTTCATTGATGAGTGGTTTGACACGCCCAACCTCAGCTTCGAAGATCTGCAACTTCCAATTGGCCTAAGTGTCGCCTTCCATGGCGCCATTGCTTCAGAGCTAGCTCTAGCTCAGCGCATCGTCGAACTGAAGCAAAAGATTGACTTTGAGAAAGCTCAGTTCAAGAAGCATATGGCCAAGCTCAGCGTGCAAGAGGTGAAAAACTTCAAGATTCTGCTGCATGAGCTCAAAGAAGCCTTTCTCAAGAAACGTGCAGAAGCTCAGGGTTCTCGTGAGCGCATGAAGAGCCTGGCTGACAAGTGTGTGCAAGGCTACAACGAGGCTGAGAAGCGCAAGGCCCTTGGGCGTCCGGGCATTGATCCCAGGATGGCTGCTAAGCAGAAAAAGAAGCCCACTGTGGCCGAACCCAACGCACCAAGGCAGGAAGCAGATCCCATTGTCTTCCCAACTAGCATGACTGGCTCGAAGCCAAAGGCCAGGTCAACCGCTTCAGAACTGAAGAAGATGAGGACTGCTGAGGCTGAAGCGAGAAAGAGGAAACATCCTGAAGCCTCTGCTATTGCTCCCTCCAAGAAGAAGCAGAAGACCAAGAAGGAACGGGCTGCTCCCACAGAGCCCTTAATTGTTGAACCCATCTCCATGGTTCGCCTTGCCACTGAACATCAAGAGTGCCAACTGATTGTCCATGAGCCTGCTTTCACAGAGGCTCATGAAGCTGAAGACTTTCCAGCAGCTGATCCCACCGCTGCTGAAGACATTGGTCACCATGACCATGTTGAAGATGATGCAGTTCTTCCTCAGATCGAGCACCAACAGGTGTCATCGCCTGTGCTTACGCACAGCGAACTCATCAGCATTGGTCGTTCTCTGACGCCAATTGCTCAGGATGCATCATGGGCTGATCACCCACAAGCACTAGAGGACGATGACTTTGAGGCCCAGCCAACCCCAACTCCACAAGCGTCGTCTGCGTTACACAGGCTTCGCAAAGGACCAAGGCCTCCAGTATCCGAGTCTGAAGCTAAAGCGGCTGAAGATGTTCCGGCTGCATCAGCCAATGAAGAAGAAACCCCAAGAGTTGCTACACACCCGTCTCACCAAGAAGCTGTTCTCGAGGAGAACGTAACTGTGACCAACCCTCCAGCTCATCAAGTGGAGGTTGAGAATCTTGAGGCTGCCACCACCAAAACAAATGAAGCCACTGACGCTGTCATGGCTGAAGCAAATATGGAGCCTACACCAACCCAAGAACCAGAAGTCAGCGAAGCCAATGATGCTACTGCTTCTATTCCTGTGCCTGCTGCTGGTCCTTAGTTTGACTATCATGTTGAGCATAGGCCTCAGGTACAGAAGCCAATTCCAAGGTTGCCCAGGTTTCCAGGTCCTGCATCAGCACCTGGATCCTTCAATATTAATGGCTTCAAAGCAGACAACACTTGCTTCAATAGCTCCAAGAACCCCTACTCAAGGGAAAGAATATCTTCTAATCAGTTCTGGAGCTATCCGCGGGGAAGCTATTACTCCTGCATTCTGTACAATCAAGGTCGCATCTTCCCACATAAGCGTCTTGACACCGAAGCAATAGCTGGTCTGCCCTGTCTGGAAGAAGCTCTGGATTGCTTCAAAGAGGTTGGATTGTCGCCGTTTGTCACCGACCAAGAGCACTGGAATGAAGAGTTGCTGCTCCAATTCTATGCCACACTTCACATCCATGGGTACAATAGAGATCCGAAGACTTGGGTCCTAGAGTGGATGACAGGAAATGTTCATCACGAAGACAAAGCCTTTGATATCATTGAGCTCACTGGTCTGCCCACTCCTGGCGATCTCTACGAACCTGGCTGTCGGCTTCACAGTGAAGCTATGGAGAGCATCTTTCAGAAGCCTGAACCAAACATGAGTCAGATGCTCAGTATGATGAAGCCCTTGCCACAAGATGCTGCATATCCTAAGGAGTTCTTTGTTGAAGACCTTGAGTATCTGCCAAGGACTATTTATCACATCATAAGGCAAACTCTCTGGCCCATCAAAGGACATTCTCCACATGCCAAGCTGGAAGGTGCAATGAAGACTTTGGTCTTCTATATTCTTCATGGCAAATGCTTCAGGACTTCTTCATCCGCCAACTTGCTGCATCAGGCTCTGATCTTTTTGGATTGAAGTTCTACGCTCCATGGATAATGTGGCTGATTAAACTCCACTCCGCTATCTCATATCAGCCATCTGCTCGCAATAATCAGATCTTTCTGCCTGATGTGGATATGTCCGTTGAAGCCATTTATCTTGAGCCTGCCAATGAGCCTCTTAGTCTTCAGAATGTGGAGCATCAAAGTTTCTCTCAGAACATTGAAGGAGTTGAAGCAGTCACCCATGTTTATCCTCTGGCTGGAACTACACGTGCACCTCATCGTGCCCTTACAGAAGCCACCGAAAGCACTATTCCCCAACGACCCAAGAAGTGATCTCGTGTTCTCAACGACCGAGAGCTTCTCGTGGCTCTTCATCAGAAACAAGATAGGCATCATGACTGGCTGAAGCGCCAAATGCAAAGCCTCTCGGTGGATGTCAACCGCATTCGCAATCTTGCCACCAAGAATGCCTTTGTTGCCCATGAAACCTGTCGACGCACATGGAAAGGGCTGACGCTTATGTGCTCTGAAGATGGTCTTCAAGAGGATGGCTTCTCTGAACGCTTCAAGTTTGACTCCACGCCTCCTCGAAGGGCAGTGCTGCGACGAACTCCATCTCTTGAAGACTCTGAGTTCTCTTCCTCTACGGCAACTGTGAATGCCAGAGTGATCGAGGACAAAGACGATGCTACTTCACCACCACCTCCTTCAGCACGCTTTGACACTGCTCCAAGTTCTTCTGCACCGCGAACACCACCGATGACCCTGCTGCTTCACCTACTCTTCATGGGAACGAGTAGATGCTCTATGTCTTCAAACCTTTTTGGTCCTTACTGACAAAAGGGGGAGAAGCATATGAGTTTGATAGTCTTCAAGCGGGTCCACATGGGCGGTTGCTTTATATTTTGCCTCGTGTTTACAACTCTCGTTTTGATACATTTGGCGGCTGCTA
The DNA here is from genome assembly GCF_002162155.2 of Triticum dicoccoides. NCBI lineage: Eukaryota > Viridiplantae > Streptophyta > Magnoliopsida > Poales > Poaceae > Triticum > Triticum dicoccoides. The sequence goes on along the minus strand of NC_041390.1, from coordinate 358,242,721 downwards.
CTTATTTGCTACTTTGTGATGCGATGATAAATTCCACATGTGCGACGATAAATTCCGCACTTAGATCATTTTCCAGACGTCCATTTTCCATTATGCATGTCATTATCTTCACATACCTTCACATGCATAACGAACTATCATCATAAGTTGAAGAGGATCTCCACGAGTACAACCTGCCATGTGCATTTGCATTCCAAAAGCAAATTACTTATTTGCACATCTTCAGGGGGAACCTTTGCAACTTATGAAGACAATTCCTTATCCTTTACAATTTCACATATTATATTCCCCATTGAAAACTTCAACTAGTTTGTCATCAATCACCAAAAAGGGGGAGATTGTAAGTGCATCTAGTGCCACCCCTAGTTGGTTTTGGAGTATTGACGACAAACCTAGATGAGGGACTAATGTCTTTGTGAGAATTGCAGGATAACACATGTAGAAGTCCCTCATTGATTCGGTTTTCCTACCAGAGATGACCCCTAAAAATGTATGAAGACATTGATGTCAAAGGTGGTATATGAAGATATTCCCATTGAAGACTATGACAAGAGAAGACATCGCATGAAGCCTATGGAGCTCGAAGACTCAGATCTTTCGTAGTTCTTTTTCTTCTTTATTGAGTCATAGGAACCACCGTACTGTTAAGTGGGGTCCAAGAGAACCAGTCAGAATGACTGAAGTGATGCTTAACCAAAACCTATGTCTTGGAGTGAAGAATATGAGAGTGAATCTTGTCCAGAGTCGGACAAGTCAGCTTTGCTTGTAGCCCAAGTAAAGTTGTCGTGTGTGTTTGAAATCTGACCGTTGGAACACGTGTCAGTTCCTTAGTGACCCAGGGTCATTTCGGACAAATCAGGTTGGGTTGCCTAGTGGTTATAAATAGCCCACCCCCTACAACCATAAACGGTTGGCTGCTCAGAGTTAGAGTACGGCTTTTGTCGTTTGAGAGCAACCCACCTCGAAGCCTTTGAGAGAGAATTCCTTGCGAGGATAAAGCCCTAACCACCCAGAGCCAAAGAGTGTTAGGCATCACTTAAGTCTTCTTGTCCGTGTGATCTGAAGACTTATTACACTTGAGGACTGTGAATCATCCAGCCGGTTAGGCGTCGCGTTCTGAGCATCCAAGAGTCATTGTGGATCGCCGGTGAACGAAGTCTGTGAAGGTTTGGGAGTCTACCTTGAAGACTTACCAGAGTGATTGGGCGAGGTCTGTGTGACCTTAGCTCAAGGGGAATATGGTGAGGACTGGGTGTCCTGAGCTGCGTGTTCAGGACTGGGTGTCCGGGACTATGTGTCCTTAGGTTTAAATACCTAGCCGCCCTAACCAGACGTACAGTTGTCACAACAACTGGAACTGGTCCAACAAATCATTGTCTTCAACAAGTCACTGGTTTCATCCTTCCCTTCCCTTTACTTAGTGTTGGTCCTTGTGAAGTCATTGTATGATTGCACTATCTTCTGTCTTCACTGAGTGACTGCTTGTTCCGATTGGCTTCATAATATCTTCCTACTTGATACTTACTACCTAGCTGCTATTAGTCATTGTGCTCTCACTTCATTGAATACTTGACTATGGTTTTCCTAGTGTAGTCTACCTTCCGCTACATGGTAATAGGTTTATTTCTATCGTTTGTCTTCGAAACTTCCACGTTTTGAAGACTTTCATAAAAATCGCCTATTCACCCCCTCTAGTCGATATAACGCACTTTCAGGACAGCCTAGGGTTACGGTTGATCTGTTTTGCTAGGTGGTTGGTTTATATATATGAAAATAGGATTGAGGTTGGACCCTCCGATCGAAATCGGGCGATCAAGAAAAATAGGCGAGGGAGTCCAATTAACAAAATGGAGATGTTTTATAGATGTTAGGGGATGATCCGGACACAGCGGTAACAACTGTCCGGGTCGAGTCCGGAATAGATTTCGGACGCGCGCGGGAGGAGGTCCGCGGACTGAAGAGAGAGGTTAGGTAGGGCCTGGCGGTGAGAGGTAGACTGTATAGGCGGTCTCGAGCTGAGAGAAGAGAAGAGAGAGAGCCCCGGCGACTGTTTCCGGAGACTGAAAATGTCCGATGTTAGACTGGCTATAATTCCTAAATGAGGTGGATCATTGAAGATTTCTGCTTCTTCCTTGCTCTTGATCAGTTGCTCAAGAGCGTCATCTGATACATATAATTCCTAAATGACTCAAAACATTCTAGACTCAATAATGCCAGCGATTCGATCAAGCAGGGGGCTCCTAAGGTCGGGGAAGGCTCTGATTACCAACTTGTAACACCCTCGATGCGGCTATATCTCCCACGTGTCGAAGCACGACTTAGAGGCATAACCGCATTGAAAGCAATGTCGCAAGTGAGGTAATCTTCACACAACCCATGTAATACATAAGGGAAAGAGATACATAGTTGGCTTACAATCGCCACTTCACACAATTACATGAATAAAGCATTACATCAACCAGATACAATCAAGGTCCAACTATGGAACCAAAATAAAAGAAGACTACCCCAAATGCTACACAGATCCCCGATCGACCCCGACAGGGCTCCAGTACTGATCAACTAGAACGAAACAACACAAAGGACAAGATCTTCATCGAACACCTCCTTGAGCTTGGTTGCGTCATCTGCACAGTTCAACGGCACCTGCAAGCTGGTTTTGGAAATATCTGTGAGTCACGGGGACTCAGCAATCTCACACCCTCGCGATCAAGACTATTTAAGCTCAAAGGAAGGGTAAAAGGCATGAGGTGGAGCTGCGGCAAGCGACTAGCATATATGGTGGCTGACATACGCAAATGAGAGCGAGAAGAGAAGGCAAAGCACGTTCGAGAATCTATGATCAAGAAGTGATCCTAAAGCAACCTACGTCAAACATAACTCCAACGCCGTGTTCACTTCCCGGACTCCACCGAGAAGAGACCATCACGGCTACACACGCGGTTGATGTATTTTAATTAAGGTCAATTTCAGGTTTTCTACAACCGGACATTAACAAATTCCCATCTGCCCATAACCGTGGGCACGGCTTTCGAAAGTTCAAATCCCTGCAGGGGTGTCCCAACTTAGCCCATCACAAGCTCTCACGGTCAATGAAGGATATTCTTTCTAGCGGGAAGACCCGATCAGACTCAGAATCCCGGTTACAAGACATCCTCGACAATGGTAAAACAAGTCCAGCAACACCGCCCAAATGTGCCGACAAATCCCGATAGGAGCTGCACATATCTCGTTCTCAGGGCACACTCAGATAGGTCAAGCTAGGAGTAAAACCAACCGTCAAGTTGCCCCGAGGTGGTCCTGCAGGCTGCCTAGTTCGGACCAACACTCAGAGGAGCACTGGCCTGGGGGGTCAAAATAATGATGACCCTTAGGAGCGCGACTCCCAAGGGAAAAAGAGGCTAGGTGGCGAATGGTAAAACCAATGTTGAGCATTGCTGGAGGAGTTTTATTCAAGGTGAACTGTCAAGGGGTTCCCATTATAACCCAACCACGTAAGGAATGCAAAATTCGGGAACATAACACCGATATGATGGAAACTAGGGCGGCAAGAGTGGAACAAAACACCAGGCATAAGGCCGAGCCTTCCACCCTTTACCAAGTATATAGATGCATTAATTAAATAAGAGGTATTGTGATATCCCAACAAGCAAACATGTTCCAACAAGGATCAACATCTCCATGTTCCAACAGGGAACAAACTTCAATCTTGACCTGCAACTAGCAACGCTATAAGAGGGGCTGAGCAAAGCCGTAACATAGCCAAACAAAGGTTTGCTAGGACAAGGTGGGTTAGAGGCTTGGTTTAACATTATGGGAGGCATGATAAGCAAGTGGTAGGTATCGCAGCATAGGCATAGCAAAAGAGTGAGCAACTAAGCAAGCAAAGATAGAAGTGATTTCGAGGGTATGGTCATCTTGCCTGAAATCCCGCAAGGAAGAAGAACGAGTCCATGAAGAAGACAAACAGACGTAGTCGAACGGGTCCTCACAAACGCGATGTTAACGGAACCAACCCGAAGAAGCAACACCGGAATAAGCACACAACATAGTAAACAACCACCACTTAAACATGGCATGATGCACAACCAAGTATGATGCATGTCCGGTTTAATGAAACATGGCATGGCAAAAAGCACAAAACAACACTACAAGTTAAGTGGAGCTCAATATGCAACGGAGTTGCATATTGAAGAAAACACCACATGACTTATTTAGTTCTCTCTCGTTTATGTACCCAACAAGATTAAATGTTGATTAACATGGCAAGAGGGTGAAGCAAAAGTAAACTAAACATTTAGGCATGTTTAAATGAGGCCGGAAATAACAAACAACAATTTCGATAAAACCCCATATGCAAATTATAAGGTTTGGTACTGATCTTCCCTAAACACAATTTTAGAGTTATTAAGCATGCAAGAAAAGTGCACCATGTTAAACTAGGCATTTTTCTACCCCATTTACATATAAAGTTTGTTAGGTTTGGAGCTACGGTTATTTAGTTATGAAATAAATCATTTTAGCATGGCATAGGAGCAAAATTTAACCAAACAGCATTTTAAACATTTTTAAACATGGATGAAAATGACAAATTATGAAACTAGATGAAATTCTAAACATTTTACATATAAAGTTTGTTTTAAACTAATGCAGGGTTAATTAGTTATTATAAGCATGAAGTGCAAGGTGTTTTCTGTAAAACTGCAAAACCTGGGATAATAGCTAAATTCGCAGATCTGGAAAAAAATGTAAGAGGGCCGAATCTGGCAGGCTGGCCCAACATGAGAAAAAAAAGAAGGGCGCACGGGGGCGGCCTCACCCATGGGCTTCGGCCCGTTTGCGGAGAGGCTTATGGATCCGGCGGCCCATGGCGATGGCGATGTAGAGGCGGGCGCTGGGCCTTGCAGGAGGATGCAGCGGTTGTTGGGGCGGCCCGGTTCGCTGCAGAGAAGGCGGTCAATGCTCGGGACGAGCGAGTCACTGCTGCTCGTTTCTGAAGAAGAACGGCAGCGACATGTAAAACAACGGGGATGCAGGGACTTGGCGGCGCAGGCGGCAGGGAAGCATGGACCCAGCCGGATCCAGGCGATGCAGAGGGTTGGGGAGGAGCGTCGACAGCTCTACGTCCTCCAGGCGCGGGCAAGGAGGAGCTCCGGCAGCGGGCATCGCAGGAGTGGCTTGGGCCTCAGGTGCGGGAGGCGCGAACATGATGCAGGGGAGGCTCGGGCAGGGACGGGTCAACGCAGGCAGCTCCGGTCGGGATCCGACGGATCGAATGTAGCAGGGGACGGAGGGACCCTGGGGCAGCTCGATTTGGTCAGTGGCGGAGCCGAAGGCGCTGGGAACGATGGCGACAGGAGCTTGGCGCGGGTGAGGGACTCCGGCGACGAGGCAAGGCGGCGGTCACGGGCTTGGATAACCGGAGTTTTCCGGCGACGTGACGACGTTGATGAAGCAGGGGTCCGATGAATCCAGACGACGGCTTGCAACAAGGGCGGCAGAGGAGGTGAGCAGTGATGACGTCTTGAACGCACGAGGCTGGAGATGGCGGGGCATGATGCTGGTGACCTGCTGGTGGGTCTCCGGCGAGGAAACTGCCGGTGGTGACGCGAGGTGGTTGAGAAGGCTGGCATTGGGGAAGAACTCGAGGCCATCCATGGAGTCGGGTGCTCTCCTGTTCGTACCTGGTACAGAGACGGAGAGGGAGTTGAGAGAAAGGAGGAGAAGGAAACGGGGAGGAGGAAGGGGAGCAGGAGAGGTCGGTCCTGGTCGCAGGTGATGGAGCTTCGGTTGCCGGCCGGTGCTCGGGCTGTTGGGCCCCCAGGCGTTCATGGCTGCAGGTGGTGGACAAGGGGATCAAGGGAGGCGCTGGTTGGTGCAGACTAGGGAGAGATCGAGAGGTGGAGGGGTACGGTTTGGGTGGATCGAGAGAAGATCCCGATAGAGAAGGGATCTGGCGGTGATGGGACAAACTCCCGAACAACAAGGAAGAGCGGGTGGCGGCGACTTCGGGATTGGGAAGGAGTGGATGGGACAGCCTAGGGTTAGGGGTTGATCTGTTTTGGTCGGTGGTTGGTTTATATATATGAAAATAGGATTGAGGTTGGACCCTCTGATCAAAATCGGGTGGTCAAGAAAAATTGGCGAGGGAGTCCAATTAACAAAATGGAGATGTTTTATAGATGTTAGGGGATGATCCGGACACAGCGGTAACGACTGTCTGGGTCGGGTCCGGGACAGATTTCGGACGCGCGCGGGAGGAGGTCCGCGGACTGACGAGAGAGGTTAGGTAGGGCCTGGCGGTGAGCGGTACACTATATAGGCGGTCTCGAGCTGAGAGAAGAGAAGAGAGAGAGCCCCGGCGACTGTTTCTGGAGACCGAAAACGTCCGACGTTAGACCGGCTAAAATGCCACTATAGTTTAAAGGTTGGGCTATCAAACGAATTCTGAATGCGATGAAACTTGACAGGCGGTCTATCTACACTATAATAAGACCGCACGCCAACTTTCAACCCATTCCGAGAACATTTTCCGGCCACTTATAAAATAATATTTCGGACATGCCGCGGGCGCGTGCAAGTGTGTCTGGGCTCAGAACAGACAACGAAAGGAACGGGGAAACCCGGACGGATGCATGTTTTGAAAACATGATGATGCAATGCACACGATGCAAAGATGAATGCAACAGATGAAACAAATCAACAATGAATCTCGGAAACCCTGGAAGGAATCTGAAGCTCCGGTCTTGGGGCGTCACACTAGGGGTATTACAAATCTCCTCCACTACAAGAAATCTCGTCCCGAGATTTAAGAGGTGGAGTAAGTAAAAAGACTCGGGAAGGACGGAGCTCAACACAAGATAGGTACGCGGGGACTATGGCAGTGAACGCGGCATAGATGCATCTCTCGAGTTGAAACTTAAGAAAACAACGAGAGCAAAATATGAAGGTACAATAGGAAGTTTCAAGCGGATGGACAAACGATCGATACCTGAACAGAGTGTGAGAAGGGGGTTCAGAGCATCGGGAATAGATCATCTCCCGGACGGTGGCTCGTGACAACACACAAAGCCAAGAGCAAATGATACTTCGGAATACAGGATATACAGGAGAGTAAGGTTCCGATCCTGTGGAACTATGGGTTATGGCCCACCAGGTGGGTTAAAAAGCAGGAAGGGTGCTGACATCTTGTACGGTCATGATAGTGAGGCATGTTAGTGTGTAACCTATCAGTTATGTCGGCAACAACGTCGGTACCAAGGGCGAGGGATGAAGAGAACCATTTTCCTGCTTGTTAAACGAGGCGGGCCATTAGGCAAAGTTCTCATCCATCGGTGGCTACCGGAATGTCATCAACAATAGTAACATGGTGTTTACTGACAGAGTTGTACATTGAGGTGCTTACGTAAGCAGAAAATTATCTCTACTGAGATAAGTTAGTTTACCGAAAAGGTTAAACAAAAGAATGGAAAGGAAAATATGATTAGTATAATAATCAGAACAATGGAAAGGAAAATGTGTTTAAACGCATTTATCGGGAGTATATCCTTCCTAAGGACATGCTGAGGATGATATCCATGGTAGGATAGTAAGTGGACAACCAATTAGGTAAAGGGAAAGAAATTTCATGACATTACCCATACAATGGTGTTTGGGTAATTGATAAAGGAAATTTAATATCGTGCTTCAAATGTTCTTATTGGAGATCGGATTACCACAGAAATGCTTCGAGATAGCATTCACATGGTTTCAAGCAAAGGTCAGACTCTGGATACATCAAGGATCCATCGGAAACAACTTAGAAAATAAGTCATACAATTTTAGCAGGGAAAAGATGAGGGTGTGGCCGACGGGCTCAGTAGCAAACCATCAACATGTCCAAAAAGGATGTATTCCCGAAATTAATATGATCAAGTTTGTGTTGGGGGGAAGACAAGAATGTTGTTGATGCTGACACAAGTCATCGAGAGGCAATGATGGTATTTCTAGCCATGAATTCAATTGACATCTCTGAAGAATACAAAGTGTTGACGGTGATCAAGACAAATTTTGTCAAGAGACTCTACGAAGATGCCCTCAAGCAGAAAAGGGAGGATGAAGTGAAAGGCTATGAGAACCACGGATTCGACACAAGCTCAAAGTCAAGCTTGTTGTTCGAGGTGAAATGATAAGATGAGGAAGATCAACATAAGCTTAGCTCATCGTTGGAAGTTGCTCCGGGCATAAGGACCAGGTAGCATAGTTAAAAGTGGACATGATAAAAATATAGCCGATCAGGCTAGGAATGATGTGATGGGGTATAAAGCTTCTCAGTATCATGTACTAGGTGTAATGCCTGAAGGTAAATCGGTGTAGAGGTTGGACGGGGGAAATGATTTGCAGAGGATAAGTAATTTCAACTTACCCAGTAAATGGGATCAAAGAGGAAATATGGTCGGGACCATAACTGCAAGGGATCCAATTTACGATACTGGAAGAATTATTCAAATGATTAAATATCCTTGCAAGAAGCTTTCATGATAAGTTCCACACCATGTCCATGAGGCATGAACACAAAGGTTCAGGGTCGACTCCCACTTCTACAATGCATAACGTTTCATTTTACTTCTCGCTCTTGATGAAGTTGTAGCATTGAAAATTATATCTGACGAACGGCCAGTAGAGGATAACCCGCATAACTTTTGAGTTCACACAGATTACGGAAGACATAGGTTCAACCCATCGGGGCATCTTAGGAACATATATCATAAATTTCGAGAATAAATAACACATGCTCGGTAGTAGAGCATGCTTGAGAAAGCGGAGGATACAATTTACCAAAAGCATTATGTATCCGAGGAAAGGCTCACAAGATTATTGAATATGAAGGACGTTGTCGGATAAATTCCGAAAAAGGGGGTCTGGTGGTCCATAAGGGATTTGGTGTGAGCAACAGTATTCAACCAGAGGAAGAGAGAATGCAAGGAGATCAGATTGTAGAAACAACTGACTAACTCAAGGCTCAATTGCAAAGGAATTATGAATTCCAAGACAAGGGATCAGAAGCAATGCTCTAAGTAGGGATGGATAGGTAGAATAGCCATAGGGGTACAATCGATGGCAATTTGATTGGTCGAGATCCAGCTCATGTTAAAATGACGTCTAAGCCGGAAGGATGAATTCCAGGATCTGATTGAGGATTGCGAGCAATTCGCAACATATTGTATCAACGGACTCAAAATGATAATGACAAAGGCTAACAATAAGATTACTAGACTTATGGTTTTAACCATAATGCAAGAAAGCAAGAAATTCAAGAACAATAGGATGTTGAGGATTTTCACAAGAACGAATGGTATTACGAAGACTTTTGTGAAGTACATGAGGCAACTGGGGATGAGAGGATACTCGATAGGTGCACAAGGTTATCCGTAGGGGTATTCAGATGACAAGGAACTGCAAGGCAGTAAGCTCAAAGGATTCTCGGAACAAAGGAGAGTGGTTCAGGGCATCTTGTAATAACAAGAGCAACAAGGAATGATTGTATGAATGACAAGTGTATAAAGTTATCCGTAAGGATATATCGGTGGTAGGGAACTGCAAAGAAGTGGGCATAGGGTCTCGGAACTCATCGAGGAGTACCTTCAGAGTCTTTTGATGAAACAGTCGGTCATCTGTAGTGAAGGGGCTCTCCGGGATGAAGTGGTTATGAGAACCTAATGTCAAGTTAGTAAAAATTTAACCCGAAAGGAAGAGAGATCAGAGTCCCAGAGTATAGACGAGGAGTAAAAGATCCTAATATCTCCCAATGGCGACGTGGGGCCGTAAGCTACACAGCCATGTTAGTAAAACATTTTTCACTTACTAGACTCAACTTCGGCCAAGGAGTTTGGAAGGGGATTCCTACAGGCAGTCGGCTCTGATACCTACTTGTGCCGCCCCGATTTGACCGTACACTAATCATACACGCAAATGTGTACGATCAAGATCAAGGACTCACGGGAAGATATCACAACACAACTCTAGACACAAATTAAAATAATACAAGATTTATATTACAAGCCAGGGGCCTCGAAGGCTTGAATACATAAGCTCGAATACATAAGAATCAGCGGAAGCAACAATATCTGAGTACAGACATGAGTTAAACAAGATTTCCTTAAGAAGGCTAGCACAAAAGCAACAACGATCGAAAAGGCAAGGCCTCATGCCTGGGAGCCTCCTAAATACTCCTAGTCATCTGCGGTCTTCACGTAGTAGTAGGCATCCTCCGGGTAGCAGTAGTCATCAGTGGCGTCGTCTGGCTCCTGGGATCCGTCATCTGGTTGCAACAATCGGGTATGGGGGAAACAGAAGTAGCAAAGCAACCGTGAGTACTCATCCAAAGTACTCGCAAGACTTACATCAGATCTAAACTAAGTATGCATCTATTTCAAAGGAAATGGGTTGTATCTGTGGACTAAACTGCAGAATGTCAGAAGGGAAGGGGAAAGTCTAGCCTATCGAAGACTAGCATCTTCTGGAAACCACCATCTTGCAGCAACAGGAGGGAGTAGCATAGCATAAAGTAAAGTAGCAGTAATGTTATCAACCTCGGCCAGAGATCCTTCCTAGACTCCCTGCGAGAAAGCAATCCCAGAGCCATACTATCCAGTTATCATCTCATATCCAAGTCTCATCTCCAGGTCTCATCTCAAGTATCCAGTTCTAGTTGTATCGATTGGGATACAACTCCAAGTGTCCGTTACCGTAGGACAGGCTATCGATAGATGTTTTCTTCCCTACAGGGGTGCACCAACTTTCGATTAACTCCGGCCGGACACACTTTCCTGGGTCATGCCCGGCCTCGGACAAACAATACGCCGCAACCCGACCTAGACTTAATAGAGTGGCCAGCACGCCGGACTAAACCTATGCCCCCAGGGGTCATGTGCCATCTCCCCGGGAACTCCTGCACGTTGCGTACGCGGCCGGTGAGCAGACCTAGCTACCTCCTTCAACAAGGCAAGTGCTTACGCAGACCAACCCGGCGCGCGCCGCTCAGTCGCTGACGTCTATTAAGCTTCGGCTGATGTATACGACGCAGAACGCCCATACTATGCCCACGTGATGGTTAGTGCTATCAGGCCAGAGGCCCCTCGGATCAAATATCCAAATCATAGTGGATTGGGAGCATGCGGTAACAAGCAGAGACTCATGAAAGATGTGACCCCATTGCCCCGTCTCGAGTACTTGCGGCAAGGGCTAAGAATGCCCGGCCACGCCTCGTAGTTATCTCGCGAGCACCTTCCAGGTCAACGCGACTCCACATCACTCGCTATTAAGCTCGCGCGGGTACCTTCCAGGTCAACCCGTCTTTAGTAACATGGTTCAGTGTAAAGTCATAGTAACCATAGTAACTGTGTGTCTAACACCAAGGGGAAAACCCGAGGAATCACCCCCGGTGAATCCCACTCGATGTTATCATCAAGGTGAACATAAGAGGATCCATCCTCGAGGTTCACACTTGAGGGCTTGCACGACAGAGCGGTAACGGAAGTGGTTAAGGAGGAAATCACCCTCGATGACCTCAACCGTATAGCTACACTACAGAGATCTCATCAGGAGTGATGTAAGAGGTTCCACCCTCGGCGCTCGATGGTAACTCTACAGGATTGTACAACTAGGGGGGTGATGTGCGGTGTCGGGGCCTGGACGTCGATCATGTTGATAGAGTTGTCGAACATAAAGTGGGGCAACTGGGACAAGGTGGGGGTTACTGATGGATCACTAACCAACCTATAGTAAGAAGTTTAGGATAAGCAAGTAAGGTATGAAAGCAGGTAACAACAAAAGACTATGCATCAGAGTAGGACCATACAGAAAGCAGTACCAGTTCTAATGCAAGCATGAGAGGTAAGAAATGGGCGATATCGGAATGCTCAAGGGGGGTTTGCTTGCCTGGTTGCTCAGACAAGAAGGAGGGGTCGTCGGTGATGTAGTCGATCACAGCGGCATCATCAGTCTCGGGGTCTACCGGAGAGAAGAGGGGGAAGAAACAGTAAATACAGAGCAATCAATGCATCACAAGGCATAACATGACGACGGGCAGAGCTAGGGTTGCCCTAACGTAGTACTACATGTTGCAGACGGAGGGGATAAACATCCAAGGATGGATTCCCAACGTTAGGCGGATTCCGGAAAAAGGAAAAGAGGGGAAAGTTCCAAGTTCAGCATGCTAGGGGCATGTGACAGATGAACGGGCGGCGTATTCGGATTCGTTGGATTTTTCTAAGCAACTTTCATATAGAAAACATTTTCATCCGAGCTACGGTTTAATTGCTATGATTTTTCAAAGATTAAAGCATTTCCAGAAATAATTTAAATTAACAGAATTAATAGAAAAGGAAAATGACATCTACATTGCGTGGGGATGATGTCAGCGGTCACAGACATGCTGACTAGGTCAAAACTGACCTGTGGGTCCAGTGGGACCCACATGTCATAGACAGAGAGCTAATTGAGTTCATTTTAATTAAACAGAGCTAATTAAGAGGGGTGGGCCCCGGGTGTCAGTGGCTACTTAGGTTAATTAACCATTTTAAAATACACTAAAATTAATTAGCGAGCGCGGCCCGCCTGTCATCGACAAGGGATGCCCAGTCAGCAAAGTTGACTGAGGCATCTTAGCCAACAGGGGCCCGCGGGGCCCGCTGGCAGTGACCCAGGGGGGTGGCCCTGACCGGCCACGTCGGCAGGGCGCCGGAGAAGGCTCCGGCAACCTCTCCCACAGCACGACGCTGGAGATGGCTGGGATTCGCCTACAGGGGGCCAACACGGGCGCGGGCGGGCGCGTTCAAACGGGGAGAGCCCGCTACGTCGCGTGGTGAGGCCGGCCGGAGCTGGAGTTGCCGGAATAGGCGCCGGCGATGAGTGGCGGCGGTGGTGGCGTTCGGGACCTCGTCGAGATCGCGTTATGGGGCGCGGGGAGGTGGCGTGGCCAGGTCCGTCCGAACGGTCGTTCGATGCCGCGTCGTTTGGTGGCGGTGGGAGCGACTGAGGTGGCCGGAGATGGCCGTTGCAGTGATGGTAGGCGACGGCAGCGGTCGGGCTTCGACGGGGACGGTGTTGCGGGGTGTGGCAAGACAAGCTAAGGGCACAGGCGGCTCCGCCGCGAGGCCCAGAGCATGACGCGGGGCTCGGTTGAGCTCGACGGCGTCAGTAGCGACGTCAGGGAGCTCAGTGGCGGGGGTCGAGCTTCGGTAGCTGCGGTGAGCGAGCTAGAGAGGGAGGCGGCCTACGTGAAAGAGGGAAGAGGAGGGCGAACTCACCGAGAGGGTGCACGAGGGCCCGTCGGTGGGTTTAGGAGCTGCAGCGGGCACCGTCGTTGAAGAAGACGACAGTAAGCCGAGGAAGAAGACGACGACGGGGTGGGCGCTGTAGGGGCGACGAGCTCGAGTCCATGGTCGGAGAAGATGTAGCTGGGCACGGGAGCACTCGGGGACTCGTCGGAGAGGGGCGGGGACAGCGGTGGCCGTGGTCAGCACTGTGTCGCGGCCAAGGACACGCTCGGAAGCGGTGGATATGAAGGGGGAGAGGAGAGGAGGAGCAGGCAGAGTGGGCGAGGGGAAGTGGGAGTGGCGGCAGGTGAGGGGGAGGACTTGAGGCGTCGAGGGGGCGCTCTTATCGCCCCCCTCGTCATCGACGGCGAGGCGGTCCGGCGGGGCTTGCCCCTGTTGTGACCCCGGTCGGGGGAACAAGGGGAGAAGGCGACCCGAGGAGGGGCTGGGCCGGACTAGCTGGAGTGGGCTGAGGCTCGGCCAGGCACTGTGCACTTGGCCCAATGCACAGTGGCGTGTGTTCTTTCTCTTTTTTTGCTTTTGCTTTTTTTAAGCTTTTCTGTTTTAGCTATTATAGGCCATTTAGACAGTTTACAAAAATGTTGGTTCACCCCCAAAATTGTCAAAAGAAAATTTTCCACATGATGAACATTTTAGTTTTCATGTTTGAGCAAATTTTGAAATTCACCTAGAATTTGAATTTGAATTCAACTGGAATAAAAAAAGAGATAGAAGACAATGATGACCAAACACTTGTTTTGCAAAATGATTAGCTTAACCCAAAGGGTTACTGTAGCATGACACTGGGGGTGTTACATTGTGCATATTTTTCAGGACTCCATTAATATCTTCATCCCTGCCAAATTCCGTATCTTCCCTTGCCTTTCTTTTCTTCTAAGATTTCTATCTGAAGAAAAAGGAAGGAAAAGAAATGTAGCAAGAGAGAGATCCCAGCTCCAGCAGCAGCAGCCCATCTCCCCAGCCCACCTACAGCTAGCCACCTCACTTACCCCTTCGAATCCAGCCCACCAGCACCGCTCCTCTATTCATCGTCTTCTCCCTGTACTGCAGGACATCCAGAGCCTCCACGTCGGCAGTCCGGTCGATTTGACGGCCGCAGCTGCTCCCTTCCTCCTATATAATCCTGCCCTAGCCCTAGGGTTTCCTCCTCGCTCCGCTTTCCCCTCTTCTGCCTCGTCCCGCCACCGAGGTAAGCTCCCCATGCCCCTGCCGTCGCCATTGCCATAACTGGTCAAGCTGAGCTTGAGTCCGGCGTAGCCAGCATTGCCCGTCGTCGTCTTCCCCCGCGGCAAGTACCGTGACTCCCGAAACATCTCCAAGCGGCTCCCTAAGACCCGATCGTCTTTTTCCATGAAGTCCCCTTCTTCCTCTGCTTTGTCTTCTTCATGGATAAGAGGAACGCCAAGTTCAGCGAGCTCCTTCATGGCCTTCCCTCGTCGCCTCCGTTCGTCCCCGAGCACGATCGACTACACCATCCTACCCACCATGAGCTCTTCACCCTCCTGGCCTTACCTAGCGCTCGTTTTCGTCCTCTAGGTCCTGATCCACGCGACCAGGAGTTCGATCTCCATGAGCGCCATGGTAGCAGCTTCGTTAGCTCCTCTGCTCGGCCCCTTGCACACGCACACCCTCGCATCGTTACTCCACCACATGCGCCCATAGCCCCCGCATGCATCTGCACCCGCACTCACACCCTGCCTGCTTGCCGCTCGCTCGCTGCGCCATGCTCGTCCAAGCATCGTTGTGCGCCGCAGCCAAGACGAGCTCCAGCTCGACGCTCGAGCTCCGGCCTCTTTCTTCTTCCCTCCACATGCACACGTGCATCCTACAGCTGCACTCCCCTCCTTTTTCCGCACCCTCGCCGCCGAACTCCAGCCTAAGCCGCCGCTGCATCTGTCCGTTAAGGCTCACCGGAGACCTGTTGTCACTGTGCCTTCATGGCAGAGAAAGGCTACGCCTTTGTTTTTCTCTTTAAGTAGTTGTACTCCTTTTTGAACACAAATACAGAAGCACCCCAGTGGTTAGTCACGCAGGCACACTACCAGGAGATCCCGGGTTCGAGTCCCAGCTGCCCCCATTATTTTGCACTGTTTTCCTGTTATTTTGCACACTCAGCGCACACTCGGGCCAAGTCCTCCTGGGCCGCTGTAAGTTTCTGCAATCTGGCCTGTGCATTTTTTTCCAGTCTTTGTATTTTAGCATTTTCCAGTGCCTTCTTATTTACATAAATGCCATCATTTTGAATTGTGAACAATTAAATAACCATGCATTGGAATTAATTAAACTTTATATGTAAATTGCTTAGAATTTTGTGTAGTTTCACAATATCCAACTTTTATCCATGTTTGAAATGTTTAAGATGCTGTTTGTTTAAATTTGCTTAAATGGCATGCTAAAATGTTTTATTTCATAACTAAATAACCGTAGCTCCATTTTAAATAATCTTTATATGTAAATGGGGTAGAAAAATACATAGATTATCATGGTAGCATTACTTTGCATGTGTAATGACCCTAAAATTGTGTATAGGGTAGAACAGTACCAACCTCAAAATGTGCACATGGGGATTTTTCTGAATTGTTGTTTGTTGTTCCGGCCTCATTTAAATTGCTTAGATAGTATAGTTTTCATATGCTTCACCTCTTGCCATGTTTAACGACATTTAATATTGTTGGGTACATAACTGAGAGAGAACTAAATAAGTCATGTAGTGTTTCGTCAATATGCAACTCGTTGCATATTGAGCTCCACTTAACTTGTAGTATTGTTTGTTGCACTTTGCCGTATTGTCATGCCTCTTTAAACCGGACATGCATCATGCCATGTTTATGCTTGTATGTTTACCATGTTGTTTTCTCCTTTCCGGTGTTGCTTATTCTTGTTAGTTCCGGTAACGTCGCGTTTGTGAGGATCTGGTCGACTACGTCCGTTTGTCTTCTTCATGGACTCGTTCTTCTTCCTTGTGGGATCTCAGGCAAGATGAACATACCCTTGAAATCACTTCTATCTTTGCTTGCTAGTTGTTCGCTCTATCGCTATGTCGCACTACCAACCACTTGTTATATCATGCCTCTCATATTGTCATGTCAAGCCTCTAACCCACCTTCCTATTAAACCGTTGTTTGGCTATGTTACCGCTTTTGCTCTGCTCCTCTTATAGCGTTGCTAGTTGCTGGTGAAGATAAAGTTTGTTCCATGTTTGAAAATGGATATTGTTGGGATATGATTACTATATCTTATTTACTTTAATGAATCTATATACTTGGCAAAGGGTGGAAGGCTCGGCCTTATGCCTGGTGTTTTGTTCCACTCTTTCCACCCTAGTTTCTCTCATACCGGTTGTCACAACCCTAGAATATTGTTTGTAAATAGTTGCATCTTCATCCAGGCATCATATTTAAATTTCTGAAACATGAATTGAGGATTGTTGAAGCCTCAAAACTTTAATTAAAAGTAGGGCAAAAGAACCCTGGAAATTGCATCCAGTGTTTCCAAAATGGCCTTAATAATGTTGGTTATATTTGGCAAAGGTTTTTGCACCAAACCAAAAATAATGAGCATTTTGAGGAATATTTTGGGCACTGAATTTAAATCATTATTTTATTTGCATTTGGAATTATATTCATAACTTGTATAGAATATATTTCCAAATACCCTGAAACATTTTATGTGCTTTTGGAAAAGTCCATCAAGCAACATAAAAATATTCAGAGGAGTTACTGGCATTGTTTGAATTATTTTAAAATTCAAACAGTGGCAAAACAAATTTAGCAAAATAAAACAGAACAGAAATAAAAGAGAGAGAGAGAAGGAAGTTACCTGGCGCCCACTTACCTGGCCCAGCACGGCCCAACCCATCTCCACTCCCCCCCCCCCTATCGTCTTCCTCTGCCAGTAGGCAGAGGCGAGGTGTGGCGCGCACCCGAGAGGCCTCGGCCACCTCCTGCTTCCCCTGGCCACCTCCTGCTTCCTCTCGTCGCCCTGGACCC